>NC_056750.1:870009688-870369688 GCF_019279795.1 Protopterus annectens | reverse complement strand
TTGTGGAAGGACCTGGTGCAAAAGCGAGGCAGCTGATGATTGAGATGGGATGCAAACAGATCTATCTGGGGACATCCCCAAACTGCAGTAATCCTGTTGAATAAGTTGGTGTCTAGCATCCATTCGTGAGGATCTGAAATGTTTCTGCTCAGGCTGTCTGCTAAGAGATTCTGTTCCCCTGGAATGAATTGAGCCTGGAGATGTAGATTCAAATTTAGAGCTGTGTCCCATAAAGCCATAGCTAGTCTGCAAAGGCGGTACGAATGAGAACCCCCCTGCTTGTTGATGTACCACATGACCGTGGTGTTGTCTGTGCGAATTAGCAGAGGCCCTGGTTGCAAAAGGTTCTTGAAGGCTAGAAGGGCATTTTGAACTGCCAACATTTCCTTCAGATTGATGTGCCAGTGAAGATGGTCCTTTGTCCATGTTCCCTGCTGGCAATTGTCTAGAAAGTGTGCTCCCCAGGCATAATCCGAGGCGTCCGTGGTTAGGATTTGAGTAGGCTGAGGTAGACGAAAAGGCTTCCCTTCATTTAAAGCGCATACCCTGGACCACCAGAGGAACTCCCTCTGAAGGCAGGGGATCAGAGGAATCAGAATATCCAGATCGTGGTAATGCTGTGACCATACACTTTTCAGATACCATTGAAGCTTTCTCATATGAAGCCTTGCGTTTGGAATCAACAGAATGCAGGAAGCCATGTAGCCCAGAGCCTGCAGGAATTTCCTTGCAGTGAGCTGAGATAGAGTTGCCAAGGTGCTGAAAGTAGAAGCCAGCTGAGTTTGTTTTTCTGGAGTGAGGAAGGCCCTTTGTAAGGTTGTATTTAAGAGGGCTCCCAAGAATACCATTTGTTGAGAAGGGATCAAATGTGACTTTTTTGTGTTCACTGAGAATCCCAGTAGGAGGAGAAGACGTTGAACAAAGTCCAGATGTTGAAGTAGAAGATCTTTGCTGTCTGCCTGAATAAGGCAGTCATCCAAATAGGGGTAAATCTGGATCCCCTGAAGTCTGCAGTAAGCCACTACTGGTGCCAGGCACTTGGTAAAGACTGGGCGCAGGAGATAAACCAAAGGGCAGTACAGAGAATTGAAAGTGCCTCAAACCTGCCTTGAACCTGAGGAATTTCCTGCGTTCCTGCCTGATGGGAATGTGTAAGTAGGCTTCCTTTAAGTCCAATGTCACCATCCAGGCGTCCTGAGAGAGCATTGGAATTAGTTGCTGCAGAGTAAGCATCTTGAATTTTGGAATTTCCAAAAAGGTGTTTAACACAGAAAGGTCCAGAATAGGTCTCCATGAGTTTTGTTTTCTTGGAACCAGAAACAGTCTTGAATAAAAACCTTTTCCCATCTCCGAGAGTGGAACAGGCTCTATGCCTCTCATGGCCAGAAGAGCATCCACTTGATTTAAGGCCTCTGACCATTGATGTTTTGGCAGATCTGGCCAACCGTGAGCCCTTGGCAAAGTGTGAAAGTGGAATTTGTAACCCTTTAAAATCACGTCCAATACCCATCTGTCCTGGGTAATATGAGTCCAATTTCTGTAAAAAAGACAGTTTTCCTCCGAGGGGCCTCCAGGTGAAGGGGTCCTGTAGCCCAACCGAGAGAGTCATTGAGTTTGCTTTCTTTGAGATTGGGATCTGTCTTCTCCCCTTCTAGGTGAGGAAGCAGTCCATTGTCTAGATCTGTAAGATGCCTGACCTTGACCACGACCTCTGGAGCGCCTATATCTTCCCTTTGAGGCCTGTCAGACGGGAAAGGACCAATTTTAGAGGGCCAATTCCTGGAAAATCTAGGAGGCTGAACTTGCAAGAAATCTTTCACAGTCTGCATAGACTTTGCCTTTTCTTCCATCTTTTAATAACTTCCTCAGCCTTGGATCCAAAAGAACATCATGTTGAACAGGGCATCTAATAACTTAGCCTTAACCTGTTCAGGTAAACTTTGTTCACGAAGCCAGGCATGTCTCCTGATAACAGTACCAGAGGCTGCAGCCCTGCAAGAAGCATCCAAAGCATCAAAACCACAATGTAAACTATGTTTGTTCACTTGTTCAGTAGCATGCAAGACATCCTGAAGTTCCTTATCCTCTGCACATGCAGGAAGGAAAGCAAGCTTTTGCTTTAAAACAGACAAAAGAAATTGCTGATACTTAAACATATGAAACTGGCAATTTAAAGCCCTTACAGACAGGGTAGCAGAAGTACATACCTTTTTTCCCCACCTGTCTAAAGCACGAGAATCCTTCTCAGAGGGAATAGGATTTTTAGAAGTAGCAACCTTAGCAGCCTTAGAGCCCTGAGAAATAGTTTCAGGATCCGCAGAAGGGTTTTTAAATAAGAATAAATGAGAGTCAGGAACCCTATAAAATCTATCAGGCTTAGAAGGAGCAGGAGGCATGGAATCAGGATTCAAATTAGCCTCAGCAAAAGCATCATCCACAATGTCAAGAACAGGAGGGATAGCTAAAGGCCTATGCTGAGGAAGAAGAAGAAATTCACTAAGCCTCTTCTTGGAAGCAGAATACTCCTGTCCTTCCCAATGAAAATGTTCCCTCATCTCATGCAAGGTTTCCCCAAAAGAGAAATCCTCAGGCGGAGAGGCCGAGGGTAAAGAGTCCTCAGCATCCGAATCCTCATAAGGAGGAAAGGAATAGTCCTGATCTGAGGAAGAAACAGAAGATACAGAAGCCTGGTCAGAGGAATCCAGAGTAACATCCTGTCGAGGCCTTTTCTCAGGAGGGGGGTGAGAACCCCTAATCATTGTAAGCAAATCTTCAGCCATCTTTAATAATTGCTTCTGTGTCCTGGGAGTAGATTCAGAAGCAGCTTGAGCAGGAACTTTAGACTTAACAGGAGTCTTTGTCTTTGCCTTTGCCTTTGAAATAGTGATGTGAGTAGGCCTGAAAACCCCCTCAGAAGTCGGTACCTGCACAGCGGTTCCGGACCCATCTGAAGGAGCGACGTCCGAAGGTTCTGCAGCAGTTAAAATAGTGGGCCTTGACGGCTCCCCATGGGAGTCCGTATCGGCCATCGGTTCAGAAGTGGCGGACGACAGGGGCTGCAAAAGCGCCTCACTGACGACAGCCGAACCGGACGCTGGCTCCAGCTGCAATGAGTCCTGTTTGGACCTTGGAGGCCTGTCTTTGTCTTTGCACTTCTTTTGAATTCCGGTAGTGTCCGACGACATTCTATAATTGAAGTGTCTGCCAAAATAATTTAAAGCCCAATCGTACCTGCGGCTTGATAGTACGAGAGTTGAACCTGGCACAGAACCGACAACAAGAAACGTCGTGGTCAGGGCCTAAGCAAGGTAGACAGTAAGAGTGGAAATCTTTATGAGGTATTTGTTTCCCACACGTTATACAATTATTAACTTTTTCTGACATCGGAGGAACAAGAAAAAGATTCCCCAACGGGGTACTTAGCTTTGAAGAACTTCGGACCGACAACAACAAAATACGCTGTTCGAAAATCGCCAACCAACGACTTGCGAGCTGCTTTCCACCGCACGGCAAGAAAGACTGGAGAAGATGGCGTCGGCTGAGGGCTATGTACCAAAGCGTACTGACATCAGGGTACTAGCTTGTACAGCTGACGCCGGACCCAGACTTTGGGATTCTGGCCGACCTCGGGCTGCCTGCCGGCAGGAGCACCCTACAGTTATGACTGCAACAGTGAAACACGAAGAACATTCTTAGTTGTCTGTGCACATCCAGCTGGTGAAACCTAAACTCTGCTTTATTGGAAAAGTTCGGAAAGAGGACTGGTAACTCGATAGACTGATGCAGCTTAACGGTAGATGACACCTTTGGAAGGATGGACGGGTTAAGTCTCAGGGAAACTCTGTCCTTTTGGAAGGTCAAATATGGAGGCTTAATGGACAAGGCTTGAATCTCTGATACTCTGCTGGCCGATGTAATGGCTATCAGGAAAGCCGTCTTCCAAGACAGAAATTTTAATTCACAGGTGGCAGCCGGTTCAAAGGCGGTGAAGTGATGGCTTGTAACACAAAGTTTAGATCCCATGGCATGACAGGTTCTGAAACTGGAGGGCGAAGTAACCAGGCGCCTTTCAAGAAGGCCTTACAAAGTTTATGGCCCATAAGAGAAGGCTCGTAAGATGTATGAAAGTTGGAAATTGCAGCCAGCTGCACCTTAATGGTAGCAGGCGCGGAGCCCTGTTGGAAAAGCATGGCTAAAAAGTCTAAGACTGACGGAATTGGGGCTGTGAAGGGGTCCAAACCTTGGGCCTGAGCCCAAATGGAGAATCTCTTCCACTTGGAATAAATCCTTCTGGTGGAAGACTTATGAGACGAAGATAAGATGTGTACCACCTCATGTGAAAAGGAATGTTGTCTAACTAGTGATGGAAGTGGAGCAGCCAGGCTGTCAACCTGAGGGTTCGCAGGGAGGGGTGGAGCTGTCCTGACATATGAATCAGTAGGTCTGGCACTGGATCCAGAGTCCAAGGGCCGTCCACTGCGTACTGCTGAAGAAAGGGGAACCATACTTGTCGAGGCCAGTGTGGAGCAATTAGAATCATCCTGCTTCCCAAGGATATGGATTTCTGAATCACTCTTGGTAACAGAGTAAATGGAGGAAAAGCATAGATCAGACCGGGGGGCCAATCATGGACTAGAGCATCCCTGGGTGACCCTCCCCCCCCCCCTGTGGGGGATCAGTGTGAAGTACTTGCTGCATTTGGCATTGAGAGGGCTGGCGAAGAGATCGCAGCAAGGCCGACCCCACCTGTTGAAAATTGGAACCGCCACTCGGTCGTTCAGGGACCACTCGTAAGGCATTAGAATAGCTCTGCTCAGCCTGTCCGCTATCACGTTGGTCTTTCCTGTAATGTGCATTGCCACTAAAAACCATTGGGAAGAGACTGCCCAATGCCACACTCGCATGGCCTCTCTGCAGAGGGGATAAGACTTGGTTCCCCCCTGCTTGTTCAGGTACCACACCACGGACATATTGTCCGAGTGAATTGCAATCGTTCCCCGAGGAAGAGAGCTTTGGAGTGCCCTCAATGCTAGTAACACCGCACTCATCTCTAGAACATTGACGTGCAGGTGTACCTCATGATCTTGCCACGTGCTTTGGACCATCCTGCCAAGATAATGCCCCCCCAGCCCATCTGGAAGGCGTCCATGGTCACCGTGGCCACTGGAGACATAGGAATCAAGCTCCTTCCTTTGTCCAGATTGGTGGAGCATAGCCACCAGCAGAGGTCCTGTTTGCACCGTTCCGTAAGAAGTATCAAGTAGGAAAGAGGAAGTTTCTGAAAGGACCACTGGGCCGAAAGGAGCCACTGTAGGATCCGCATGTGTAACCTGGCTAGAGGCACCAGGATGATGGTGGCAGCCATGGATCCCAGGAGCTGGAGAACTAACCTGGCCTGAACTCTTTTGAGGGGCAACAATGTGTGAATCTGAGACTGCAGCACTCTTATTCTCTCTTGTGGCAGAAAAGCCCGCATTTGAATAGAGCCTAGCTCGGCACCTATAAAAACAACACGCTGTGAGGGCAGCAAGGCAGACTTTTCCCAGTTCAAGGTAATTCCTAGTTGGTGACAAAGTGTAATGGTAGCCTCCCTGGCTTGAATAAGAAGATGCCTGGTGGGGGTGGTGAGAAGCCAGTCGTCCAGATATGGAAACACCTGGAATCCCCGATGTCTCAGGTAAGCCATCACCACTGCCAAACACTTGGTAAACACCCTGGGGGCTGTGGTCAGACCAAAGGGCAGGGCACGAAACTGGAAGTGACTGGCTCCCAACCGGAAGCGTAAATGAGTCCTGGATGCCTTGTCTCTCTTGATGTGGTAGTAGGCATCCTTGAGATCGATGGAGTACATCCATACTCCTTTTTCCAGCAAGGGAAAAATGGACTGAAGAGTGACCATTCGGAACTTGGACTTTAGAACGTAGTGATTCAATCGGCTGAGATCCAGAATGGGCCTCAGGTCCCCTGTTCTTTCCGGCACCAAAAAGAGTCTTGAGTAAGTTCCTGATCCAATATGGTCTGAGAGGACTGGTTGGATGACTCCTTTTTCTAGCAGCTTTGAAACTCCTAGTGCTGCTTGATCCCGTTAACTGGGTGGAACGTCCGGGATTCTTTTGACTGGAGGGGTTGTTGATAAAAAGGGTATGGTGTAACCTCCGGTAACTATTCGAAGCACCCAACAATCCTGGGTGATGCTTTCCCAGGCTTCCGGATGCAATGAAATTCGGCCCCTGACTGGCTCCGGAACAGCACAGTCGAGCAACGCCTCAGGAACGCTGAAAGGAAGACCCGCGAAAGGAATCGCGGTCTCCTGAGTTGTGGGGGCCTCCTCTGCCTCTAGGACGGCGTCTTCCAGAATAATTTCCCCCTCCTCTGCCTCTGGAGAGGGACTCACCTTGAGCGGCAGAGAAAGACCTCTGTGACTTCTTGAACCACATTTTCCCTCCTCTCTGAGCCTTGGGGTAAGGCCTAGAAGGAAGAGAGAAATGGGCCCCTACGGCAGATAGGGTTCTTCCCCTCCTGTTCGCATCTGGTGAGGGTGTCTTTCACTTTGGTCCCGAAGAGTGAGGACCTATCAAAGGGGGCGTCAGTGAAGGAAGACTTAAAGGCCTCCGCGAAATGACACAGGCGCATCCAGGCTTGCCTTCTGAGAGCTACACCTGAGCTAGCTGCCCTACTCGCCCCTTTGGCTGCATAGGATATGAGCCTCATGGACAAGTTGACAATGGAACCAAGGGTAGACAACTGGGCGTTAACAGTCTGCACTACCGCCTCAGGCATGTTACCCATCAGAGTGTCTCCCAGCACTTTAAGGAGATCTCTCTGGAGCAGAGTAAAATGACAAAGATAATTCCGCGACCGCAATGTAAAGGTCAGAGAGGACAGGGTATGCTTCCAGTACCGGACCATACTCCTGGACTCCTTGTTAGGAGGATGGATGGAAGAAGAAGCCTCTGCAACTTCCTGCCGAGTGGCTGCCGCCACCACCAAGGCATCTACGGAAACCCCTTTGGTCAGGAACTCTTTCCCCGGGGGAGCAGAAAGAAACTTATTTGGACGTCTGGGCACCGGTTCCACGGAATCAGGGGTCTCCCACACCCTTCGACAAATCAAATCCAGGAGTTCATAGAAGGGTGGAGACACCCAGGAGGTGGAGGGTTGAGCTCCGAAGGCCTTGAGGAATACCAACTCCTCCTCAGAGGGGGTCTTGGAAGGCCAGTCGCCTCTCTGCCTCAAAATCTCCAGGATGTCGGAGAAAGAGACATCATCGGAGGACGACTTAGGGGACCCCTCAGACTCCTCGAGGTCGGTATCGGAAGTGAGGGACTCGTCCTGGGATTCTACGTGCTTCCTCTTGCACAACTTGGGACCTCTCATGGGAGTATCCTCAGACCTTTGGGCTCCGCCATCAATGGACAGGGGTGTGTCAGAGGCTCTAGCTGGGGTGCAGGGAGGAAGGAGTGACCGATCCGGGTGATGTAACTGATGATCTGGCCAGTGCGCTCCTCATGGCCTTGAAGGCAGGTCCCTCCGAATCCGAGGACCGATCCATCTCCGAGACCACAACCGGAGTCGGGGTTCCCTGAGCCGAAGCACCGAGAGTGTGACTCGGAACCGACAAGAGTCCCGAGGTATCCCCCTTGGGTCCGACTGAGGAAACCCGAATACTGAAACCAGAGGACAGAACCGACATGGTTGGAGCCGTCGGCTCCGATAAACTCGCAAGGGGTATCGGAGCCAACACGAGAACATCACTTGGCGCGGAGCACTCCGGCTCCAACCACACAGGGGTGCTCGGAGGAGGAATCATCGGTACAAGAATAGGGACCGGCTCCAGAGCAGACTGGGCCGGAGCTGAGAACAATTTTGCTAACACCGGTGACTACAGGAGCCTATGGACCACCCTATCCACATCCAAATCAGACAGCCTAGAGGATTTGGAGGAAATAGAGGGAGATCGGGATCTCCTACCTGGAGACTCAGGCCTAACACTGGGTGACCGGCTCCGAGTAGGTTCCAATAATATCGGGGCCGAGGTCGACTCCAGTACAATGGAAACCTCCTGCAGCCCCAAGGACAATGGAGCCGAGGAGGCAGTATCCACATTCAAAACGTTCTCCGGGGGCTCCGAAGAGACAGATGGAGCCGGAGGATCTTTTCTTGGCCTTGGAAATCTTAGACTTAGTACTAGAAGAAGAGTCTAAGGACTCCTCAAAAGAAGGTTTAACCAGGCCCGTCAAAATCAACTTATTTTTTCTTTCCTGCAGTATCCTCGGGCTAAAAGCGTGGCAAAAACTGCAGGACTCTTGCAGGTGAATTGCACCAAGACAATAAACACAGATAGAATGCCCATCTGTGATGGACATCTTGTAGCCACATTTAAAGCATTTCTTAAACCCAGAGGGTTTATGCTCTTTCTGCTCTTTAGACATAATAGTACACAGCACTCACTCAACCGACGACAGACACGACAGGAAAGCCGGAAAACCAAACCAAGAGCAACCAAAGAAACTCTAATTTAAACGTTTCTTTGGTGCAGCAAGGAATCTATCGACCAACAAAAACAGTACAGTTTTGTACCTACCATAAATGTAGATGTTCGAGTGCTAATACAGCTGCAGTCATAACAGATGGGTTCTCCTGCCATCAGGCGGGTCCTCGGTCGGCCGAATTCCAAAGTCTAGGTCCGGTGTCGGTTGTCGTCGCTTCTTCCCTGACGTCAGTGCGACAGGGGTATAAAAGAACCGACCAACGCCATGTTCTTCAGTTTTTCTTGCCCCAGATGTCAGGTGCCCCCAGAAGGAAGGCAAAACATAAATTTATGTAGTAAAGCAAATGCAATATAATCAAAAAACAGTAGTTGCAAGCAAATACACCATAAAAGAATACCCCAATGAGGTTGTATGAGGAGGTGTTAGCCATAAGGCCTGTCCCAAGAGGGGAAGGAGGGAGGGAAACCTGGACTGCAGCTGTATTAGCACTCGAACATCTACATTTATGGTAGGTACAAAACTGTACTATGTTCATCGTGCATACAGCTGCAGTCATAACAGATGGGTAGAATCCCAAAGCTAATAAAAGGGTGGTAGGTACTAAGTGGAACTAGGTGGAGCCAGGATGCCCTGCAAGACTGCAGTGGCAAAGCCCGCTCTAGTTTTGGAGTATAATGGTAGGTGATAGTGCTTGGAGAAAGTATGTACAGAACTCCAAGTGGCTGCTTCCAAAATATCTTTGGTAGGAACCCCCCTGAGGAAGGCAGTAGAGGTAGCTGTGGCCCTTGTGGAGTGCCTGTAGGCACAGTTTTACCATGAAAAGAGTAACAAAAGCATATGCAGTGGGCTACCCATTTTGAGATTGTCTGTTTGCAAATAGGCTTCCCTTGAGCACCTGTAGCATAGGACACAAAGAGTTGCTCTGATTTTCTGAAAGGCTTTGTTCTGTCCAAATAATAACGGAGCTGTCTGTGAATGTCCAAGGAATGTAGTAGCCTCTCCCCTTTATTTTGTGGATTAGGGTAAAATGTAGGTAAGTGGATAGCCTGATTCTAGGCTACCCTGGATACTACCTTTGGCATAAATGAAGGATTGGTTCGTAAGGAAACTCTGTCCTGATGGAAAATGATGAAAGGCTGCACAGCCATGAGGGCTTGTAGTTCCGAAACCCTGCGTGCTGAGGTGATAGCTAGAAGGAAGGCTGTTTTCCATGACAAATATTGCAGATCTGCTGAAGCAGCTGGCTCAAAAGGAGGCAGGGTTAGTTTTTCTAGAATGAAATTGAGGTCCCAAGCCGGTACTGGTTGCTTCCTTGGGGGTGTTATATTCTTAGCCCCTCTGAGGAACTGTCTTAATAGAGGGTGAGAGAATAAAGGTGGATCAGTGTTGTATTCTGCAGAAATGGCTGAGGCATGGATTTTGATGGAGGGGAATGAAAGTCCACTGCTTAGCAGCTCAGCTAGGTACTGTAGTATTTGAGGTAAATTCAGTATTTCAGGATTCTGACCCTTTTTCTGATTCCAGACACAAAACAGTTTCCATTTTGCGGAGTAGGCTTTTCTAGTAGAAGGCCTTCTGGCCTCCAAAATGACATCCTGCACCTCCTTGGAGAGTAGGGTCTGCTGTGAATTTAAGGAATTCTCCATGCGGCTAGATTGAGTATTTTCAGCTGACTGTGAAGAGTTTTGAACTTGTGCTGAGTCAGTAGAAGAGGCATTAGAGGCAGGATCCATGGTGGGGAATGTGTCAGGCTCCTCAGGAGTGGGTACCAGTGTTGTCTTGGCCAGTCTGGAGCAATGAGAATCATCTTTGGTCTGTCTGCTCTGGCTTTTAATAGAACTTTGGCCAGCAGTGGAAGAGGTGGAAAGGCATAAACCGTCATTGTTGTCCAACTGAAAGAGTGCGTCCACTTTCCAGGCCTGTGGATGAAAGGTCCTTGAGCAGAATTTTGTCAATTGGTAATTTCTGTGGGTGGCAAAGAGATCTATGTCTGGCCTTCCCCATGCTTGAATTATCATTGTAAAAACTTGAAGATGCAACTTCCATTTGTGTGGATCTGTCATATTTCTGCTTAGGTTGTCTGCCAGTGTGTTTTCCTTCCCTGGCAGGAATTGTGCTTGAAGTTGGATTTGCAATTCCAGAGCCGTGTTCCAAAGGGACATGGCTAGTCTGCACAGGGGATATGAATGATTTCCTCCCTGTTTATGTACCACATCACTGTGGTGTTGCCTGTTCTTATCAATAGCTGTCCTGGATGCAGTAGGTCTTTGAAAGCCATAATAGCATTTATTACTGCTAGCATTTCCTTTTGATTGATGTGGAGATGCTTTTCTTTTTGTGACCATTTGCCCTGAATGCACCAATCTGTCATGTGCGCCCCCCCCAGGCGTAGTCCGAGGCGTCTGTTGTGATGACTTGATTTGTTTGAGGCTTGCAGAATGGGAGACCTATGTTTTTTTGGCATGCTTGAGCCCACCACAGAAATTCCTTTTAGACATGGAATCAGTGGTATGATTGTTTCCAAACTGTAGTTGTGTTGAACATAAGTTTTTTAGGTACCATTGAAGTTTCCTCATATGCAGCTTTGCACATGGGATTAGCAGGATGCAAGATGCCATGAATCCCAGAGCCTGCAGGATTTTCCTTGCAGTCAGCCTGGTGAAGGTTGCCAGTTTTCTGAAGTATTGAGTTAATTGCCCTTGTTTCTCTGGAGTGAGGTAGGCCATCTGGGTGTTTGTATCCAAGCTGGCACCCAGGAAAATTATTGTTTGAGAGGGTATTAGTCTTGACTTCTTTTTGTTGACTGTGTATCCCAGAGATTTCAACAACATTATTACAAATGCCAGGTGTTTCAGAAGAGTGTGCTTGCTGTCTGCTTGGATCAGGCAGTCGTCCAGATATGGGTATATTTGTATCCCTTGAAGTCTGCAGAAGGCAATTACTGATGCCAGGCATTTCGTGAACACTCTGGGCGCAGTAGATAAGCCAAAGGGCAATGCAGAGAATTGATAATGGGATGAACCTGCAAGAAATATGAGGTATCTTCTGCAATCTTGTCTGATTGGGACATGCAGGTATGCCTCCTTGAGGTCCAATGTCACCAGCCAAGACTCCTTGCCCAGCATGGGAAGAAGCTGCTGTAATGTGAGCATCTTGAACTTTGGTATGAGTAAATATGTGTTTAGGATGGATAGGTCCAAAAAAGGTCTCCAATCTTTGCCCTTCCTTGGTACCAGGAATAGTCTGGAATAAAAACCTTGACCCTGTTCTTGTGCAGGTACCTCTTGAATAGCTTTCATGTCCATGAGATCTGAAATTTGTTTTTGTGCCTCTGCCCTTTGATTGTATGGCAGGTTTGGCATGCCTCTCATTTTTGGAAGGGTGTGAAAGTGGAATCTGTAGCCTCTGTCTATAATGTCCAGGATCCATTTGTCTTTTGTGACAATATGCCAATTTTTCAAAATAATGCCAGTTTTCCACCTAAAGGTGCTGCCATTTGAGCCTTGCTTGGCATGCAAAGGGGAAAGTCATTGGTTCTGCTTTCTGAATGGCTGTGAACTATCCTCACCACCTCTTGGTGTAGGTGTTTGCCATTGTCTGCCTCTAAATGATCCTTGAGATTGCCCTCTACCTCTCGGGCGCCTGTATCTACCTCTTTGAGGTCTGTCTGTGGCTGGAAAGGACCAATTTTTTGAAGGCCAATTTCCACTGAAACGTGGCGGTTGTACCTGTAGGAAATCTTTCGCTGTTTGCATTGATTTTGCCTTTTCCTCCATTTTCTTTAATACCTCCTCAGCTTTAACATGAAACAATACATCTTTTTGAAGAGGTGCATCTAGTAATTTAGCTTTGACATGGTCTGGTAAGGTTTGCTCTTTGAGCCAAGCATGTCTACGTATGACTGATCCTGTAACAGCAGCTCTACAAGAGGCCTCTAAAGCATCAAAACCACATTGTAAGGCATGTTTACCCACTTGCTCTGCACTATGCAACAAATCCTGCAACTCCTTCAAGTCTGGTTGTTCAGGTTGTGACATTTTGCTTTTCAACTGAGATAACAAAAACTGTTGATACTTTAACATATGGAACTGACAGTTTAATGCCCTCATGGTTAAAGTGGCCGAGGAGTATACCTTTTTCCCCCACCTTTCTAAAGCTCTGGAATCTCTCTCTGAAGGTAATGGATTTTTGGCAGTGGAAGCCTTAATTCCCTTGGGACCCTGTGAAATAGTTTTTGGGTCAGCCGCATGGCTTTTCTATAGGAATTGGTGTGAATCAGGCACCCGGTAATACCTGTCAGGCTTGAGTGGGGCTGGAGGTAAGGAATCTGGGTTAAGGCTGGCCTCTGAATACACATCATCTAATATGTCTAAGAGAGGAGGTATAGCCAGAGGCCTGTGCTGAGGGAGCAAGAGGAAATCCCTGAGCCTTTTCTTGGAGTCTGAGTACTCTTGGCCTTCCCAGTGGAAGTGTTCCCTCAAGGTATGCAAGGTTTCCCCAAAATAGTAATCCTCAGGGGGGGAGACAGAGGGAATGGAATCCTCTGCATCAGAATCTTCGAAAGGGGAGTAAGAATGTTCCTGGTCCTCAGAATGCTCTGAAGTAATGGAGGCCTGGTCCAAGGAAAGGTATTCTTCCTCCACTCTGGGCCTTTTGTCCGGGGGGGGGGGGTTGAGAACCCCTGATAAGAAGAGTAATCAAATCCTCAGCCATTTTGAGCATCTGCTTTTTAGGCATGGGGCCTTGAGAGGGGCCCTGTGGAGCTTGTCTTTTAGAATGCATGGCTGCTTTAAATTTAGTGTAAGCCTTAATGGAAAAAGAAGAAGAAGGCCTGAAGACACTTTGAGAGGTGGCAGGCCTGTCTGAACTCTGAGTTTCCCCGCCAAGAGTGACTTCTGTATATGTAGTCGGGGTGTGGGCCGAAGAGCCTGCGACCTCGGGCACAGAAGACACCACTAATGAAGTGTCATCAGTAGTCAGGGGCTGCGTAGGTGCCTCGCTGAGAACCGGAGCACATGTAGTCGGCTTTAGCGTGGTGTCGGTAGAAGTCGTGGACCTCGTATGTCAGTCCTTATCTTTATGTCGTTTACTCAAAATTGGAGTCGGAGTATCCGACGACATGTTGTAGTTAAACTTTTTGCCAAAATAGTGTTGGGCGAACTCTGCCCGACGCTTATTAGTGCATCTGTTGAATGTAGCACAAAAATGACAGGCCGAGACGTCGTGGTCTGGGCCTAAGCAAGGTATACAGAGGGAATGGAAATTCTTATGCGGTATTTGCTTCCCACATGAAATGCAATTATTAACTTTGTCTGACATCGGTCTGAGGCAAGAAAAGTTTCCCCAATGGGGTACTTAGCTTTCTAGAAGTCTTCGGTTGAAAAATATTCGTAATCTCAGGAACTGGCTGACCGGCACTTGCGAACTGCTTCTGCTTCGGGCACCGCGCGGCAAGAAAGACTGAAGAAAATGGCGTCAGCTGGTTCTTTTATACCCCTGTCGCACTGACGTCAGGGAAGAAGCGATGACAACCAACGCCGGACCTAGACTTTGGAATTCGGCCGACCGAGGACCCGCCTGACAGCAGAAGAACCCATCTGTTATGACTGCAGCTGTATGCACGATGAACGTCACAATTTTACACAAAAAAACACACCGGAGAGGACTAGGTACTCTAATTTAAATGGGCCTAGCCCGCCAAAAGAAAGATACCACAAAAAAAAAAACACAACTCGCTCACACAGTACACTCACAATGAAAACTAGCTATTAAAATGGCTTTTTACTAGAAACAGTCTGCTAAATGGCTATGTCAATGTATCAAGCCAGGCTAACTCGAATGTGTAAAAATCTGTTAACCAGTTTACTGTGTAATTTAATTTAATCCTGACTTGTGCTCAGGACTAACTGTAACCTGTGGAACTTGTTTAACTTGCTTACTTATGTAATCTCTGTAAATAATCTGTTTGTAATATGTAATGCTGGTATTATGTAATGCTGTATCTGCTTACCCTTGGAGCTTTTCTCCCCGGGCCTCCGCTGAAAATGGACATGCATCCAGTCGGACTATCCCGGTCAACAAATGTAAAATAAAAATAAAAATAAATAAATAAATACTTATGAAAAATATAGAAAGTG
Organism: Protopterus annectens; assembly: GCF_019279795.1. NCBI lineage: Eukaryota > Metazoa > Chordata > Ceratodontiformes > Protopteridae > Protopterus > Protopterus annectens. Next base: position 870,355,059 of record NC_056750.1, on the reverse strand, counting down.
TACTTAGCCACAGCCAAGCGAGACCATGTTCTAACTCTACGAGCAGCAAACGAGATCTGGGGCTAGGGCGAGGTGCATCTTGGGATACCGGGTTAGCCCAGCCAATTAGAGACTTCGTGCTAGAAAATAAGTTGGCCGAGTTGGAACCGATTCTCGGCTCCAAACCTGTGAGTAAAGAATGTAGGCGAGATAGGACAACATAACATAATCTGTTTTCAAGGTTATTCAGAAAACTAAAATTGTAAAGAAAAATTGCTTTAGATGATTTGCAAAAAAACTTTGACATTAGAACAATGAAAGCGGATAAGGCTGGTAAAATTGTTGTTATGAACACCAAACAGTATAATAGGTCATTGATAGAAATGTTGGAAGATGGTACCACCTATAAAAAAGTGAATATAAGAGATGTTCATAGGTTCATAGGTTGGTACTAGGCTATCGGCCCTAGGGCCTATGCAAGCCTAGCCATAACAATTCCCTGGATATTTCTTCCTACAATATTTACTTCTCCAGGCCCCTGTCTAGCAGGACAACTGACATGATCCCTGGGTTGAATTACCTATCTCCCATCCAATCATCAAGGTTCCTTTTGAAGAGGGCCAAAGAGGCGCTCTGCTTGATATGTATGGGCAGTCTATTCCTGAGTATGGGGAGTCTCTGGGTCAGGAACCTATCCCTCCAGCATGTTTTGTTCATTGTGATAAGGTTTAGATCCCTGGAGCATGTGGCTCTGAGGGATTGGGATTTCTTTAAGTGGAGCATGTCCAACAGCTCAGGGTTTGACATGGCCTTGTATGTTAAGCAGAGATTGCCTCTGAGTAGACGATATGCCACAGAGTATAGCTGGAGTTTTTTTAGATGGTCAGTATATGGCATCTGCTTTAGGCCTGCGATTCTTTTAGTGAGGTATTTCTGTGGCCTTTCAAGCTGTTGCAGATGTCTTGTGAGGTACATACCAAATGGGGCATTATACTCTATAATGGGTCTAATGAGGGATGAGTACAGTGGGACAATGATCTCCTTTTTTTCTGGATGAAAAGCCCTTAGTGATGACGTGTGCCATGACTGTTGTGGCAATGTGGTTATCGAAAGTGAGACCACTGTCCACCTGTGTCCCTAAGTCTCTCATCACACTTTCGATGTTTAGTGTCCTGCCACCTATGTGATAATTCATGGGTACATGTTTTTTTCTAAAGGGGATAACTATACATTTCTTGGCATTAAGCTTGAGCCCATGGCTCTGGCACCAGGCATCTGTTACTGTAAGGCCCTTTTGTAGAATATCCACATAATTTGGGGATTCAATAATGGCTCCCAGTTTGCAGTCATCTGCAAACTTTGTTAGCCAGAGTCCCTTAGTGTTGGCCTGTACTTCAGAGAAGTAGATGCCAAAGAGTGGTCCCAGGACTGAACCCTGAGGTACTCCACTTGTCACTTGTCTGGAGATGGATTTGGAGTCTGCTACTTTTACTGTCTGGGTTCTGTCAGTAAGCCAGTTAGCAACCCATCGAGTGACATAGGGATTTATGCCCAGCTTAGTAAGTTTATCTATGATTCCAGAGGGGGGATGGTGTCAAAGGTCTTGGCGAGGTCCAGATAGGTTGTGTGGACTGCCTTACCCTCATCCACAGCTCTGGAGAGTGATTCGAAGAAGTCAATCAGATTCAGGAGACAAGATCGGCCCTTCACAAACCCAAACTGGGTGGGGACTAGTGTTTGAAGGTTGCCAATGTATTTGTTTATAAGTTCCATGATAATACGTTCCATGCCCTTGCAAATCAGGCTTGTCAGACTGATGGGACGGTAGTTCCCGGGATCCAAGGTGGATCCTCCCTTGTGGAGCGGGATAACTGTAGCTGCGCACCACTCAGTGGGCACGAAGCCTGAGATGAGGCTATGATTAAACATGACACTTAGGTGAGGTGCCAGTTCATTTTGTAGTTCATGTAGTACACAGCCTGGGATGTCATCTGGTCCCATGGATGCTGTATTCTTAGCTTTGGAGAGTGCGGTTTCTACCTCTGTGGCCGTGATGATCAGAATTTGGCAATCTTTTGGTATTGAGATGGGCCCTTTAGGGGGTGAGAGCGGGGTAAAGTTGGCACTAAATCGACATTCCAGGATATTGGCAATATCCTTGGGATCAGTATATTTAATGCCATTCTGTTGTAACTCAGAGCAGATCTGAGCATTGCCATTTAGATTTCTGAAATAACTATAGAATGCCTTGTGGTTGCCTCTGGAATCTTTGGCAATTTTATTTTCGTAACTAGCTTTTGAGGATTTTATGGGGGATCTCAGCTTCTTACTGAGGCTGGTGAGGGAGTTTTTTGCATCCTGGGATTTTCCTCTTTTTTGCAACAGTTTCTTCCTTCTGTTGTATAGTTTGTTTATAGCAGGGGACCACCACATTGGCTTCCTTTTTTTTGGAGAAGAGCATCTTGGTTCTATTTGGGATGGCACGATTCATGCAAAAGTGGGTGTGCTCGTACAGTGCCTTAGTGTAGGATTCTGCAGTCGAACTTCCAGATCCCATCTGCTTGGGTGTTGTGAAGTTTGTCACTTCTGACTTCAGTAGCTTGAAGTTGGCTTTGGAGAAGTTTTTTAAGGAGGTTTCCTTACTGGGGGGTGGGGGTGGGATGTGGATGTCAAGGGTGATTTGCTTATGGTCAGACCTGACCAATGAGGGGGTGACCACTGGTGTGGCGCATCTATCTCCCATGTTGGTAATGACCAGGTCTAGGATATTGCAGCCCCTGGTGGGACAATGGATTAGTTGATCCAGGGCGTTGGAATTTATGAATTCCAAGAACGGCTGGGAAAAGGAGTTGGTACCTGAGTAGTTTTCCCAATTAATGGCAGGGTAGTTGAAATCACCCAGCATTAGGGTGTTTGGTTGTATCTTAATATTTTCCAGTATGTTTAGAAAGGCGTAGTGAGAATCTTGGGGCATGGATGGGGATCTGTAGCAAGCTACAATTTGGATTGCAGTCTTACCTAGTGTTAAGTTGCACCTGGAGAATTTCAGATGCATCGTGTTGGGCAACTAGCCTGGAGGTGTGAATATCCTTGATGAATATGGACACTCCTCCACCTTTAGTGTTTCGGTCCTGGTTTTGTGGCCGAAAAGTGTGGTAAGAATTATAACCTGGTATTGCAGGGGTGCTCTCTGGAGCCTTGAACGAGGTCTCAGTTACTGCACAGATATCGATGTTCTCCATTTTTAGGAGTGCCTCGAGAGAGTGCATTTTGAGGTTTAGACTTCTAGCATTGAGTAGCATTACCTTCAGATTTTGCCTGCTTCTATTTGTTACGGTGGTGGTTTTATCCTTTGAACCTTGCCTTAAAAAGGCACTATAGGGGTGGCAAGAGCTTTAGCCAGTAACCTAAATCCCAGGAGTGACAGGTGCAGACCATCTCTGGCAAAGCATCGTGGTTTGTCGATAATGTCTTCCCATGCAGACAAATACTGGATCCCCTTTGAATGACACCAGAAGCTTAGCCAATTGTTGAAGTCAATCATTTTGTCCTTATACTGTGGTATCATTCTTGGTGAAGGCAGGATGCTACTCAGGGCTAGGGTCGTACCTGCCTGGGTCACATGATCCAAGAGCTCTTCCATATCTCCTTTCATGTAGTCCAGGGAGGTACGTCTCAAGTCATTCACTCCAGCATGGACAATGACAGAGTCATATTTGTACGTGTTGTGGAGTGACTTGAGTGCATGCGTTATGTGGCGGATCCTGGTACCCGACAGGCAGCTGAATGTAATTTTCTCCTTGTTCAGTCTGGTGAGTGGGACATCAGTGTGCCTGACTATAGAGTCACCTAGTTTTAGCATTGTTCGATATGTTTAGTCGCGGTGAGTTTGATTATGAAAGTTATGATTACCTTTTGGTAGAACATCCGAAATTGGCAACTTTTTTTGGCATTCTGAAGATACAGGTGAACCAGACAAATCCTCCGTTTAGACCTATTATTTCAGCCAAACATTCTACAACTGAGAATATATCTATTTGGTTGGATTATGTTTTAAATCCAGTGGTTCAGAAATCAAAATTCTACCTAAGGGGTTCATGGCATTTATTAGAGCATTTGCGTGGTTTAAATGTTAATTTGGAATCCACTAGTTTTGGTACCCTTGATGTTAGGTCCCTATATACATCTATTAATCAGAAAGTAGGGATAGAATACCTTAGAGAATACTTGACTGAACATACAGGATTTGCTGGTACAAAAGTAAACAGCATTTGTAGTTTAATTGAACTAGTTCTAGATAACAATCTTTTTAAGTTTGAAAAAAATATATACAAACAAATTTCAGGTGTAGCTATGGGGGCAAGGGTAGCTCCAGCCTTTGCGAACCTTGTAATGGCGAATTGGGAGTTGAAATTTCTTATAAAACATCATAGCTATTCCAAAGTGCAGACATATTATAGATTTATTGATGATTTATTCTTTTTGTGGACAGGCACATATGAGGAGTTTGCAAATATAGTTAAAGATTTGAATAACACCACAAATTTTTTTGGAGTTTAAAATAAGTGCATTTGGAGAGTGTATTTCATACTTGGATGTACATCTGAGTATAGACAAAGAAAATAATACATTCATTAGTAAGATACATAGGAAAAAAGTGTTTGCAAACCAGTACTTACATAAAGATAGCCTGCATCCACAACATATGAAAAGGGGAGTCATCAAAGGTCAAATTACACGATTAAGTAGACTTACTACAGATAACAATACATTTTTAAAGGAAATTTTATTTTTGAGATTATTTCTTTATAGGGGATATAATTTGGATTGGATTAAAAAGATAGAACAGGAGGTTATAGTATTAAGGCAAGGAGTGGCGAAACCTATTCTTTTGTCTAAAGACATCTGTGTGAGTCCTGTGTTAAAAGGTTCAACTTCCAATATTGATAATTATTACATTGCATTTCCTATACCCATAGCAAATGAGATGTGGTTTGTAAAAGATATTATAGAGAATAACTGGAAAGTTTTAATGGGTGACAAAGAATTGATTACTAGAACAGGGAACACACCTAAATTTACTATAAAAAGGTGTTGAATATAAAGTCTATGTTGGAATTTGACAACAGGAAAGCTAATACTAGCATTAGGACAGTTAGCAATAAAATGGGTACCTACGCTTGTAAAAACTGTAAACAATGTAGGTACATTAGTAACAACTCCTTTGTAACTTTAAAACATCTGAACTATACCTTATGGGTCAAAGATTATTTTAACTGCAATACTGAATTTGTAGTTTATATTGCCTGTTGTGTGTCTTGCAATAATTATTATATAGGGAAGACTAAAAGGACATTAAAACGTAGAATATACGAGCACAATTTGGCAATAAAGAACAAAGATAAAATTAATTCTTTGGCAAAACATGCTGCATCATGTCCAGAATTTAAAAAGTTTGAGTTTTCTGTAGTGGAAAAGGCAGATGAGGTGATGTTTGGAGGGGATTTAAACAATATTTTGGAATGTAAGGAAACACTATGACAACTTAGCTTATGGGCAGATAAATTACCAGGACTAAATGAGTCAATAAATTTAAAAAGTTTTTTATCTATAGGTAAATTTGGTATATTTTAATGTATAAAAACATACTTTATGCCTTACATTATAGGTGAAACTTTTATTCATTTTTTGTATATATTTATATGTTGAAAGAATTATTGTTTAATTGTTTTGTAATTGTGGGATGTCATTTCCTGTGATTTTAGTTAAAAGGGAGTATGGGCAAGAGTGTTGGTTTTTCTGATGAAGTTCACGTATTAAATGAGTGAATGAAAGCGCTAAAAATCTACTAGTTTCCTGTGGTTATTGGATTAACGCCTGGAATTTGTTTTTTGAAGTTCAGTTTTTGGTTCGTGCTGGTTTGTTCAGTATTTGTTTTCCAGCTGAATGATAGAGCATCCACTTTCCATGCTTGTTTGTGATAAGTCCTTGTGCAGAATCTCTGTAGTTGGCAGTTGTGAGGGGAGGCAAATAGATCTATGTCTGGGCATCCCCATTTCCTTGTTATGCTGAAGATTTGTGGATCTTGTTTCCACTCATGAGGATCCATGAGGTTTCTGCTTAGTTCATCTGCCAGAGTATCTTTCCTGGCAGGAATTGTGCTTGCATGTGTACTTGATAAGTCAATGCTGTGTTCCACAAAGTCATGGCTTGTCTGCAGAGGGGGTAGGAATGTGTGCTTCCTTGCTTATGTACCACATGACTGTTGTATTGTCCGTCTTTATCAGCAGTTGTCCTGGATGAAGTAGATCCTTGAAGGCTGTCAGGGCATTCTGTACAGCTAGCATCTCTTTTTGATTGATATGAAGATGCATTTGGCTTGTGGGCCATGTGCCCTGAATACATTTTCCTGCCATGTGGGCCCCCAGGCATAATCTGATGCATCCGTTGTTAGTGTCTGCCTGGCTATGGGTAAAGTGAATGGCTGTCCCTTGTTGTGGTGACAAGCCTGTGCCCACCATCGAAACTCCTGTTGCAGGCAGGGAATGAGGGTAGTTAATGTTTCCAGGCTGTGGCAATGTTGAGTCCAAACATGTTTTAGATACCATTGTAGCTTCCTCATATGCAGTCTTGCATATGGAATTAGCAGAATGCAGGATGCCATGAAGCCCAAAGCCTGCAGAATTTTTCTTGCAGATAACTGGGTCTTTGTTGCCATCTTTTCGAAGTAAGAAGTCAGTTGCCTTTGTCTGGCATGAGATAAGCCATCTGGACAGTTGTATTTAAGCTTGCACCCAGGAATATTATCTCTTGAGAGGGTACCAGCTTTGATTTATTTTCGTTTACTGTGTACCCTATGCAAATTAGTAATCTTTTTACAAATGCCAGATGCTTCAGTAGAATGTCCTTGTTCTCTTCTTAAATAAGGCAGTCGTCCAAGTAAGGATATATTTGGATTCCTCTGTCTGCAAAATGCAATTACTGGTGCCAGGCATTTTGTGAAGACCCTGGGCACAGTAGATAAGCCAAAGGGCAGTGCAGAGAATTGGTAGTGCATTGAGCCAGCTATGAATCTGAGGTATCTTCTGCAAGATTGTCTGATTGGGACATGCAGGTATGCCTCTTTGAGGTCCAAAGTTTCAAGCCAAGCCTTCTTGCCCAGCATGGGCAGAAGCTGCTGCAGAGTCAACATTTTTAATTTTGGAACATCCAGAAAAGTGTTTAGAATAGACAGGTCCAGTATTGGTCTCCAAGCTTTGTCCTTTCTGGGTACCAAGAAAAGTCTTGAGGGCTATTCAGCGAGTACCACAGCAAGAGCAGGGACAAGGATTTTACTCATGTCCATGAGGGATGAAACTTGCTTTTCTGCCTCTGTCCACTGATTGTGTGGCAGGTCTGTCATACCTTTTGTCTTTGGAAGGGTGTGAAAGTGGAACCTGTAGCCCTGAGACGCTATATTCAAGACCCATTTGTCCTGGGTGATCATGTGCCAATTTTGTGAAAAAAGTGCTAGTTTTCCTCCTAAGGGTGCTGCCAAAAGATAAGTGCTTGGCATTGGCAAAGGAAAGTCATTGGGACTGTTTCCTATATGGCTGTGATTTGTCTTCTTCGCTTTTGGAGGTAGAAGCACCCCATTGTTTAGGTCTGTATGAGCCTTGGGGCTGGGATCTGCCTCTAGGGTGACTGTATCTGCCTCTTTGTGGCCTGTCTGACACTGGAAAGGACCAATTCTTAGAAGGCCAGTTCCTGCTAAATCTGGGTGGCTGTACCTGTAAGAAATCCTTAACTGTCTGCATAGATTTCGCTTTATCCTCCATTTTCTTCAACACCTCTTCTGCCTTAACACCAAACAAGGTATCATGCTGTAATGGAGCATCCAATAATTTTGCTTTAACATGATCAGGCAGATTCTGTTCCTTTAACCAAGCATGGCTTCTAATGACAGAACCTGTAACAGCGGCCCTGCAAGAGGCCTCCAGTGAATCAAAACCACATTGCAAAGTACGCTTTCCCACTTGTTCAGCTGCATGCAATAAATCCTGCATTTCCTTGTCTTCAGAACATTCAGAATTTGTCAACATTTTCTGTTTTAGCAGTGACATTAAGTATTGCTGATATTTAAGCATATGAAACTGACAGTTTAAAGCCCTTACAGCCAAGGTAGCAGAAGTGTAAACTTTTTCCCCCATCTGTCCAGTGCCCTAGAATCCCTATCAGAGGGGACAGGGTTTTTTGCAGTAGAAGCCTTGACCCCTTTGGGACCCTGAGATATAGTTTCTGGGTCAGCAGCATGGTTTTACATAGAAATTTATGAGAATCTGGAACCCTGTAGTATCTGTCTGGCTTAACAGGTGCAGGGGGTAAAGAGTCAGGAGACAGGCTGGACTCTGAAAGTACATCATCTACAATGTCTAGAACAGGTGGAATAGCAAGAGGTCTGTGCTGAGGTAGCAAAAGAAAGTATCTGAGCCTTTTCTTAGATTCTGAGTAATCTTGGCTCTCCCAGTGAAAATGCTCCCTCATGGTATGCAGGGTTTCCCCAAAAGAATAATCCTCAGGAAGAGAGGCTAAATTAATAGATTCTTCAGCATCAGAATCCTCATAGGGAGGAAGAGAGTATCCCTGTTCTGAAGAGGAGTCAGAGGAAATGGAAACCTGATCAGAAGAGTCATATTCTGTGTCTTGCCTAGGCCTCTTATCAGGAGGGGGATGGGAACCCCTGATCAAAGTAATTAGGTCTTCGGTCATTTTAAGCATCTGTTTCTTAGGCATGGAAGTCTGTCCAGGAGAATGCTGTACTTGTTTCTTTGTCTTTAAAGCTGTTTTAGTCTTTACCTTGGAAGCTGAGGTTGGCTTGACATACAACTGTATAGGTCTGAAAACACCCTCAGAAGCTGATGCCTGCTCAGCGGCTCCAGACCCATCTGAGGGAATAGTTTCCGAGTGTCCATTACCTTAAGTATCCAGAGGCCTAGTTGTCTCCAAGTGGGAGTCGGAAGCGGCCTGTGGCTCTGAGGTAGCGGGCATCAGGGGCTGCGAAAGAGCCTCACTGAAAACCGGCGAACCGGCGACTGGCCTAGCGGAGGCCTCGTCATCGGTTTTGGACCTCGGATGCCTGTCCTTTTCTTTTTCCTTGCGCTTTTTATAAACTCTGGTTGTCAGCTGTTCCGATGGCATTATATAATTAAATCTTCGGCCAAAGTAATGAAAGGCAAAATCGTACCGACGCTTAATAGTGTGTTGGTTAAATCTAGCACAAAACCGACAGCTAGCAACGTCGTGGTCAGGGCCTAGGCAAGGAATACAGTAAGAGTGAAAATCCTTATGAGGTATTTGCTTCCCACAAGAAATACAACTGTTAACTTTTTCTGACATTGGTCTGGAGCAAGAAAAAAGTTTCCCAAACAGGGTACTTAGCATTAATGAAGACTTCGGATCTGAAATTCAATTTCGAAAATCTCAGGAGTCAGCCGACCGGCACTTGCGAACTGCTTTTGCTTCGGGCACCGCGCAGCAAGAAAGACTGAAGAAAATGGCGTTGGCTGCATCTTTTATACCCCTGGCGCACTGACGTCAGGGAAGAGACGACAGCAACTGACGCCGGACCGCGACTTTGGAATTCAGGCCGACTGCAGGTAGCCTGCCAGCAGTATAATCCAAGTGTAATGACTGCATCAGTGAAACACGGTAAACATCAGGTTGTTACCTGGGGGCAGGTAGATGGCTATGATATCACTGGTTTTAAGAGTATTAACATTTAGTCATGTAGTTAAGATTTCAGCATTTGGGATGTCTGGTTGAGTACAGTTTAGTTTTTCAATAAGAGTCTTTGAACATAATAGCCACAACCCCACCTCTTTTGATTAGCCTATCTTGTCTAATAATATTGTAGCCATTAGGTGTGATTTCAGAGTCCCTGATGTGGGGCTTTACCCAGGTTTCAGTTAAGACAGCTATGTATGGAGACTAGGTGGTTAAGGTGGCATGGAATAAGGTGATTTTATTCACGAAGCTTCTGAGATTGAAATTGGTTATTAGAAGATCAGAATTGGAGGTTGTAGGTAGTGAATTATGTAGGATTGATTCAGTGAGACTTGAGTGTATATTAGAAGAAATGGAGGCAAGGGGAAATTGCTGATAAGGAAGGAGGTCACAGTTTGGGCCTGGGTTGGGATGGAGTTTAATATATGTTAAGGAATGCAGTACTAGTGTTTTAAGTTTGGCAATTAGCTGGTCATACCTGTAAAAAGATAGGTGAGACTTTGTGGAATGTATATATTTAAAATGGAAGAAAACAGTGTTGTAACTGTAGAATAAAAAAAGAGAGCCGATATCACTAAAAGATGTAAAATGAGGTAGAGGAGAGGTATGTGCGAGTGTAGGGGAGCGATCGAAAATAATGTCTGGACAGTGGATATCAATGGCATTATAGGCTAGGGAGTGAAAGAATACAAGTATTGTGTAATGATGTAATGGGTGATAAAGCAACATAGTGAAGGAAGATAACATATAATAAAAGAAAAACAAAGTAGTGTAGATTGCAGGGAAGATGCTGCTAAGTAGAAGGCTAAAGAGCTGAGGGACAGGTGTTGATAGGGAGAGAGTGAGTGAAAGTGAACAGTGATATGCAGGATAAGGATGGGAGGGGAGACAGATTATTGGTGGGGAAAAAGGGGCATAGTTTAATCAGGTATAAAGGAAATGAATATGGGGGTGGGTGGGAATGGGGGTAGGGGAGCAAATGAAGCAGGTTGGACCATTCAGCCATCAGCACACACCAAAAAACAATCAGTAAGTCAAGAAAAGACTTAAATCTTAAATAACATTCTATCTGGTATCTGAGTTAAAATGAAACAAAAAAACAGATACATATCTTGGAGGGGCCGTGACTATCAATACAGGTGTACAATAGTGAATTAGCTGGGGGGGGGGGGGCTTCAGGTTCCTAGTTGCCATGCCACACACTGCAGAACAAGCCACCACACTGGAACTATCTAATCCTGGTAAAAAAACGCAATATGGACTCAGAGAAGTAGTGTTTAACACCTACAAAGCAAAGAATTAGCAATGCAGATAGTCCGACGTCAGTATAGCAAAAAAAAAATAGCAGCCATCAATTCTTTACAGCTGACACATGTAAGGGGAGGAGATACAAAGTTAAACAGGATAAGCAGAGCAGGCAGGATAAAAAGCAAAGAATTAGTGATGCAGATGATGTCGATTTAAGCAGGTATTCCACCTGCTACAACCTAGGAATAAAAATCCTTCACATGCTGTTTAGGGACCATAAGGAATGCAAGCTGGGAAAGGATATAGCCTGTTCTGCAAAAGTAGCACCTGATGCCAGCTTGCCAGGACATTGACTGGTGCCACTGGCATTATCTGCTCAGGTGAACACAGCATGCACATACAAAAGTGCCACCTGGACTTGCTGTTCTTAGGGATGGCATTATGCTTCTTTCTAAATACCCACCCCCACTATATAATACAAAATGGGTTAGGGAGAGGAAACCAAATTATTATTGTAAGCATTCCATACTTAGTGTAGCATTGTATCTTTAGTGCATCACCTGTTGTTTAATTATACTCTGCATCAGGGATATGTTACAATGATTGCTGTTTGTTTTATGTTTTACAATGGCCAAGAAGATTGAGGACAATCAGATGGTCTTTATAAGAAGATGTGAACAGCTCTCCATGTGCCAGCATAAGTACCACTTATTACTGTTTGTATTGTAAGATTTTAATAAAGGGTCATAAACACGTCTAATCTGTTGTATTTGTCTCTCTGTGTTTTTTACTTTAAAGGTATAAAAGTATGGCGGATACTAGTACAACTGAACAACGATAAACAAAACAATACTCGCCAGATGCTAAACGGTCTTGGGATGCCAACCAAAAGTCCACCAAAAGTCAAAATATTGAGCAAACCAGAGTAAAAGCAATCCAAAGATTTTAATAAAACACAAACAATTTCAAGTTAACAATTCCAAGTTAAGCTCTTTCACCCGTTAAATATGGGCTTCTTCAGAACTGTTATTTCAGTATAAATTGTTACCATTTAAATAACATTTTTGGCACCAATTCTTAGGCTCCATTTAAAGGCACAGTATAACCTTAAAATAAAACCATCCACATGAATACATAATCAATATAACCATTCAAATATGACTAGAATAAATCCCTATATTAAAATATTGATGTCCTACCACATGTAGTTCTATTATTCATGCAACCTGAGCAACGGTTTAATAGAAATAAAGTCATTTAAACCTTGGGGGTTGGAAGCATCTGTGAACAGCTGCCACCAAACCTCTTTATATGACAATAATCCATTAATGTCTCCCCCCCCCCCCTTGGGTCAATATTAACAGTATCCAAAATAGCAAATTTAAATTGATGTTCTACGCCCCATTTTTTTATATGTCTCTACAATGCGTTTTTTATCCCTCTTTTTTATACAATATAAATGGGCACAGATTCGCTTATTGAAGTGCCTTTCGGTCTTACCGATATAAAAACTAGAACAAGCACAACAATTAGCAAGATATACTAAAAATTTAGAAACTTGGAATTGTTTGTGTTTTATTAAAATCTTTGGATTGCTTTTACTCTGGTTCGCTTGATTTTTTGACTTTTATTGAACTTTTGGTTGGCATCCCAAGACCGTTTAGCATCTGGTGAGTATTGTTTTGTTTATCATTGTGTTTTTTACTTTGTTTTTCTCATTCTGCAGAATCAGCTGTTTTGCACTTTGACGTGAAGCTCTGGCCACAAAGGTCTGCACCAGACACCATTACTGCTGCTGATTTCCAAGGCCTGCCTTTCTGCAGGATGACAACAGTCATAAAATCCAAGACGAAATGGAGAGGCCATTCTCAGTACAGAGGTAAAGACTGCTCCTCTTAACTTAGTGCCTTCTGGGACCAGGAAGGCATGTTTGTGGGCTGCAGAGGAACAAGGTAGACTAGCAGGTGGTTGCCTGCGCCAGCCTCCTAGGACACCTCTTTCACCAGCTGATTGTTGGATGGCCGGCCAGCCAGCCTTGTTCACTAGGTCAGCAGAGGCAGCACCTAGCCATGATATCAGCCATGGAGATAAGTGACATGCAAACATTTTGTAGCACTCATGTCACCCCATTGTGTTTCCCTTCTGTATTTTTCTTTGACTATCCCATGTCTGTTGTCCACACATCCCCATCCTTATTTCTTCACTCCCGTTAGTCTGAGTGGCTTCAATGTCCCCATCATTATTTCTTCACTCCCTGTTAATCTGAGTGTTTTCAATGTCCCCATCATTATTTCTTCACTCCCCTGTTAATATGAGTGGCATCAATGTCCCCCATCATTATTTCTTCACTCCCTGTTAATCTGAGTGGTTTCAATGTCCCCATCATTATTTCTTCACTCCCTGTTAATCTGAGTGGTTTCAATTTCCCCATCATTATTTCTTCACTCCATGTTAATCTGAGTGGTTTCAATGCCCCATCATTATTTCTTCACTCCCTGTTAATCTGAGTGGTTTCAATGTCCCCATCTTTATTTCTTCACTCCCCTGTTAATATGGGTGGTTTTAATGTCCCCATCATTATTTCTTCACTCCCCTGTTAATCTGAGTGGTTTCAATGTCCCCATCATTATTTCTTCAACCCACTGTTAATCTGAGGGTTTTAATGTCCCCATCATTATTTCTTCACTCCCTGTTAATCTGAGTGGTTTCAATGTCCTCATCATTATTTCTTCACTCCCCTGTTAATCTGAGTGGTTTCAATGTCCCCATCATTATTTCTTCACTCCCTGTTAATCTGAGTGGTTTCAATGTCCCCATCATTATCTCTTCACTCCCCTGTTAATATGAGTGGCTTCAATGTCCCCATCATTATCTCTTCACTCCCTGTTAATCTGAGTGGTTTCAATGTCCCCATCATTATTTCTTCACTCCCTGTTAATCTGAGAGATTTCAATGTCCCCATCATTATTTCTTCACTCCCTGTTAATCTGAATGTTTTCAATGTCCCCATCATTATTTCTTCACTCCCTGTTAATCTGAGTGGTTTCAATGTCCCCATCATTATTTCTTCACTCCCTGTTAATCTGAGTGGTTTCAATGTCCCCATCATTATTTCTTCACTCCCTGTTAATCTGAGTGGTTTCAATGTCCCCATCATTATTTCTTCACTCCCTGTTAATCTGAGTGGTTTCAATGTCCCCATCATTATTTCTTCACTCCCTGTTAATCTGAGTGGTTTCAATGTCCCCATCATTATTTCTTCACTCCCTGTTAATCTGAGAGATTTCAATGTCCCTGTCATTATTTCTTCACTCCCTGTTAATCTGAGTGGTTTCAATGTCCCCATCATTATTTCTTCACTCCCTGTTAATCTGAGTGGTTTCAATGTCCCCATCATTATTTCTTCACTCCCTGTTAATCTGAGTGGTTTCAATGTCCCCATCATTATTTCTTCACTCCCTGTTAATCTGAGAGATTTCAATGTCCCCATCATTATTTCTTCACTCCCTGTTAATCTGAGTGGTTTCAATGTCCCCATCATTATTTCTTCACTCCCTGTTAATCTGAGTGGTTTCAATGTCCCCATCATTATTTCTTCACTCCCTGTTAATCTGAGTGGTTTCAATGTCCCCATCATTATTTCTTCACTCCCTGTTAATCTGAGTGGTTTCAATGTCCCCATCATTATTTCTTCACTCCCTGTTAATCTGAGAGATTTCAATGTCCCTGTCATTATTTCTTCACTCCCCTGTTAACCTGAGGGTTTCAGTGTTGCTGCACCTTGTGCCGTCAGTCTGTCTCTGCAATGTATGTTCATCTGCTCATGCTTCCTTCCTTACACTGCCTTCTACCCACACTTGCCCTGGCTACCTTCCTCCTCTATCCTTCTTAATAAAAAATGGAAAATGAGTACTCTCCTTTAAAAAGTACACCCTTCTCCCACCCACAGAGCTATGTTTGTGTTGTCCTTCTGTGCACTCATCTGCTTTTTGTACTCCCCCTATCTAACTTTACTATTTTGCCATTTCATCCCCATTTACATGGAATAATGTGGTTCTTTGCCGTCAGTGCCTGTATTGCAGTTATAAGGTCCTATCTTGTGTGAATGAACATGCATAGTATCAGATGTGCCACCTCCCTGAAACATTCTCAAGGTGCAGCCATTTCAGCAGTGCAATTACTGCAGCTATTGTGCTTGTGGCTTTTACTATGTAATCCTGTCACTGACATAATAATGCTACACCAGCATTCCTTCATCCAAAATCAGCATCAGGCCACATTGCACTACATACTCCAAAGCAGTCTGCAGTGTGATGTCAGCACTACATACTCTGCCCAAAGCAGTCTGCAGTGTGATGTCAGCACTACATACTCTGCCCGAAGCAGTCTGCAGTGTGATGTCAGCACTACATACTCTACCAGAAGCAGTCTGCAGTGTGATGTCAGCACTACATACTCTGCCGGAAGCAGTCTGCAGTGTGATGTCAGCACTACATACTCTGCCTGAAGCAGTCTGCAGTGTGATGTCAGCACTACATACTCTGCCCTAAGCAGTCTGCAGTGTGATGTCAGCACTACATACTCTACCCGAAGCAGTCTGCATTGTGATGTCAGCACTACATACTCTGCCCGAAGCAGTCTGCAGTGTGATGTCAGCACTACATACTCTGCCCAAAGCAGTCTGCAGTGTGATGTCAGCACTACATACTCTGCCCGAAGCAGTCTGCAGTGTGATGTCAGCAATACATACTCTACCCAAAGCAGTCTGCAGTGTGATGTCAGCACTACATGCTCTGCCCAAAGCAGTCTGCAGTGTGATTTCAGCACTACATACTCTGCCCAAAGCAGTCTGCAGTGTGATGTCAGCACTACATACTCTGCCCAAAGCAGTCTGCAGTGTGATGTTAGCACTACATACTCTGTCATTTTTAATTTCTCCACGTCTTTTGGGTTTCTAATACCATGACGGGAATGGACCCCATTCCTAAGTCAAAGTACGATTAAAGTTCATGAAATTAGTATTGTTTCACTCTTTGTTAGACAAAAGTGCTCTTCGCAGCACCTGCAATATCCACTCCTCCTGCAATTTGTACAGTGTTACAGGAATTGGTAACATATCTAAATACAATTGTAAATTATTTTTTAGAAGACCAGTTGCTCCTACTACTACTGGAACTGTCTGGGTATTTTTCTTCCACATGGCTCTCGTTTCTACCTACAGATCAACGTATTTTATGACTTTGTGTCTCTCTGAACGCAAGACACTGTAGTCATTGGGTGTGGTGATTTCAATGATCAATGCTACTTTTGTCTTCTTTTCTTGGACCACTATATCAGATTTTCTAGCATCTAACTTTTGAACTGTTGGTAATGGATGGTCCCATGTGATATAAACTTCATAATTTTCTATGATTCTTTGTGGCTCATGTTTCCAGTGTTTTTCAGCCACTTTGATACCATAATGTTTGCACAATCTCCAGTGTAACAGTCTCGCTACAATATTATGCCTTTCAGTATACAGTCCCTCTGCAATTAGTGCATCGCAACCAGTAACAAGGTGTGTGACAGTTTCCAATTTGGTTTTGCAAAACCTACATAGATCTGTTTCTCTCACATGTTCAATGGACTTTGTAAACCAGCGTGTACGTAACCCACTGTCTTGGGTTGCCAACATTAACCTTTCATTTCTTGATGTGAATTCACCTCTCCTTAACCATTCCTGGGTTCGTTCTTGATCAACATGAGGCTCTTCCAGAAGTTTTCTATACTTGCAACTATATTTATGTTTTTCCACATTTCTTGCCTTCTCATCTGGTCCTTCACCTTATATTCTTTCTTTTGTTTTTTAGCACATTCAGCTGCTGCCTGGTTTTTATCCACTTCTGGTTTGATTTCCATTCCTGCTTGATGTCGATATGCTTCTGCTAAATTAAGCAGAGCTGTCATCTTAGATTTATTCTCATGTTTCAAAACTTTCAGCACATTTGAGTCTTGTGAGGTCAATAAATATATGTGAAGTCCCATGACTGCAGATCTATACATGTAATCAATTTCAAGGAGGTCCATACCTCTTTCAGAATGGGGAATATATAAACTCGGTATTTACTAATTTTTATAAATCATTTGGTGAGCATTGATAGACATTGTGTAAATTAAAATGCTTTTCTCCAATATACCGTGTGTACAGTAAAAGGAAATGTGCAAGGCCAAACAGCATTTTTCAAAATAATATGGCTTGCTTTGCAAGAACAGTTACATGTTCAGCTTAGATATTAATAACATATAGCTGTAGGCATTACTGTAAAGGCATCCTGTTACAGAAAAAAAGGAAGTTGACTTTCTTGGCTTTCAGATGCAGAAATAAATAAATAAAATGCAGACAGGTCAAGTGACGCAAAGATGACGTGAAGAGACTTTTGTGAAGTCTTCAGATACAGCGAGGACCAAAAAAGGACATGAAATAACCATCGACTTTTTCATGACACAGACAGAAATCAAAGAACAAGTCACAAGGACATTAAAAATAACATTGGTTGAAAAGAGTATATAAACTGGAAAGTTCTTTTTAACTTGGTAGTGACTTCATTGACTGTGTACCTTAGCCTATTCATCTGTCTAACTGTGTTATAATAGAATTGAAATAGCTCTGAAAGAGTTAATTGTTTGGCAAGAATTTGTTCTGAGACAAATAAAGAATAACAGATACAGTAGTACGGAGTTTGTCTGGTCACATTTGGACATTTTCTTCAGAGGCGAAATAAAAACCTCTGCTTGACATTTCTTCAGAAAAGAAAAAAATACATTTATTCAGTGGCGAGCCTTGGCCAGTGGCTGTGACCATATATCTGTTACCAGCAGTTAATATTACAGAGGGATCCCTATACTTACTAAGTTAGTTCAACAGACTGACAGTTCTAGTGCTTTAACAGAGAAACAGTTCCAGTACTTCGTAGGTGGACACAGAGCACCACCGTGGAAGCTGTCCTGCGTCGGACCTACAATTCATCTGTGGAGAAACAGCATCCTTTTCCAGACTGACTTCAGCCTGATCACCTGCTTGTCTTCTGCATAAATTACGGTACTTTCTTCACAGTTACAGCATGGATGCAAGTACAGACAGTTAACTTTACAGTGCCCACATATTGTATATATAAATTTACATGGTTTAAACCTTGTGTGTCAGACATAAAATGTAAATCTTAAATGTTTGATGTTCAGACATTAGATAACAGTCATGTTTGTAAATGTATAAATGCCTATTATACCATGACCCCCCATTAATATTCCAAAACGTGCACGCTGATTGGCCAGCGTGCACGCTGTAAATCGACTTATACTAATGGAAAAAAGTCTCTTTTAAAACACTGTCTCGCTATGTCAAAAGAGTTTAACATAGCGACACAGTGTGTAAAAAGCAACGGAGATCTTGCTTTCACCGTTGCTTTTCTTTTAAACCTGTCTCGCTATGTTAAATGGGTTTAACATAGCGAGACAGCTTTAAAATAAGCAACGAAGATCTCAGTTGCTTATTTTAAAGCTGTCTCGCTATGTTAAACCCATTTAACATAGCGAGACAGGTTTAAAAAAAAAGCAACGGAGAAAGCAAGATCTCCGTTGCTTTCGCTATGTTAAATGGGTTTAACATAGCGAGACAGCTTTAAAATAAGCAACGGACATCTCCGTTGCTTATTTTAAAGCTGTCTCGCTATGTTAAACCCATTTAACATAGCGAAAAGTACAGTTTTGTACCTACCATAAATGTAGATGTTCGAGTGCTAATACAGCTGCAGTCATAACAGATGGGTTATCCTGCCGTCAGGCGGGTCCTCGGTCGGCCGAATTCCAAAGTCTAGGTCCGGCGTCAGTTGTCGTCGCTTCTTCCCTGACTTCAGTGTGGCAGGGATATAAAAGAACCAGCCGACGCCATCTTCTTCAGTTTTTCTTGCCCCAGATGTCAGGTGCCCCCAGAAGGAAGGCAAAACATAAACTTATGTAATAATGCAATATAGAAAAATCAAAAAACAGTAGTTTGCAAGCAAATACACCATAAAAGAATACCCCAATCAGGTTGTATGAGAAGGTGTATGTCATAAGGCCTGTCCCAAGAGGGGATGGAGAGAGGGAAACCTGGACTGCAGCTGTATTAGCACTCGAACATCTACATTTATGGTAGGTACAAAACTGTACTATGTTCATCGTGCATACAGCTGCAGTCATAACAGATGGGTAGAATCTCAAAGCTAAAAAGGGGTGGCAGGCACTAAGTGGAACTAGGAGGAGCAAGGATGCCCTGCAAGACTGCTGTGGCAAAGCCCGCTCTAGATTTAGAGTAAAGTGGAAGGTGATAGTGCTTGGAGAAAGTGTGCACAGAACTCCAAGTGGCTGCTTCCAAAATGTCCTTGGTAGGAACCCCCCTGAGGAAAGCTGTAGAGGTAGCTGTGGCCCTTGTGGAGTGGGATCTGATGCTTGAAGGCACAGTTTTTCCATGAAATGAGTAACAAAAGCGTATGCAGTGGGCTATCCATTTTGAGATTGTCTGTTTGGAGATAGCCTTTCCTTGAGCACCTGTAGCATAGGACACAAAGAGTTGCTTGGATTTTCTGAATGGCTTTGTCCTGTCCAAATAATAACAAAGTTGTCTATGAATGTCCAAGGAATGTAGTAGTCTTTCCCCTTTGTTTTGTGGGTTAGGGTAAAAGGTAGGTAAGTGGATAGTCTGATTCAAGGCTACACTGGATACTACCTTTGGCATAAAGGAAGGGTTGGTTCGTAAGGAAACTCTGTCCTGATGGAAAATGATGAAAGGTTGCACAGCCATGAGGGCCTGTAGTTCCGAAACCCTGCGTGCTGAGGTGATAGCCAGAAGGAAGGCTGTTTTCCATGACAAATATTGCAGTTCTGTTGAAGCAGCTGGCTCAAATGGAGGCAGGGTCAGTTTTTCCAAAATGAAGTTGAGGTCCCAAGCAGGTACTGGTGGTTTCCTTGGGGGTTTTATATTCTTAGCCCCTCTCAGGAACTGTCTTAAGAGAGGATGAGAGAATAAAGGAGGATCTGTGTTGTATTGTGCAGAAATGGCTGAAGCATGGATCTTGATGGAGGAGAAGGAAAGTCCACTGTTTAACATCTCAGTTAGGTACTGTAATATTTGAGGTAAATTTATTACCCAAGGATTCTGGCCCTTTTTCTGATTTCAGGCACAAAACCGTTTCCATTTGGCGGAGTAGGCTTTTCTAGTAGAAGGTCTTCTGGCCTCAAGATGACATCCTTGGAGAGGAGGGTCTGTTGGGAAATCAAGGGATTCTCCATACGGCTAGATTGAGGGTTTTCAGCTGACTGTGAAGAGTTTTGAAGTTGTGCTGGGACAACAGAAGAGGCACTAGAGGCAGGATCCATGGCGAGGAATGCGTCAGGCTCTTCAGGAGTGGATACCAGTGTTGTCTTGGCCAGTCTGGAGCAATGAGAATCATGTTTGGCCTCTCTGCTCTGGCTTTTAATAGAACTTTGGGCAGCAGAGGAAGAGGTGGAAAGGCATAGACTGTCAGTGTTGTCCAATTGAAAGAAAATGCGTCCACTTTCCAGGCCTGTGGATGATAGGTCCTTGAGCAAAATTTTTTCAGTTGGTAATTTCTGTGGGTAGCAAAGAGATCTATGTCTGGCTGTCCCCATGCCTGAGTTATCTTTGCGAAAACTTGAGGATGCAACTTCCATTCGTGTGGATCTGTCGTATTTCTGCTTAGGCTGTCTGCCAGTGTGTTTTCTTTCCCTGGCAGGAATTGTGCTTGAAGTTGGATTTGCAATTCCAGAGCCGTGTTCCAAAGGGACATGGCTAGTCTGCACAGGGGGTATGAATGAGTTCCTCCCTGTTTGTTTATGTACCACATCACTGTGGTGTTGTCTGTCCTTATCAATAGCTGGCCTGGATGCAGTAGGTCTTTGAAGGCCATAATAGCATTTTGCACTGCTAGCATTTCCTTTTGACTGATGTGTAGGTGCTTCTCTTTTTGGGACCATTTTCCCTGAATGCACTGATCTGTCATGTGCACCCCCCAGGCGTAGTCCGAGGTGTCTGTTGTGATGATTTGATTTGCTTGAGGTATGCAGAAGAGGAGACCCATGTTTCTTTGGCATGCTTGAGCCCACCACAGAAATTCCTTTTGAAGACATGGAATGAGTGGTATAATTGTTTCCAAACTGTGGCTGTGTTGAGACTATAAGTTTTTTAGGTACCATTGAAGTTTCCTCATATGCAGCTTTGCACATGGGATCAGCAGGATGCAAGATGCCATGAATCCCAGAGCCTGCAGGACTTTCCTTGCAGTCAGCCTGGTGAAGGTTGCCATTTTGCTGAAGTATTGAGATAGTTGCCCTTGCTTCTATGGCGTGAGGTAGGCCATCTGGGTGTTTGTATTCAAGCTGGCACCCAGGAAAATTATTGTTTGAGAGGGTATTAGCTTTGATTTCTATTTGTTGACTGTGTATCCCAGAAAGTTCAACAGTTTTATTACAAACGCCAGGTGTTTCAGAAGTATGTGCTTGCTGTCCGCTTGGATCAGGCAGTCGTCCAGATATGGGTATATTTGTATCCCTTGAAGTCTGCAGAAGGCAATTACTGATGCCAGGTATTTCATAAACACTCTGGGCGCGTAGATAAGCCAAAGGGCAATGCAGAGAATTGATAATGGGTTGAACCTGCAAGAAATCTGAGGTATCTTCTGCAATCTTGTCTGATAGGGACATGCAGGTATGCCTCCTTGAGGTCCAATGTTACCAGCCAAGACTCCTTGCCCAGCATGGGAAGAAGTTGCTGTAATGTGAGCATTTTGAATTTTGGTACGAGTAAATATGTGTTTAGGATGGATAGGTCTAAAATAGGTCTCCAATCTTTGTCCTTCCTTGGTACCAGGAATAGTCTGGAATAAAAACCTTGACCTTGTTCTTTTGCAGGTACCTCTTGAATAGCTTTCATGTCCATGAGAGCTGAAATTTGTTTTTGTGCCTCTGCCCTTTGATTTTGTGGCAGGTTTGGCATGCCTCTCATTTTTGGAAGGGTGTGAAAGTGGAATCTGTAGCCTCTGTCTATAATGTCCAGGATCCATTTGTCTTTTGTGACAATATGCCAATTTTTTGAAAATAATGCCAGTTTTCCACCTAAAGGTGCTGCCATTAAAGCTTTGCTTGGCACGCAAAAGGGAAAGTCATTGTGTCTGCTTTCTGAATGACTGTGATCTATCTTCTCCACCTCTTGGTGTAGGTGCTTGCCATTGTCTGGCTCTAAATGATCCTTGAGATTGCCCTCTACCCCTCGGGCACCTGTATCTACCTCTGAGGTCTGTCAGTGGCTGGAAAGGACCAATTTTTTTGAAGGCCAGTTTCTGCTGAAACGTGGAGGTTGTACCTGTAGGAAATCTTTAACTGTTTGCATTGATCTTGCCTTTTCCTCCATTTTCTTTAGTACCTCCTCAGCTTTAACACCAAACAATACATCTTTTTGAAGAGGTGCAGCTAGTAATTTAGCTTTGACATGATCTGGTAAGGTTTGCTCTTTGAGCCAAGCATGTCTACGTATGACAGACCCTGTAACAGCAGCTCTACATGAGGCCTCCAAAGCATCAAAACCACACTGCAAGGTATGTTTACCCACTTGCTCTGCACCATGCAACAAATCCGGCAACTCTTTTAAATCTGGTTGTTCTGGTTCTGTCATTTTGCTTTTCAACCGAGATAACAAAAACTGTTGATACTTTAACATATGGAACTGACAGTTTAATGCCCTCATGGTTAAAGTGGCCGAGGTATATACCTTTTCCCCCCACCTTTCTAAAGCTCTGGAATCTCTCTCTGAAGGTAATGGGTTTTTAGCAGTAGAGGCCTTAATTCCCTTGGGACCCTGTGAAATAGTTTCTGGGTCAGCAGTATGGCTTTTATATAGGAACTGGTGAGAATCAGGAACCCGGTAATACCTGTCTGGTTTAACAGGAGCTGGAGGCAAAGAATCAGGATTAAGGCTGGCTTCTGGGTACACATCATCCAATATATCTAAAACAGGAGGGATAGCCAGAGGCCTATGCTGTGGGAGGAGAAGAAATTCCCTGAGCCTTTTCTTGGAATCTGAGTAATTTTGGCCTTCCCAGTGAAAGCGTTCCCTCAGGGTATGTAGGGTTTCCCCAAAAGAATAGTCCTCAGGGGGGGAGACCGAGGGAATGGACTCCTCAGCATCAGAGTCTTCAAAAGGGGAATAAGAATATTCCTGGTCCTTAGAATGTTCTGAGGTAATACAGGCTTGATCTGAGGAAGGGTAGTCTTCCTCCAATCTGGGCCTTTTGTCCGAGGGGGGTTGAGAACCCCTGATAAGAGTAATGAAATCCTCAGCCATTTTGAGCATCTGTTTTTTAGGCATGGGGCCTTGAGAGGGGGTCTGTGGTCCTTGTGTTTTAGTTTTCATGGCTGCTTTAGATTTTGTGAAGGCCTTAATGGAAAAGGAGGAAGGCCTGAAGACACCTTGAGAAGTGGCAGGCCTGTCTAAACTCTGAGTTTCCCCGCCAAGAGTGGCGTCGGTATCTGTAGTCGGAATGGGGGCCGAGGAGCCTGCGACCTCAGGCACAGAAGACACCGGTAATAAAGCATCATCGGTACTCAGGGGCTGCGTAGGCACCTCGCTGAGAACCGGAGCACCGGTAGTCGGCTTTAGTGTGGTGTCGGTAGAAGTCGCGGACCTCGTATGTCGGTCCTTATCTTTGCGTCTTTTACTCAAAACTGGAGTCAGAGTATCCGACGACATAATGTAATTAAATTTTTTACCAAAATAGTGGTGGGCGAACTCCGCCCGACGCTTAATAGTGCGTTTGTTGAATCTAGCACAAAAACGGCAGGCCGAGACGTTGTGGTCTGGGCCTAAGCAAGGAATACAGAAAGAATGGAAATCCTTATGCGGTATTTGCTTCCCACATGAAATGCAATTATTAACTTTGTCTGACATCGGTCTGAGGCAAGAAAAGTTTCCCCAACGGGGTACTTAGCTTTCAAGAAGACTTCGGCTGAAATATTTTCGTAAATCTCAGGAGCTGGCCAACTGGCACTTGCGAACTGCTTCTGCTTCAGGCACCGCGCGGCAAGAAAGACTGAAGAAGATGGCGTCGGCTGGTTCTTTTATACCCCTGCCGCTCTGATGTCAGGGAAGAAGCGACGACAACCGACGCCGGACCTAGACTTTGGAATTCGGCCGACCGAGGACCCGCCTGACGGCAGGATAACCCATCTGTTATGACTGCAGCTGTATGCACGATGAACATCAGTAAAAAGCAATGGAGATCTTGCTTTCTCCGTTGCTTTTGGCCACAGCTCTGATGTACTGCGTAGGCATGCGCAGTACATCAGAACTGCCGCGGATACCAGACAGCTGCAGAAGGGCAGCAAAGAGGCATTATACAATGCCATTATTTAAGAAAAGTAATTATTTCTTTTCTTAAATAATGTCATAGTATAATAGCAATAACCCACTTCTGAGTGTGGGTACTGTGGGATTTACCCACAGTTGTCTTTGTTTGGTCCCTCGGGCTTCGCCCTCGGGACCAAACCACACCAACCGTGGGTGAATCCCGCATTACCCACACCCAGGCGTGGGTTATTGCTATATAATCCATACATAAAATATACAGCACTTCATGAAGACTTTTTTTATGTGGAAGTAACTTTCCTAACTTCTGTCTATCTTGTCACAGGAGTCTAGTATGTAAGCTATACCATAAGATATATCCTATTCTGATAAACAATCTGATTCTAGCGTTGTTAGTTCTTCACATATACAACAGTTAAATGTACCTTCTGCAGTCACCTAAATCTCATACAGTGCAAGTGTATGCAATTATTGTTAGTAATGTAATAAACTACATAAAAATGTTACTTATAGTAAATATTACAAATGCACAAACAAGAAAGTTGTAACATAGTACAGGGTGGTATCAATATTAACCTTTTAAAGAAAAGGTTTTCACAGCTTTTCAAAATTTCCCTAGAGACAGTAGTAAGGGGCAATAATGCCATTTAAAGGAATAGACTCAGCATAGCATTCAGACTTTACATAATGACATTTCTGGTTTAACGTAACAGTCAGACAGAGCCCAACAACATTTACTAAGGGCACAAACTACAGAGGCTAATCTGACAAGACAGTTACAAAAGCCCTGCAAGGTTTACACTGGGCAGGGTTCATCAGTATTTCTCCTGCTGATAAATATCAGCAGTCTTGTTCATTACAGACTCTAAACAAAAAAAAAATATTTTGTTTCAATATGTTGGCATTTAAACACTGGTTGACATACACTGTGTGGTCTATTTCGAATAATGCTTTATTTAATTTTTTTTTGCATTTCCACATGCCAGTTTGGGTCAAAAGGAAAAAGGAGATTCCTCAACAGTGTCGGCAAACCCTAAAACATGCTCCAGTACTACTGGAGTTATAGGCATTAATTCCCAAAACGGTTTACAGGGAAAATTTAGTATTGTCATAATCAAAGCACATAAAAATATACAGGAAAGGCTACAGTAAATGGCAAAGCAAGCAGCTAAACAGGTGAGTGTCTAGAGTCACGTAACTGTTTTACAGATGGTCTAAATAGCATGACAGAAAAAAACAAAATAATGTTTTAGTCAGGCAAGATGTTATGTTAAAGCAATTCCATCAGACAGCTAATGACAGTCTGCAAAATGCATATGCAGCTTTAAAATCAGTTTCTGCCTGACAAATACAGACTCAGAGATTAAGACAGAGCGCTAGACAGTTTAAAAAAGTATGCAGTCTTACAGATGCACATAGGAAATATACATAAACAGCGTCTAGACTACGTGGTGAAAGGAAGGGGATGTACTACATGGTCTGATAAAAAACAAACAGGGGGAACACGAGCAGCTTCTGCTCCACCAGGGTTACAGACAGATACACAACAAAGTTCAGAAAAACAGGTGATATGTTTTACTTGTAAGAAAATAGGCCACATTAAACAGAACTGTTCATATTACAAACAATGCTTCTTCAAACCCAACAATTGGGGAAAAAAATCAAGATAAAAAAATACATTAAGGGACAATCAATCACAGGAAGACAATCAGTCCCAGGAACAAACACAGAAGGATACATAAAAAACACATTAAGGGACAATCAATTACAGGAACAAACACAGACGGATACATAAAAATACATTAAGGGACAATCAGTCACAGGAACAAACACAGAGGGATACATAAAAATACATTAAGGGACAATCAGTCACAGGAACAAACACAGAGCGATACATAAAAATACATTAAGGGACAATCAGTCACAGGAACAAACACAGAGGGATACATAAAAATACATTAAGGGACAATCAGTCACAGGAACAAACACAGAGGGATACATAAAAATACATTAAGGGACAATCCGTCACAGGAACAAACACAGAGCGATACATAAAAATACATTAAGGGACAATCAGTCAAAGGAACAAACACAGAGCGATACATAAAAATACATTAAGGGACAATCAGTCACAGGAACAAACACAGGCCGATACATAAAAATACATTAAGGGACAATCAGTCCCAGGAACAAAGACAGAGGGATACATAAAAATACATTAAGGGACAATCAGTCACAGGAACAAACACAGAGGGATACATAAAAAATACATTAAGGGACAATCAGTCACAGGAACAAACACAGAGGGATACATAAAAATACATTAAGGGACAATCAGTCACAGGAACAAACACAGAGGGATACATAAAAATACATTAAGGGACAATCAGTCCCAGGAACAAACACAGAGGGATACATAAAAATACATTAAGGGACAATCAGTCACAGGAACAAACACAGAGGGATACATAAAAAATACATTAAGGGACAATCAGTCACAGGAACAAACACAGAGGGATACATAAAAAATACATTAAGGGACAATCAATTACAGGAACAAACACAGAGGGATACATAAAAATACATTAAGGGACAATCAGTCACAGGAACAAACACAGAGCGATACATAAAAATACATTAAGGGACAATCAGTCACAGGAACAAACACAGAGCGATACATAAAAATACATTAAGGGACAATCAGTCACAGGAACAAACACAGAGGGATACATAAAAAATACATTAAGGGACAATCAGTCACAGGAACAAACACAGAGGGATACATAAAAATACATTAAGGGACAATCAGTCCCAGGAACAAACACAGAGGGATACATAAAAATACATTAAGGGACAATCAGTCACAGGAACAAACACAGAGGGATACATAAAAAATACATTAAGGGACAATCAATCAAAGGAACAAATACAGAGGGATACATAAAAAATACATTAAGGGACAATCAGTCACAGGAACAAACACAGAGGGATACATAAAAATACATTAAGGGACAATCCGTCACAGGAACAAACACAGAGCGATACATAAAAATACATTAAGGGACAATCAGTCACAGGAACAAACACAGAGCGATACATAAAAATACATTAAGGGACAATCAGTCACAGGAACAAACACAGAGGGATACATAAAAAATACATTAAGGGACAATCAGTCACAGGAACAAACACAGAGGGATACATAAAAATACATTAAGGGACAATCAATCAAAGGAACAAATACAGAGGGATACATAAAAAATAAAGTAAACCCTATGAAATACCAGATCATGGCAGGCAATAGGCATTAAAGCAATAAATTAACAAAATACAGATTGGCAGCAAAGTACAGGGTTCTTTTAAAGCAATAGAAGACCATGTTAGCACACTTTACTGGTTTAATAAGCCATCACAGATTCAGAATAAACACAGACATAACCTACGGCCTTACAGATTTAAAGTAAAGTTAATACAGATACAGTGTAAAGTTAAAGTTAATACAAATACAGTAAATACATTTACAGTAGTACAAATGGTATATGCAAAACTAAACAATGCAATTAAATGTTGGACATGCAAGTCCACATCTACGTCTGGAAATGAAGTAACATTTAAGACAGTACTTATGACAAATCCTAAATAACAAAAAGTTCTGCAGTAACAAGAGAGGGTCAACCCCCCCACATTAAAAGTACAGTATGTCCCCAAAGGCAGCTTATGCATACAGCAAACAGGATCAATATTGGTAAAAGACAGTGACTGTAATGTCATATTTTCAAAACAATGTCTTACATAAACTATAACAGCAAACAGTCTTATACACAAACTAGTACAGCAAAAACATCATTAGTCAAACTGGTGTAACTGCTATCCGGGTAATAATGCACAGCAATACATACAAGTAGTAAAGTACAGAGTCATTACAAATAGCATTTTTCAGCTAATAAAAACCCAAGCAAAAGCAGCACATCATGCTGGCTCATACAAATCAGTGTAAGTTAATAACAAACAGTATCAGTACAGTAACAGTCTGTTAACAGACCACAAAAATCAGTGTAAGTTAATAACAATGAAACAGTATCAGTACAGTAACAGTCTGTTAACAGTCCACAAAAATCAGTGTAAGTTAATAACAATCAAACAGTATCAGTACAGTAACAGTCTGTTAACAGTCCACAAAAATCAGTGTAAGTTAATAACAATCAAACAGTATCAGTACAGTAACAGTCTGTTAACAGTCCACAAAAATCAGTGTAAGTTAATAACAATCAAACAGTATCAGTACAGTAACAGTCTGTTAACAGTCCACAAAAATCAGTGTAAGTTAATAACAATCAAACAGTATCAGTACAGTAACAGTCTGTTAACAGTCCACAAAAATCAGTGTAAGTTAATAACAATCAAACAGTATCAGTACAGTAACAGTCTGTTAACAGTTTTACAAACGTTTAAATGTGTTTCTATAATAGCAATCTATGGACAGAACAAGGCAATCTATGCAAATAAAACAGTTACAAAGAAAAAACGGGGAGAGATACTCAGATATAATAGATCATGAGAACAGGGACACCCGATTTCAATATATTTTTGGACATGCAAAATGTGTTTGCAAAGGCATGTGACAAGTCAAATTGTTGGGTTTTTAGCCACATTCTTTGCAGTGGGAAAAATGCCATTAGTCCCTGTAAAGGTTACACATACACGTTTTATGTTTAAAAAATCTTATAAAAGTAGAGTTATAAAACAATCAGCCATAAAAAAAACATTTACAGTTGATAAAAATAGGAAAAGGGATACTGTTTTCAAAAGAACTCTGGTCATGGGCAAAAGCTTGACTATAAAATAAAAACAGCATGGAAGTTAACACATAACACTTCTTTTAAGGAAGAAATGAAAGAGAAGAAATTCTGTTACATAGAGTATGCATTTCCAATATTGAAAATTACTCACACATTACCAGAGGACATGGTAAAAAATCACCAGAAAAAGACGGAGGTTCATGATAACAAAAAATAGGGAAAGATTTTAAAACAGCTGGACATAGGAAACGGTGTTATTTCAGATGCTGAATTTTTTCACTGGTATGGTGCCACTAAGGCAATATAGAAAGTTACAAAGTTATAGCAAATGCAACTTATGGAGCCATCTCAGATATAACAGAACAGATGTGTTACAAAACTGTCAAAAAAGTAACTGCTAACAATGAAGAAAGGCTAAGTACAGAGGATCACATTTCCTGTAAATTGCTTTAAATATTCTTTTCCCAAAGCAATAATAAAAATTATGTAATGCAAAAGAAATATGCTTGTTTCAAATACAAGGTTTTGCCTTGTAAAGCAAGGGTTAACTTGACAAGATTTTGAAATGCTTGTGTGTAACTGCAAGGCTGACAACTTGCTTAAAGAACCATAAATGCAGTTAATAAATAAGTAATAACGGCTATGTGTCTGCGGTGGGGTACTATAATTTCCGCATTAATTGTTCGTCATTATAAGACTTGTGTTAATAAAAGTATTAATCAAGTAACAGCTGTTGTTGCTAATGTAACATTGTATAAAAAAATAGCATTGAACGTAAGGCTTTCCGTATGTTGCAACAGACCAAGGGATTCAAAGTACTGAAGATCATATTCTGTTGTAAATTGTCTTACAATTTTCATGGGTCTTAAATAAAAAAAGTGGGAATTGATAGATATTGTGTAAATTAAAATGCTTTTCCCCAATATACTGTGTGTACAGTGAAAGGAAATGTGCAAGGCCAAACAGCAGTTTTCAAAATAATATGGCTTGCTTTGCAAGAACAGTTACATGTTCAGCTTAGATATTAATACCATATAGCTGTAGGCATTACTGTAAAGGCATCCTATTATAAAAAAAAAAGGAAGTTGACTTTCTTGGCTTTCAGATGCAGAAATAAATAAATAAAATACAAACAGGTCAAGTGATGCAAATATGATGTGGAGAGACTTTTGTGAAGTCTTCAGATACAGCGAGGACCAAAAAAGGGCATGAAATAACCATGGACTTTTTCATGACAGACAGAAACCAAAGAACAAGTCACAAGGACATTAAAAATAACATTGGTTGAAAAGATTATATAAACTGGACAGTATGTTTCACTTGGTAGTGACATTTATACTGAGAGTGTCTCAGTATCTTCATCTGTCTAGCTGTGCTATAATAGAACTGAAATAGCTCTGAAGGAATTAACTGTTTGGTAAGAATTTGTTCGGAGACAAAGAATAACAGATACAGTAGTACGGAGTTTGTCTGGCCACTTTTAGACAGTTTCTTCAGTGGCGAAATAAAGACCTCTGCTTAACATTTCTTCAGAAAAGAAAGAAATACATTTCTTCAAGCATAAAGCATCCTTCTTGTTTTAATATCCAATCTATCCAACACTTTTTGGGGCCAATCAATTACTCCAAAACTATAAGTTAGGACAGGAAGAGCAAATTGATTTATGGCTTGGATCTTATGTCACTGCTGTTCTCAGGA
This sequence comes from Protopterus annectens, assembly GCF_019279795.1. Classification (NCBI taxonomy): domain Eukaryota; kingdom Metazoa; phylum Chordata; order Ceratodontiformes; family Protopteridae; genus Protopterus; species Protopterus annectens. The sequence continues at coordinate 870,324,180 of NC_056750.1, read as the reverse complement.
TTAATTTAAGTCTTCTAAAGTATTTCTTACTAAGCTTTATTCGCATTTGCTCATGTTTTATTGTTGATCCTTAATCAATTCCCAGGTATTTATACACTCCCTCTTGCTCAAGTTCTTTTATATCCCATTCTTGTCCCAAACTGATGTTTTCCTAGCGTTGCAGTTTTCCTTTCTTAAAAGTTGCTTTTGCACATTTATTAAGACCGAATGACATTCCATCATCATCTGAGAAAGTTTTGACAACCTGCAGTTGTGCTTTCCGTTCCTCATCTGATGAGCTATACAGTTTTAAATCATCAACAAAGAGAAGATGAGAAGTCACTAGACTTTGCTGTTTTCTAGAAGCCAAATTGTAGCCATGGCCTAGGCTGTTAAGTAAACAGCTTAATGGATTAATGGCAAGGCAAAATAGCAACAGTGACAGGGAGTCACCCTAGAATATCCCCCCTTGGATTTTTAACCCTAGGATAATAATCTGTCCATCATGGCTTAATTGCAAAGTGGTCTGCCACTGTTTCATGGTTACTGTAATGTAATCAATCAGTGTAGGATGTACCGTATACATTTTTAAGCACTCTTTTATCCATGAATGTGGGATACTATCAAATGCTTTTTTATAGTCAATCCATGCCATACTTAGATTCTTCCCTTTCTTACAGTTCTCCACTATAACTTTATTTAACACCAAATGATCCTTTGTTCCATATGACCTTCTTTTATTGCCCTTTTGTTATACTGCTATAATTGAGTTTTCTTCTGAATGACTATAAACTCTGTTGGCGTCAATCACCGATGCGTCGTCGGAAGACAACTTATTGGTCTATAATTTTTAGGGTAGCTTGCAGGTTCATTCTTAAGTAAGAGCATTGTTTTTCCTGTTGTTAACCAGTGCAGTGTCTTTTCGGGATGTGCATATAAATAGTTCTTACTCATGGCTAGATCCTCGTGTAAAGAAGTTAATACATTAAGCCAAAAGTTAGGTACTGCATCTAGGCCTGGGGTTTTCCAGTTACAGGCTTTTCTCAACTTTATTTCAATCTCTCTGGCTGCTATTTCATCCCATTTCATATCCTGTACCTTTAAACTTCGTATTCCTTCTTTTACTTCTATCCATTTAGCATCTTTATGTTCTACAGGATCTTCATAGATACTTCTCCAAAATTAATCTACTTCCTCTTATTTCGGCGGTCTATCAATTCCTTTTACCTTATTTTCCAATTTTTTACTTGACTTTTTGGGTCATCAGTAAATTGCTTATTTTGTGCTTTTCCCTTGCATTTGTCTTCGTATCTTCCAAGTCTTTCTGCCTGTTTTGAAATTTTTAGTTTACCTCCAATAGTGCATAATAGATCCTGGACTGTTCTAATACTGCGCTTTGCTTTTATCACATCTATCTTTCTTAATATTTTTGTTGTTCCCTCTTCTATAATCTTCTAACAATGACACTTCTTATCTTAACTGCTTTACAGTTTTCGCTATTTGATATTTCCATGATGGTATTCCCCTTTTCCCTCGCTACCCTATGTTCCTATGGTAGAATTTTATCAGTTATTAATTTAGCAGCACAGTAATATATTCTGTTTACTTCTGTTATATTGCATGGATCTCTATGGACAGTCCTAATTACTGTGTTCATTTGTTTTATCAAGCTTCTGACTTTTGGGGTCTTATTAACCTTCTGCAGTCTATTTCTCTCATTGATCTTGATATATCTGTCTTTGTCTATTCAATCAAGAAACTCTTAACTCCTTTTCTTCCATACTGAGGGCACATCCCTTGTTTTCCATTTCCTGCGGGCATTCTATAGAAAGTTCCATAACATCTTATTGTGGCACCTTCTCTTCAGTTTCATCCTGTGTCATCTGTTGTTCTGTCATATGGGAACTCACTGGCCTGTCTCTCCTCAACATTGACTGCATCAGAGTTTCCACAGTTTACTGTTCCTTTCCTTCCTGTCTAGCTTCAAGTGAACTTTTATACTGGTTTCCTGTGGAAGGCTCCAAAAGTTGCTTCCTGTTCCAATGGTTTCCCCTTAATTTGGATATCCATTGCTCTGTCCTGTTGTGGTGCTTTCTGGATTTGATTTTCTATACTGAATCCTTCTCTTTGTAGCTGTTCCATTACCTCAATGTCTATTTCTTTGGCTTCTCCATTACTAATCTACTTTTTCTACTTTTCCTCTTAGTCTTATTTTTTTGTATTGTAAAGTTTTCCATATCTGGATTCCTTTGCCTATATTTTTCTTCAAATATCTTTGGTGTTGCTCTTTTTGTACTGGTTAGTTTTGCTTTCCCCTTTGTATAAATATTACACTGTATTAAATCTCTTTTCCTTTCCCATGTCCATATTTCTTCTTCACGTGTCTCCTGATCTTCTTGCTTTTCCTTATTCTGGGGACTCATTCCATCATGCTGTGATGTAGTCTGTGTTAGACCTTCTACATTAAATCCTTCACTTGGCAGGCACTCTGTATCTTCAACTTCTGTTTCTTTAACTTCTACTTTACTAATCGTCTTTTCAACATTAAATCGTTGTGCTTTTAGTCTTTTTATTGTGAAATGTTCCATATCTGGATGCCTTTGCCTGTATTTTCTTTGAATATCTTTGAAACTGCCTTCTGTACATTAGTTAATTTGGCTTTCTGCTTTGCATAAATATTGCACCATATCAAATCTCTCTTTCTTTCCCATGTCCATATTTCTTTTTTATATTTTTCAAATGTCTCTAGGTTTTGTTGTTTATATTTTCTCACTTCCTCAGAGGCTTCTTTTTCCAAAGAGATCAAAGTTTTTCAAAGATCTGTTGTACTAATGAAGGCAAATTTTTATTTGAAGCTTGTGACAGTTTTTCCTGTAGAAGTATTTTTCTTTCCACTAATTTCTCTCTTAATCGTTTTGTATATCTTGTGTCTGGAAATTCTGGGCTTTTTACATAATAGTAACAATACATAATAGTAACAATACATAATAGTAACAATACATAATCGTAACAATACAGAATAGTAACAATACATCATTTCTTTCTTATCCTTAATAGTCCACTCTGTTGTCTTTATGGCTCTTCTTTGGCCAATCAATTTTTGTCGTTTTTGTGGACTACTACTTCCTTCTACAACAGGGTGGCCATCCTCCCCCTGAGCCTAGCCTGGCCCCATTGTAGGATTGTTTCCGTATTTTGACGATTCTACACTGTCATTTTTTCCAGTCCTGGCACCAGTGCGCCTACCAAGATTGGGCACTTTTTTATCCTGGGTCTTGTGCACCCAGCTATGTTTTTTTAGGGTTCCTATTACACGAACGAACTTTTCAAAGTTCGAATGTCATATGGTCAATACCATATGATCGAACTTTGAAAAGTTTGAAGGTTAAATGTAATGGCACCATACGGTGCAGAATGGGAGAATTTCCCTTTTCTGCAATGAAGTGTGATCTCGGAGTCGGTATATTTAAGTAGGGGGGATGGGGGTGCATGGGGGCTTGCCCCCCTGCTCGGAGCGTTAAGATAAGTTTTATTTTTTGATGTTTTATTATATATTTGAAGTTTCAAACTTCGATCATATGTTGTCGAACATATGGGATTCAAAGTTTTGAAACTTTGAATATATAATATAGACCCCTTTTTTATTTTTGATTTACTTCTGTCCATGATACATGCTACATAAATACAGTCTATATTTCAGTGTCGCCTTGGAAAGATTTTGTGAAAAACAGGGTCCACCTCATGAAGGTACCCACCAAGACTTGAGGATGAATTCAATTTCAGCACTACTATGCTCCTTTTGCTTGATGACTTTTCGTCTCACCATCAGGACCCTATGCAACCTGGTATGTCATGTCAGTACCACATACTCTGCCTAAGTTAGTCTGCTGCATGACGTCAACACTACATACTCTCTGTCTTATACTACCTGCTGCATGATGTCAGTATTACATACTCCCACTATGCAGCCTGCTGCATGATGTCAACACCACATGCTCTGATCTATGCAGCCTGCTACATGATGTCAGTACTACAAACTCTGACAAATGCAGCACTGGTTAATGTCAGCACTACATATTCTGAAATATGCAGCTCTGTGTAATGTCAGCATTACATACTCTGACATGTGTACATTACTGAGTGATGTCAGCACTACATACTTTCATATATGCAGCACCATGTGATGTCAGCACTACATACTCTGCCCTATCGAGCCTGCTACATGATGTCAGGATACATATGTAGCCTGCTGAGTGATGTCAGCAATATATAATCTGACATTTGCAGTGCTGCATGACGCCAGCATGACATACTCTTAAATATGCAGCCTAAGTGATGTCAGCCCTGCATAATCTGACATATGCAGTGCTGCACAGTGTGATGCCAGTGCTACATAATCTGACATATGCAGTGCTGCACAGTGTGATGCCAGCGCTACATAATCTGACATATGCAGTGCTGCACTGTGTGATGCCAGCGCTACATAATCTGACATATGCAGTGCTGCACAGTGTGATGCCAGCGCTACATAATCTGACATATGCAGTGCTGCACAGTGTGATGTCAGCACGGCATAATCTGACATATGCAGTACCGTGTGATGTCAGCACTACATAATATGCACTATGCAGCCTTCTACATGATGTCAGTACTGCATATTCTGACATGTAGCTTGCTGTGTGATGTCAGCACTACATAATCTGGTATATGCAGCACAGTGTGATGTCAGCACTACATAATCTCCACTATGCAACCTGCTACATGTCAGTGCTACATATTTAGACATTATATATTTATATGTAGCCTGCTGAGCGATGCCAGCACTGCATAATCTGACATAGGCAGCATGGTGTGATGTCAGCACTACATAATCTGATATATGCAGCATGGTGTGATATCAGCACTACATAATCTGACATATGCAGCATGGTGTGATGTCAGCACTACATAATCTGACATATGCAGCATGGTGTGATGTCAGCATTACTTAATCTGACCTATGCAGCATGGTGTGATGTCAGCACTACATAATCTGACCTATGCAGCAAATGTCAGCACTACATAATCTAACCTATACAGCATGGTGAGATGTCAGCACTACATAATCAGACACATGCAGCATGGTGTGATGTCAGCACTACATAATCTGACATATGCATGATGTGATGTCAGCACTACATAATCTGACATATGCAGCATGGTGTGATGTCAGCACTACATAATCTGACATGCAGCACGGTGTGATGTCAACACTACATAATCTGACATATGCAGCACTGTGTGATGTCAGCACTACACAATATGACATATGCAGTATGGTGTGATGTCAGCACTACATAATCTGACATATGCAGTATGGTGTGATGTCAGCACTACATAATCTGACATATGCAGCATGGTGTGATGTCAGCACTACATAATCTGACACATGCAGCATGGTGTGATGTCAGCACTACATAATCTGACATATGCAGCATGGTGTGATGTCAGCAGTACATAATCTGATATATACAGTGCTGCACACAGTGATGTCAGCACTACATAATCTGATATATGCAACATGGTGTGATGTCAGCACTACATAATATGACATATGCAGCATGATGTGATGTCAGCACTACATAATCTGACATGCAGCATGGTGTGATGTCAGCACAACATAATCTGACATATGCAGCATGGTGTGATGTCAGCACTACATAATCTGACATATGCAGCACCGTGTGATGTTAGCAATACATAATTTGACATATGCAGTGCTGCACAGTGTGATGTCAGTGCTATATAATCTGACATATGCAGAGCTGCACAGTGTGATGCCAGCGCTACATAATCTGACATATGCAGTGCTGCACAGTGTGATGCCAGCGCTACATAATCTGACATATGCAGTGCTGCACAGTGTGATGTCAGCACTGCATAATCTGACATATGCAGTACCATGTGATGTCAGCACTACATAATATGCACTATGCAGCCTTCTACATGATGTCAGTACTGCATATTCTGACATGTAGCTTGCTGTGTGATGTCAGCACTACATAATCTGACGTGCAGCACAGTGTGATGTCAGCACTACATAATCTCCACTATGCAACCTGCTACATGTCAGTGCTACATATTTAGACATATGTAGCCTGCTGAGCGATGTCAACATTGCATAATCTGACATATGCAGCATGGTATGATGTCAGCACTACATAATCTGATATATGCATCATGGTGTGATGTCAGCACTACATAATCTGACATATGAGGCACAGTGTGATGTCAGCACTACATAATCTGCACTATGCAGCCTGCTACATGATGTCAGTGCTACATATTTAGACATATGTAGCAAGATGAGCGATATCAGACCTGCATAATATGACATATGCAGCATGGTGTGATGTCAACACCACATAATCTGACATATTTAAGAGTACAACAAAATTGATTGGCCAGAAAAGAGCCATAAAGACAACAGAGTGGACTATTAAGGATAAGAACGAAATTATGTATTGTTACTATTATGTAAAAAGCCCAGAATTTCCAGACACAAGATATACATGCAGCACGGTGTGATCCCTGACATATGCAGCATGGTGTGATGTCAGCACTACATAATCTGACATATGCAGCATGGAATGATGTCAGCACTACATAATCTGACATAAGCAGCATGGTGTGATGTCAGCACTGCATAATCTGGCATATGCAGTACCGTGTGATGTCAGCACTACATAATATGCACTATGCAGCCTTCTACATGATGTCAGTACTGCATATTCTGACATGTATCTTGCTGTGTGATGTCAGCACTACATAATCTGGCATATGCAGCACAGTGTGATGTCAGCACTACATAATCTCCACTATGCAACCTGCTACATGTCAGTGCTACATATTTAGACATTATATATTTATATGTAGCCTGCTGAGCGATGCCAGCACTGCATAATCTGACATTGGCAGCATGGTGTGATGTCAGCACTACATAATCTGATATATGCAGCATGGTGTGATGTCAGCACTACATAATCTGACATATGCAGCACTGTGTGATAGCACTACATAATCTGACATACAGCATGGTGTGATGTCAGCACTACATAATCTGACATATACAGCACGGTGTGATGTCAGCACTACATAATCTGACATATGCAGCATGGTGTGATGTCAGCACTACATAATATGACCTATGCAGCATGGTGTGATGTCAGCACTACATAATATGACCTATGCAGCATGGTGTGATGTCAGCACTACATAATCTGGCCTATGCAGCATGGTGTGATGTTAGCACTACATAATCTAACCTATGCATCATGGTGAGATGTCAGCTCTACATAATCTGACACATGCAGCATGGTGTGATGTCAGCACTACATAATCTGACATATGCACGATGTGATGTCAGCACTACATAATCTGACATTCAGCATGGTGTGATGTCAGCACTACAATCTGACATGCAGCACGGTGTGATGTCAGCACTACATAATTGACATATGCAACACTGCTTGATGTCAGCACTACATAATATGACATATGCAGTATGGTGTGATGTCAGCACTACATAATCTGACATATGCAGTATAGTGTGATGTCAGCACTACATAATCTGACATATGCAGCATGGTGTGATGTCAGCACTACATAATCTGACATATGCAGCACCGTGTGATGTCAGCAATACATAATCTGACATATGCAGTGCTGCACAGTGTGATGCCAGCACTACATAATCTGACATATGCAGTGCTGCACAGTGTGATGTCAGCACTGCATAATCCGACATATGCAGTAACGTGTGATGTGAGCACTACATAATATGCACTATGCAGCCTTCTACATGATGTCAGTACTGCATATTCTGACATGTAGCTTGCTGTGTGATGTCAGCACTACATAATCTGACAGATGCAGCACAGTGTGATGTCAGCACTACATAATCTCCACCATGCAACCTGCTACATGTCAGTGCTACATATTTAGACATATGTAAGCCTGCTGAGCGATGTCAGCACTGCATAATCTGACATATGCAGCATGGTGTGATGTCAGCACTACATAATCTGATATATGCAGCATGGTGTGATGTCAGCACTACATAATCTGACATATGCAGCACAGTGTGATGTCAGCACTACATAATCTGACACATGCAGCACAGTGTGATGTCAGCACTACATAATCTGACACATGCAGCACAGTGTGATGTCAGCACTACATAATCTGACATATGCAGCACAGTGTGATGTCAGCACTACATAATCTGACATATACAGCATGGTGTGATGTCAGCACTACATCATCTGACATATGCAGCATGGTGTGATGTCAGCACTACATATTCTGACCTATGCAGCATGGTGTGATGTCAGCACTACATAATCTGACCTAAGCAGCACAGTGTGATGCCAGCACTACATACTTTCATATATGCAGCACCATGTGATGTCAGCACTACATACTCTGCCCTATCGAGCCTGCTACATGATGTCAGGTTACATATGTAGCCTGCTGAGTGATGTCAGCAATACACAATCTGACATTTGCAGTGCTGCATGATGCCAGCACGACATACTCTTAAATATGCAGCCTGCTAAGTGATGTCAGCACTGCATAATCTGACATATGCAGTACCGTGTGATGTCAGCACTACATAATATGCACTATGCAGCCTTCTACATGAAATCAGTGCTGCATATTCTGAGATATGTAGCTTGCTGTGTGATGGCAGCACTACATAATCTGGCATATGCAGCACAGTGAGATGTCAGCAATACATAATCTGACATATGCAGTGCTGCACAGTGTGATGTCAGCGCTATATAATTTGACATAGGCAGAGCTGCACAGTGTGATGCCAGCGCTACATAATCTGACATATGCAGTGCTGCACAGTGTGATGCCAGCGCTACATAATCTGACATATGCAGTGCTGCACAGTGTGATGTCAGCACTGCATAATCTGACATATGCAGTACCGTGTGATGTCAGCACTACATAATATGCACTATGCAGCCTTCTACATGATGTCAGTACTGCATATTCTGACATGTATCTTGCTGTGTGATGTCAGCACTACATAATCTGGCATATGCAGCACAGTGTGATGTCAGCACTACATAATCTCCACTATGCAACCTGCTACATGTCAGTGCTACATATTTAGACATTATATATTTATATGTAGCCTGCTGAGCGATGCCAGCACTGCATAATCTGACATAGGCAGCATGGTGTGATGTCAGCACTACATAATCTGATATATGCAGCATGGTGTGATATCAGCACTACATAATCTGACATATGCAGCATGGTGTGATGTCAGCACTACATAATCTGATATATGCAGCATGGTGTGATATCAGCACTACATAATCTGACATATACAGCATGGTGTGATGTCAGCACTGCATAATCTGACATATGCAGTACCGTGTGATGTCAGCACTACATAATATGCACTATGCAGCCTTCTACATGATGTCAGTACTGCATATTCTGACATATATCTTGCTGTGTGATGTCAGCACTACATAATCTGGCATATGCAGCACAGTGTGATGTCAGCACTACATAATCTCCACTATGCAACCTGCTACATGTCAGTGCTACATATTTAGACATTATATATTTATATGTAGCCTGCTGAGCGATGCCAGCACTGCATAATCTGACATAGGCAGCATGGTGTGATGTCAGCACTACATAATCTGATATATGCAGCATGGTGTGATATCAGCACTACATAATCTGACATATACAGCATGGTGTGATGTCAGCACTACATAATCTGACATATGCAGCATGGTGTGATGTCAGCATTACATAATCTGACCTATGCAGTATGGTGTGATGTCAGCACTACATAATCTGACATATGCAGCATGGTGTGATGTCAGCACTACATAATCTGACATATGCAGCATGGTGTGATGTCAGCACTACATAATATGACATATGCAGCATGGTGTGATGTCAGCAGTGCATAATCTGATATATACAGTGCTGCACACAGTGATGTCAGCACTACATAATCTGATATATGCAACATGGTGTGATGTCAGCACTACATAATATGACATATGCATCATGGTGTGATGTCAGCACTACATAATCTGACATGCAGCATGGTGTGATGTCAGCACAACATAATCTGACATATGCAGTATGGTGTGATGTAAGCACTACATAATCTGACATATGCCGCACTGTGTGATGTCAGCAATACATAATCTGACATATGCAGTGCTGCACAGTGTGATGTCAGCGCTATATAATCTGACATAGGCAGAGCTGCACAGTGTGATGCCAGCGCTACATAATCTGACATATGCAGTGCTGCACAGTGTGATGCCAGCGCTACATAATCTGACATATGCAGTGCTGCACAGTGTGATGCCAGCACTGCATAATCTGACATATGCAGTACCGTGTGATGTCAGCACTACATAATATGCACTATGCAGCCTTCTACATGATGTCAGTACTGCATATTCTGACATGTAGCTTGCTGTGTGATGTCAGCACTACATAATCTGACATGTGCAGCACAGTGTGATGTCAGCACTACATAATCTCCACTATGCAACCTGCTACATGTCAGTGTTACATATTTAGACATATGTAGCCTGCTGAGCGATGTCAGCACTGCATAATCTGACATATGCAGCATGGTGTGATGTCAGCACTACATAATCTGATATATGCATCATGGTGTGATGTCAGCACTACATAATCTGACATATGAGGCACAGTGTGATGTCAGCACTACATAATCTGCACTATGCAACCTGCTACATGATGTCAGTGCTACATATTTAGACATATGTAGCAAGATGAATGAGCGATATCAGACCTGCATAATCTGACATATGCAGCATGGTGTGATGTCAGCACTACATAATCTGATATATGCATCATGGTGTGATGTCAGCACTACCTAATCTGACATATGAGGCACAGTGTGATGTCAGCACTACATAATCTGCACTATGCAACCTGCTACATGATGTCAGTGCTACATATTTAGACATATGTAGCAAGATGAATGAGCGATATCAGACCTGCATAATATGACATATGCAGCATGGTGTGATGTCAACACCACATAATCTGACATATTTAAGAGTACAACAAAATTGATTGGCCAGAAAAGAGCCATAAAGACAACAGAGTGGACTATTAAGGATACGAACGAAATTATGTATTGTTACTATTATGTAAAAAGCCCAGAATTTCCAGACACAAGATATACATGCAGCACGGTGTGATCCCTGACATATGCAGCATGGTGTGATGTCAGCACTACATAATCTGACATAAGCAGCATGGTGTGATGTCAGCACTACATAATCTGACATATGCAGCATGGTGTGATGTCAGCACTACATAATCTGACATATACAGCACGGTGTGATGTCAGCACTACATAATCTGACATGCAGCATGGTGTGATGTCAGCACTACATAATATGACCTATGCAGCATGGTGTGATGTCAGCACTACATAATATGACCTATGCAGCATGGTGTGATGTCAGCACTACATAATCTGGCCTATGCAGCATGGTGTGATGTCAGCACTACATAATCTAACCTATGCATCATGGTGAGATGTCAGCTCTACATAATCTGACACATGCAGCATGGTGTGACGTCAGCACTACATAATCTGACATATGCATGATGTGATGTCAGCACTACATAATCTGACATATTCAGCATGGTGTGATGTCAGCACTACAATCTGACATGCAGCACGGTGTGATGTCAGCACAACATAATTGACATATGCAGCACTGTGTGATGTCAGCACTACATAATATGACATATGCAGTATGGTGTGATGTCAGCACTACATAATCTGACATATGCAGTGTAGTGTGATGTCAGCACTACATAATCTGACATATGCAGCATGGTGTGATGTCAGCACTACATAATCTGACATATGCAGCATGGTGTGATGTCAGCACTACATAATCTGACATATGCAGCACCGTGTGATGTCAGCAATTCATAATCTGACATATGCAGTGCTGCACAGTGTGTTGTCAGCGCTAGATAATCTGACATATGCAGTGCTGCACAGTGTGATGCCAGCGCTACATAATCTGACATATGCAGTGCTGCACAGTGTGATGTCAGCACTGCATAATCTGACATATGCAGTAACGTGTGATGTGAGCACTACATAATATGCACTATGCAGCCTTCTACATGATGTCAGTACTGTATATTCTGACATGTAGCTTGCTGTGTGATGTCAGCACTACATAATCTGACATATGCAGCGCAGTGTGATGTCAGCACTACATAATCTCCACCATGCAACCTGCTACATGTCAGTGCTACATATTTAGACATATGTAAGCCTGCTGAGCGATGTCAGCACTGCATAATCTGACATATGCAGCATGGTGTGATGTCAGCACTACATAATCTGATATATGCAGCATGGTGTGATGTCAGCACTACATAATCTGACATATGCAGCACAGTGTGATGTCAGCACTACATAATCTGACATATGCAGCACAGTGTGATGTCAGGACTACATAGTCTGACATATGCAGCACAGTGTGATGTCAGCACTACATAATCTGACATATACAGCATGGTGTGATGTCAGCACTACATAATCTGACATATGCAGCATGGTGTGATGTCAGCACTACATATTCTGACCTATGCAGCATGGTGTGATGTCAGCACTACATAATCTGACCTATGCAGCACAGTGTGATGCCAGCACTACATACTTTCATATATGCAGCACCATGTGATGTCAGCACTACATACTCTGCCCTATCGAGCCTGCTACATGATGTCAGGTTACATATGTAGCCTGCTGAGTGATGTCAGCAATACACAATCTGACATTTGCAGTGCTGCATGATGCCAGCACAACATACTCTTAAATATGCAGCCTGCTAAGTGATGTCAGCACTGCATAATCTGACATATGCAGTACCGTGTGATGTCAGCACTACATAATATGCACTATGCAGCCTTCTACATGAAATCAGTGCTGCATATTCTGAGATATGTAGCTTGCTGTGTGATGGCAGCACTACATAATCTGACATATGCAGCACAGTGAGATGTCAGCACTACATAATCTGCACTATGCAACCTGCTACATGATGTTAGTGCTACATATTTAGACATATGTAGCAAGCTGAGCGATGTCAGCCCTGCATAATCTGACATATGCAGTGCTGCACAGTGTGATGTCAGCACTACATAATCTGACATATGCAGTGCTGCACAGTGTGATGCCAGCACTACATAATCTGACATATGCAGTGCTGCATATTGTGATGCCAGCACTACATAATCTGACACATGCAGTTCTGCACATTGTGATGTCAGCACTACATAATCTGACATATGCAGTTCTGCACAGTGTGATGTCAGCACTACATAATATGCACTATGCAGCCTTCTACATGAAATCAGTGCTGCATATTCTGAGATATGTAGCTTGCTGTGTGATAGCAGCACTACATAATCTGACATATGCAGCACAGTGAGATGTCAGCACTACATAATCTGCACTATGCAACCTGCTACATGATGTTAGTGCTACATATTTAGACATATGTAGCAAGCTGAACGATGTCAGCCCTGCATAATCTGACATATGCAGTGCTGCACAGTGTGATGTCAGCACTACATAATCTGACATATGCAGTGCTGCACAGTGTGATGCCAGCACTACATAATCTGACATATGCAGAGCCGCATATTGTGATGCCAGCACTACATAATCTGACATATGCAGTTCTGCACATTGTGATGTCAGCACTACATAATCTGACATATGCAGTGCAGCACAGTGTGATGCCAGCACTACATAATCTGACATATGCAGTTCTGCACAGTGTGATGCCAGCACTACATAATCTGACATATGCAGTGCTGCACAGTGTGATGCCAGCACTACATAATCTGACATATGCAGTGCAGCACAGTGTGATGCCAGCACTACATAATCTGACATATGCAGTGCAGAACAGTGTGATGCCAGCACTACATAATCTGACATATGCAGTGCTGCACAGTGTGATGCCAGCACTACATAATCTGACATATGCAGTGCTGCACAGTGTGATGTCAGCACTACATAATCTGACATATGCAGTGCTGCACAGTGTGATGCCAGCACTACATAATCTGACATATGCAGTGCTGCACAGTGTGATGCTAGCACTACATAATCTGACATATGCAGTGCTGCACTGTGTGATGCCAGCACTACATAATCTGACATATGCAGTGCTGCACAGTGTGATGTCAGCACTACATAATCTGACATATGCAGTGCTTCATGATGCCATTATCCTTCTTTCTGAACATAATGCAAAACATTAGATTTTAGTTATGGGGTTTAAATATGAAGAAAAGATTAAATGTAAGCACTGTCTGTCTATAGCAAGGACTGTACATAAAACAGAAATCACAAGCAAACAGCAGTATGAAAAACTCACTTGAAGTGCTGTAATACACAGGCGAACATCTCGGATAGCTGGTCCAGTGATGGGTATTGGTACCTGTGGAAAAATCAGAGAAAAGAGATGGTTACAAAGGTAAAAAAGTACACTTGTATATACTTACCATAAATGTAGATGTTTGAGTGTATTCACTGTTGCAGTTATCACACCTGGGTTATCTGCCTGCAGATAGCCCTCAGTCAGCCCATAAACCAGAGACTTAGTATTTTTGCATCAGATACTGCCACTTCTTCCATGATGGCAGGTCGTCAGGGGTATAAAAACAGGCAGCCAACACCATTACATCAGTTTTTCTTGCCCCAAATGTCAGGAGCCCCCAAATAGGGAGCTAGGATATGGTGGGGAAAACACCACCAGTAAAACGTAAATACCAATACCAGTAGGAACAGCCACAGAGAGGAAAGATAAAGAGACAGAGAAAACCAGGGTGGGGCTGGAGAGAGGGAAACCAGGACTGCAACAGTGAATACACTCAAACATCTACATTTATGGTAATTGTACACAACTGTACTACGTTCTTCATGTTTCACTTTTGCGGTTATCACACTTGGGTTGATTCCCAAAGCTGACAAATGGGTGGAGGCAGTCAAGAAGAGTTAGGGCTGGCTAGTAGGCCTTGCAAGACTGCTGTAACAAATCTTGCCCTGGATTTGGAAAAGACAAGCAGGTGGTAATGCTTGATAAAGGTGTGTACAGAACTCCAGGGAGCAGCTTCCAGTATGTCGCTGGTAGGGACTCCCCTGAGAAATGCTGCAGAGGTAGATGTAGTCCTAGTGGAATGTGTTCTGACTCCCTGAGGGGTTGGTTTTCCATGGTGTTTGTAGCAGAAACGGATGCAGTGTGTTATCCATTTGGAAATGGTTTGCTTTGAAATGGCCTTACCCTTTGCCCCTGTTGCAAAGCTGACTAGCAGCTGGTCAGATTTTCTGAAAGACTTAGTCCTATCAAGGTAGGACCTGAGCTGTCTGTGCACATCCAAAGAGTGCAGGATCCTTTCCCCTTTATTTTGAGGATTAGGGAAGAAGGTTGGCAAATGGATGGATTGGTTGAGAGCCACACTGGACACCACTTTAGGCATAAAGGAAGAGTTAATCCTGAGGGAAATCCTATCAGCATGAAAAATAATGGAGGGTTCCACAGCCATCAGTGCTTGTAACTCACTCTTCTAGCTGAAGTGATGGCTAGAATCAAGGAATTTTAACGCTACTGATGTTCAAATGGGGGAAGTGTGAGCTTTTCCAATACAAAGCTAAGGTCCCAGGCAGGGGTGGGGGCTCTCTTTAGTGGCCTTAAGTTGTTTGCCCCTCTTAGGAACGGTTTGATGAGAGGGTGAGATAATAGAGGTGGCACCGTATTGTAATGAGCTGAGATGGCAGAGGCATGGATCTTAATGGAGGAGAAGGATAAGCCTCTGTGGAGTAGTTCTGCTAGGTAATCCGGGATTAGAGGTAAGGAGGGCAGTGCTGTGTCCTTTCCTTTAGACTGAATCCAAGAATAATACCTTTTCCACTTTTCAGCATAGAATTTCCTAGTACTGGGGCTTCTGGCTTCAAAGATGATGTCCAGCACCTGTTTGCTTAGGGTTGCTGGTGAAGTATTTAAGGAATAACCCAGGCTGTAAGATTTAGGGTTTGCAATTTTGGATACAAAATCTGTCCCTCCTGCTGAGAAAGCAGGTTTGGAGTCTGGTGTAGGTGCCAGGGTGACACCGTTGTCAGGCTACGCAAGAGTGGGTATCAGTGCTGGTGTGGCCAGTCCGGGGCAATCAGAATTGTCCTTGGCCTGTCTTGTTTTATCTTGAGTAGTACTCTTGAGAGAAGGGGCAGAGGGGGGAAGGCATAGATTGAGAG
Organism: Protopterus annectens; assembly: GCF_019279795.1. Lineage (NCBI taxonomy): Eukaryota > Metazoa > Chordata > Ceratodontiformes > Protopteridae > Protopterus > Protopterus annectens. The sequence continues at coordinate 870,307,835 of NC_056750.1, read as the reverse complement.
GTTTTCCCATTGAAAGGATAGGGCATCCATCTTCCAGGCCCTGCTGTGAGGGTTCCTGGTGCAGAATTTGCTTAACTGGTGGTTGTCGGGGGAGGCAAAGAGATCCACCACTGAGGTCCCCCATTTCTGGATCAGAAGGTTGAAGGTGCTGGACTCCAATTTCCACTCATGTGGGTCTAGGAGATTTCTGCTTAAGTTGTCTGCCAGTGAGTTTTGTTTGCCTGGCAGGAATTGAGTTTATAGATGGACTTGGTTGTCCAAGGCCATGTTCCACAGGGCCATGGCTAACCTGCAGAGTGGGTAAGAATGGGTTCCCCCTTGCTTGTTGATGTACCACATAACTGTGGTGTTGTCTGTTTTTATCAGCAGTTGTCCTGGAAAGAGTAGGTATCTGAAAGCTGTCAGGGCATTCTGTACAGCTAGCATCTCTTTCTGGTTGATGTGCAGGAGAATTTGACTTGGGCTCCAGTGGCCCTGAATACATTTGCCAGCCATCTGTGCCTCCCCCATGCATAGTCTGATGCGTCTGTGGTCAGGGTCTGGGCGGCATGGGGTTGAGTAAAAGGCAGTCCCTTGTTGTGGTTGCATGCTTCTGCCCACCAAAGGAATTCTGTCCTTAGACAAGGTATGATAGGAATCACTGTTTGCAGATCCTGAGAATGTTGGCACCAAAGACTTTTTAAGTACCGCTGAAGTTTCCTCAAATGCACTCTGGCATATCAAATTAGCAGAATACATGAGGCCATGAACGCTAGGGTTTGCAGTATTTTTCTTGCAGATAGCCGAGTTCTAGTGGCCATTTGTTTGAAGTAGTCTGTCAGATAGACCTGTTCGTCTGAAGTGAGGAATGCCATCTGGGAAGTTATATCCAAGCTTGCTCCCAGGAATACAATCTTTTGACTGGGTACCAGTTGTGATTTATTTTCATTGATGGTGTACCCCAATGAGGTGAGAAGCTTTTTACAAATGCCAGGTGCTGAAGCAGCAGTTCCTGACTGTCCGCCTGAATCAGTCATCCAAGTACAGGTAAATTTGGATGTTTCTCTACCTGCAGTATGCAATGGCTGGAGCCAGGCATTTTATGAATACCCTGGATGCAGTAGATAAGCCAAAGGGAAGTGCAGAGAACTGATAATGCATAGACCTTGCCCTGAAATGTAGATAATTCCTGCATGACTCCCTTATGGAGATGTGCAGATAGGCTTCTTTAAAGTCTAGGGTGACTGACCAGGCATCCGTGGCTAACATAGGGAGAAGCTGTTGCAGGATAAGCACCTTGAATTTTGGTACCACCAGGAAGGTGTTGAGAATTGAAAGATCCAGGATTGGGAGCCAACAGCCCTCTTTCCTGGGTACCAGGAGTAGTCTGGAGTAGAATCCTTGACCCCTCTATTCTACTGGAACAGGCTGAATAGCTCTGATGTTGAGCAGGGAAAGTACTTGGTTTTGAGCCTCTGCCCACTGGTTTGGAGGAAGGTCTGGAAACCCACTTGGGGTTGGCAGTGAATGGAAATAAAATTTGTACTCCGGGGATATACATTGTTGAGGACCCATCGGTTCTGAGTGATGGACATCCAGTTTTTTGCATGAAGGGCAAGTTTTCCTCCTAGGGGCACAAGCAATTGGGGAGGGCTGGGAAGTAGAGTTGGGAAGTCATTGTGAGCTTTTTCCATAAGTAGGGGGCTTACCATTCCCTGCTTTAGGGTTGGGGCACTCCATTACTTAGATCTCTGCATACCCTGAGACTGTAGTCTGGGTGGTGTGTTTCCCCGGTCTTGTTTGGGAAGGCCTGGAGGGGGCTGGAAAGGACAAGTGTTTTGAAGGGCAATCCTACTGAATCTAGGGGGGTTGCACTTGTAGGAATTCTTTAACAGTCTGCATAGATTTAGCTTTTCTTCCATCTTTTTAAGAACCTCTTCTGCTTTGGTGCCAAACAAACAATCCTTATTCAAAGGAGTGTCTAGTAATTTAGATTTGACATGATCTGGCAAGGTCTGCTCCTTCAGCCAAGCATGTCTTCTCAGTACAGAGCCAGTGACTGCTGCCCAGCAAGATGCTTCTAGAGCATCAAAGCCACACTGCAAAGTATGCTTACTGACTTGATTTGCAGAGTGCATAAGTTCCTGCAATTCTTTATTTTCTGCACAATCTGGAACAGTTACCACTTACCACTTTTTGTTTAAAAAGTTCCACAATATGTTGCTGGTATTTCAGCATGTGAAACTGGCAAATCAATGCCCTGATAGCAAGAGTTGCAGACGTATATACCTTCTTACTCCATCTGTCCAAAGCTCTGGAATGCCTGACCGAAGGGGTGGGAGATTTGGCTGTAGTACCCTTAATAGCTTTAGGCCCCTGGGAAATGATCTCTGGGTCAGCAGTAGGATTCCTGAAAAGAAACTTGTGAGTATCAGGTACTCTGTAGTACCTCTCAGGTTTTCTAGGGGCAGGAGGTAATGTGTCAGGAGTTAGACTGGATTGCATAAAAACATCATCCACAACATCCAGGACTGGGGGTATAGCTAAACGCCTGTGCTGAGGCAACTCAAAATTCTCTGAGTCTCTTTTTGGACTGAGGATAGTCTTGGCATTCCCAATGGAAATGCTATCTTAAAGTATGCAAAGTTTCACCAAAAGAAAAATCCTTTTGAGGGGAGGCAGAGGGAATGGATTCCTCTGCATCTGAATCCTCATATGCGGATAAGGGCATGTCTTTATAATCAGAAAGGTCAGAGTTATCGGACTCCTGGTCTGTAGAACCAGAAGGGGACTGGGTTCTTTGTCTCTTTGCAGGGGAAGGCTGGCTTCCCCTAATCAGTATAATAAGGTCTTCGGCCATTCTAAGCATTTGTTTTTGTGGCATGGGTGCCCGAGGATGCGCTTTGGTCATCGGTTTTCTATGTGTAGTGCGTACTCTGGGCCTAAGAAACTCGGTAGTTTTGGTTAAAAATGAAGTTGTTGGTTTGATTCGAACATCAGTAGGATGACAAACTCCCTCAAAAGCTGGTGCCTGCACAACGGCTCCGGACCCATCCAAGGTATGGACATCCGCTGGTTCCATAGTCAAAAAAGAATCTCACTGCATACCAGACTCCAAATGGGTCTCAGCAGAGGCCTGTGAATCCATAGAAGTGGGCATCAGGGGCTGCAAAGGCACCTCACTGAGTACCGGCAGACTGTCGACTAGCTTAACAGAAGCGTCGTCGGCAGTTTTGGACCTATGCGGTCTGTCTGCCTCTGTCTTTATCCTTACGTTTTTCAAGAAGATCGGTAGTCAGATGGCTTACCGCAGCCATTTCAGAATACGGAGATAGAGAGCGAAAGAATTTAGTGAAAAAGATAGCCCGATGACGAGTGGTTCAGGCGTTAACCAAGGCAAAAACCCAACAGCGAGGGACATCGTGGTCTGGGCCTAAACAGGTGATGCAGTAAGAATGAAAATCTCTGAGAGGTATTTTGCTTTTCACAGGCAAGACAATTCTTAACTTTTTCCTGACATCGGTTAGAGCAAGAAAAAAGGATTCCCAACAGGGTACTTAGCTTTAGAAGGCTTCAGGATTATTCAACTCGAAAACGAAAAATTCAGGCAGTGGCCAACCGGCACTTGGAACTGCTTCTAGCTCCTCCTCGGCAACAAAGACTGATGTAATAGCGTCGGCTGCCTGTTTTTATACCCCTGACGACCTGACGTCATGGAAGACGTGACAGCATCCGACGCAGAAATACTAAGTCTCTGGTATTTGGGCCGACTGAGGGCTACCTGCAGGCAGATAACCCAAGTGTGATGACTGCAACAGTGAAAGACGAAGAACATCAAGTGTTTCAGCTTAAACCATGATGACAGAATTGGAAAAAATAAAATCCTGTATGTGACTCGTTTGAATGTAATTTAATGAGCAGAAAGTGCCACATCCTGTTTGATCCTGTCAATTCTTAGTACCCTGACAGTGTTCAACAAAGAAGCAGAATCAATGATGTGCAGTCAAGTTAAGATCCATGGAATTTCATTTTCTCGACTTGGCTTGCATCTCAGTTTACCTTTAACCAAAATAAGCAATATGAGCTGGATACAGATGGATTAGAAATCATGCTACACTTGTCTACACTTACTACAGCTGACACACGTTTCCTTAAGGTATTTCATTAGTTTGCTCCACTGTGTGGTTACAGAGTTAAAGTAAACTACAATGTTGTGTGTGGGGGTAGGCAATTATCAGGAGCTCATCAAAGGCCATTATCCTAAAACCTACTCACTCTAACATATCTAGAATCACCTATAACATGAAGAAGTACTGACCAGACCTCACAACATGCAACATCATTCCCAGTTGTTCAGCATGTGTAACTGTGTTGAGTAACATTGCTGCCGGTCAAGCACAACACAAAGTAATGCTGTGGGGCCAGCAACAGATGCAACATGCAAGGCAGTGGCCCAACCCACAACCTGATATGACATGAAACAGAACGAAGGTTCTAGCACTGCTCAACAAAATGAAAGCTGCTGATGCCCCACACATAAGCAGATATGACATGAAACAAAAGGGAGGTTCTAGCAGTGCACAACACATGAAGCAGTCATGTTGCCATAGTAACAGGTATAAAATGAGGTAGAACTGAAAAAGTGGCATCACACAGAACATGAAGTGTTTTTGAGATCATAATGGTACACAATATACTGCAGTTCAAACATAACATATAACATGAAAAGTAAAGCTCTCTTACAATAACAGTATATTTTAATATATAAGTATATTGGTATTTAGTCAAAAAGTACAGTTGTGTACACTTACCATAAATGTAGATATTCGAGTATATTCACTGTTGCAGTCATCACATTTGGGTTATCTGCTTGCAGTAGCCCTCAGTCAGCCTGATTATCAAAGTCTTGGGTCGTGCGTCAGTTGCTGTCTCATCTTCCATGACGTCAGGTAGACAGGGGTATAAAGCATCATTACATCAGTTTTTCTTGCCCCAGATGTCAGGTGCCTCCATAATGGGAAGCAATTATATATACAAGGTTACACCTCCAACAAAAAAGCAAATACACCAAAAAGCTTTAAGCATAGTAAACAATAATAGAGGTATAGCCAATAGAAGTCAGGGGGCAGGAGGGAGGGTATCAAGGACTGCAACAGTGAATACACTCAAACATCTACATTTATGGTAAGTGTACACAACTGTACTATGTTCCTCGTGTTTCACTGTTGCATTCAACACATTTGGGTAGATTCCCAAAGCTAAGGATGGAAGGAGGAAATCAGACAGCATTAGGACCAGTTATAAGGCCCTGCAAGACTGCAGTGGCAAAGCCAGCTCTGGATTTAGAGAAAATTGGCAAATGGCAATGCTTGTTGAATGTATGCACAGAGCTCCAGGTAGCAGCTTTTACGATGTCCCTGGTAGGGACACCTCTGAGAAAGGCTGTAGAGGTAGATGCAACCCTGGTTGAATGTGGTCTTATCCCCTGCGGGGTAGGTTTTCCATGGTGCTTATAGCAGAAATGAATGCAATGGCCTATCCATTTAGAGATGGTTTGCTTTGAAATGGCCTTCCCCTCTGCCCCTGCAGCAAATGCAAACAGCAGCTGTTTAGATTCCTGAGAGGTTTAGTCCTGTCCAAATAAAATCTAAGTTGTTTGTGCGCGTCCAATGAGTGCAGTATTCGTTCCCCTTTGTTTTGTGGATTAGAAAAGAAGGTTGGCAAATGAATGGATTAAGAGCCACACTGGATACCACCTTGGGCATGAAGGCGGGATTGGTCCTGAGGGACACCCTGTTCACATGAAAAATGATGAAAGGCTCCACTGCCCTGAGGGCCTGTTATTCAGACACCCTTCTTGCTGAAGTGATGTCTAAAAGGAAGGCTGTTTTCCAAGAAAGGAATTTCAACTCTGCATTTACAGCTGGCTCAAAAGGAGGTACAGTGAGTTTTTCCAATATAAAGTTAAGGTCCCAGGCTGGAGTTGGGGCTCTCATGGGTGGTCTTAAGTTTTTGGCCCCTCTGAGGAACTGCTTGAGCAGTGGATGAGAGAAGAGGAGAGGTTCTGTGTTATAATGAGCTGAAATGGCTGAGACATGAATTTTGATGGAAGAAAAAGACAGGCCCTTGTGAAGCATCTCAGTTAAGTATTGAAGAATCTGAGGTAAATTGGGCGCTGCTGTGCCCACCCCCTGAGTTTGGTTCCAGGAACAGAATCTTTTCTATTTTTTGGCCTCCTTGCCTCCAGAATGACATCCATCACCTGCTTATTGAGGGATGGTAACAGAGAGATCAGGTAATTAGCCAGGCTGCCAGGTTCAGGGTTTGAAGCTGCGGGTGCAGAATCTGACCCTCCTGCTGGGACAGCAGGGCAGGGGTCTGAGGCAGGTGCCATGGTGCCAGCAGTGACACACTGCGCAAAAGGGGGTACCAGTGTTGGCATGGCCAGTCTGGTGCAATCAGTACCATCCTTGGTTTGTCCTGTTTGATCTTTAGTAGTACCTTGGAGGGGAAAGGCATAAACTGATAGGTTTTTCCAGGTGAAGGACAGGGCATCCACTTTCCAAGCTTGTTTGTGGGGAGCCCTTGTGCAGAATTTTTCCAACTGGTAGTTCTGGTGGGAGGCAAACAGGTCTATATCTGGGCTCCCTCATTTGTTTCTCAACATGTTGAATTTCTTTGGTTCCAGTTTCCACTTGTGTGGGTCCATGAGATTTCTGCTTAGTTTGTCTGCCAGTGTATTTAATTTTCCTGGCAGAAATTGAGCCTGTAGGTGCACTTGGCAGCTCAAGGCTGTGTTCCACAGAGCCATGGCTAGTCTGCAGAGAGGGTATGAGTGGGTTCCCCCTGCTTATGTACCACATGACAGTGGTGTTGTCCGTCTTTACCATTGATTGCCCTGGAAGAATGTGTTCCTTGAAGGCTATCAGAGCATTCTTTGCAGCTAACATTTCTTTTTGATTGATATGCAGGTGCATTTGACTTGGGTTCCATTTGCCATGAATGCACTTCCCTGCCAAGTGAGCCCCCCATGCATAGTCTGGATGTGTCTGTTGTTAGGGTTTGGGTGGAAGGGGGTAGAGTGAATGGCAGTCCCTTGTTTTGGTGGCAGGCCTCTGCCCACCAAAGGAACTCTATCTGTAGACAAGGTATGATAGGAATCATTGCTTCTAGATCCTGAGAATGTTGACACCATAGGTTTTTTAGATACCATTGCAGTTTCCTCATATGCAGTCTTGCATATGGAATTAGGTGAATGCAGGAGGCCATGAACCCCAGGGCTTGCAGTATTTTCCTTGCAGATAGCTGGGTCTTTGTGGCCAGTAGTTTGAAGTAGGCTGTCAAGCTAACTTGTTTCTCTGGTGTGAGGAAAGCCATCTGGGAAGTTGTGTTCAAGCTTTCTCCCAGGAATACAATTTGTTGGCAGGGTACAAGATGTGATGTCCTTTCATTTATGGTGTACCCCAGAGAAGTTAGCAATTTCTGTACAAACACCAGATTATTCAATAGTATGTCCTGGGTTTCTGCCTGAATTAGACAATCATCCAGGTATGGGTATATATGGATATTTATTTGCCTGCAAAATGCAATGACTGGAGCTAGGCACTTTGTGAATACCCTGGGCACAGTAGATAAGCCAAAGGGCAGTACAGAGAACTGATAGTGCATGTAGCCTGCCTTGAAGCATATGTATCTTCTGCAAGATTCCCTTATTGGGATGTGCAGGTAGGCTTCCTTTAAATCCAGTGTTGCCAACCAGGCATCCTTGCCTAGCATAGGAAGCAGCTGGTGAAGAGTCAGCATCTTGAATTTTGAGATTACCAAAAAGGTGTTTAGGATAGACAGGTCCAGGATAGGACACCAGGAGCTGTCTTTTCTGGGTACCAGGAAAAGTTTTGAGTAGAAAGCTTGTCCCCTTTCCTCATCTGGAACAGGTTGAATAGCCCTGATGCTTAACAGAGAGAGAGAGAGAGAATTTGCTTTTAAGCCTCTGCCCACTGATTTGGGGGCAGATATGGCCAACCGTTTGGGGTTGGTAAGGAGTGGAAGTGGAAATTGTATCCTTGGGAAACTATATTTAAACCCATTTGTCCTGGGTAATGAGTTCCCAATTTTTTGCCTGCAGGGCGAGCTTTCCCCCTAAAGGAACAGTCAGTTGAGAAGTGCTTGGAAGGTTTTAAGTTAAGTCATTGAGACAGCTTACCATAGGGGGGAGTCTTACCACTCCCTGCTTTGGAAGTGGGAGCCTCCCACTGCTTAGTCCTGTGCATACCCTGGGACTGAAGCCTGGGTGTTCTGTTGGTTCTGGGTTTGGACTGAGAAGGCCTGGATGAGGCAGGAAAGGACCAATTTTTAGAGGGCCAATGCCTACTAAATCTGGGAGGCTGTACTTGCAGGAAAGCTTTAACAGTTTGTAAAGATTTAGCTTTTTCCTCCATCTTTTTAAGTACTTCTTCTGCTTTGTTGCCAAACAAGCGGTCTTGGTTTAAGGGAGCATCCAGCAATTTAGCTTTAACATGATCTGGCAAAGATTGCTCCTTAAGCCAAGCATGCCTTCTAAGTACAGACCCAGTGACAGCAGCCCTGCAAGATGCCTCTAGTGAATCAAAACCACATTGCAAAGTATGTTTTCCAACTTGTTCAGCAGAATGCATTAAATCCTGTAAATCTTTATTTCCAGCACAGTCAGGAATCAACATAATTTTCTGTTTAAGCAATCCAATAATACGCTGCTGATACTTTAACATATGAAACTGGCAGTTTAAGGCCCTAAAAGGTTGCAGAAGTGTATACCTTCTTACCCCATCTATCCAGTGCCCTCTATCAGAGGGGGTAGGATTTCTGGCAGTAGTAGCCTTAATGTCCTTGGGTCCCTGTGAAATGGTCTCAGGATCCGCAGTAGGATTTTTAAAGAGGAACTTGTGAGAGTCAGGAACCTTGTAATATCTATCAGGTTTTCTGGTAGCAGGAGGTAGAGAGTCACAGGCCGAGCTAGACTCTGAGAAGGCATCATCAACAATGTCCAGTACAGGGGGATAGCTAAAGGCCTGTGTTGGGGCAGGAGTAAGAAATCCCTAAGCCTCTTTTTAGAGTCAGAGTAATCCTGGCTTTCCCAGCGATAATGCTCCCTAAGAGTATGCAAGGTTTTACCAAAAGAGAAATCCTCTGGTGGGGAAGCAGAGGGAATAGAGTCCTCTGCATCAGAATCCTCATAAGTAGGTAAGGACAAATCTTGGTCATCAGAGGAAACAGAAAAATTCAGGGTCCTGATCAGAAGAATCATAAGGAAACTCAGTCCTAAGTCTCTTAGAGGGAGAAGGGTGGCTTCCCCTGATTAGAGTAATAAGGTCTTCAGCCATTCTTATCATTTGTTTTTTAGACATAGAGGCCTGACCATGCGGTCTGGGGTCGGGGCCTAAGCAAGGAATGCAGTACGAACAAAAATCTTTATGAGGTATTTACTTTCCACAAGAAATACAATTATTAACTTTTACTGACATCAGTTTAGAGCAAGAAAAAGTTTCCCCAACGGGGTACTTAGCTTAGTTGAAGACTTCGGTTCTGAAACTCTAAAACAAAAATTTCAGGAGTCGGCCGACCAGCACTTGCGAACTGCTTCTGCTTTGGGCAGCACACGGCAAGAAAGACTGATGTAATGGCATCGGCTGCATGCTTTATACCCCTGACTACCTGACATCATGGAAGATGAGATAGCAACAGATGCAGGACCCAAGACTTTGATAATCAGGCCGAGTGAGGGCTACTGCAAGCAGATAACCCAACAGAACATCATGGTTATTGTTTCTTCTTTGGTTTCCATTGGGAGTTCAAAATATTCCACGAGTACCCACAGCTATTTACAGCCCTTGTTTTGTACTGCATATCAGTCGCTTCAAACGCTACATTTCTTCACGTGCATTCGAACTTATTCCAGTGAAGAACTGGCTGAACCTGCTTAGAAGAGTTTCTGCAATGAAGCCTCAGAAAGTTGCATGGTTTATAGTGGTATGACATCTATATCTCTAATCATGACATGACTAATAAACGATTAAAGTATTCTAATTAACAGTAATATAGCTACATACAAAGTACCCAGCAGGTAGCATAAATTACAATGTACTTCTCTCTCTTTGAAGATTTACTGTAGAAATGTGTGATACATCTAGTACATGTGACTGGGGACTGTTTCTTTAAGGTAAGGACAGGTAAGTGATAGGTACATGAAAGCTAATCTTAAGCAATGTCTGAGACAGTAAACAGGTGTGTATGCGTTTTTATATTTCACCTTCCTGGGAATGTATATTCTTCGTACTAATGCACAGATATGACAAGCTGTCAGAATTAATTTTATTTTGACAATATAAGCTCTTTTGGGACTTGCTGTGTAATTTTTTTTCTAACACTTTGTATTGTTGCACTGACAAGCAAGCTCTTCTAGAACCTCAATTGACTGATTATACATGGAGAACAAGGCCATTTTTGTATTTTCAAACAGTTTATGTTAAAACAATATATTTTTACTATCTCTGTTGTAATGTTTTAATATTTTGTACAATTGTCCTGCTGTAAATGTGGAGTTTTTCTGCCCGGGCTTCCACTGAGAAAGGAAATGTATCCAGTCAGATTTTCTCGGTAAATAAATAAACAATGCATAAATTGAGATGATTATTTTACAACCAATGATGTCTCTGAAGCAAACTGACTTGCCCATAGTAACAAGTAACAGTAGAGCTACTAAAACTCCCAGGAGTAGATCTTGAGGAACTAAACACATACAGGGTCAGTACACATGGACATTTGCAGAGGTGGTCACCAGAAGTGACAGAGAAGTACTCCTACCAGTACAAACTGCAGGACAACAACGGGTATTTTCTACGTCTAATGCTCAGACTCAAGTTCATTACGCACAATACAAACATTTTAACAGCCATTAAACTGTAGTGACAAGTACATATAAATAAAACACTGTATGTAACTACTGCTTTACTGCAAGTTTGCAGACATAACTCACAAACTGCAGAATGCATGTGTTGCAGAACCCAGGTGGCATTTTGTAAATATGCAGGTCAGTTTGATAGCTTAGTTTATTCTCAGGATGATTATCACAAAGATTTCTACTGAGGTAGCATCTATGATTCATGCTCACAGCTAGGATTCAACAAGAACTGAAAACTGTGAAAGCTGTGGTTGAAGGGCAAAATGTTCAGTCAACATAGTTGATGACATTCTAATTTGGTGGGGGGACGTACAATGGAGGAACAAGATTTGTATCTAATAGGGCTGCTTGATACAGTGAGATCTTAAGTTTTTAAGTTTGATAGGGCCAACTGCCAAACTGCATGACTTGTCTGAAAAACATGGATCTCATTTTAACTGTAGACAGGTTACAACTACATACTGGCAAGGTCACAATTAGTATCATTCAGAAGCTTCTGACGAAGTCATTTTAGGGGTTTCATGGGGCAGTATTTCCTTTACTTGTCAGATGTTGGAGTACCACGAAATGAACTACAAAACATGAAACCCCGCATTCTGTTGGTCATCAAAACACGAGATCGAAATTGTTTGAACATGTAAATACTAGCGTACAGACTCTCAAGTTATGTGATGTGATTCTGCGCATAGCTTAGAATGTAAATGCCGGTCAGCAAGGTCTACTGTGCAGTGTCTTCCAAGAGGGTAGACAACTTGCTTATGAATTCAGAGCAGAGACAAAAAAATAAATTCTACCTATCCTTTGCAAATTGCAGGATTACATTAAGAAAATCATATTATGCAAATATATTTATCTCTGTATAAGAGAATTACAATCGAACTGTGCGGTGGTGCAGCAGCAGAGGTGTCGCCTCACAGCAAGAGGTTCTCCGGTTCGATTTTAAGCTGGAGTGTCTTCTGTCTGGAACCTGCATGTCCTCCTTGCGATCATGTGGGTTTCCTCCAGGTGCTCCTGTTTCCTCCCACAATATAAAGACATGCATCTGGAGCGTTTCTCCCGAGGCCTCCGGTAAAAATTGGCTTCATTCCAAGTCAGACTTTATCAGTTAACAAATGTTAAATAAATAAATAGAATCCATCAAAACTCAGAGCAGAGCATAACTAAATAACATGTAATCAAAACATATCTACAAGTGCTGCATGATGGAGACACATCTAGAACTGCTGCATGATGGAGACACATCTAGAACTGCTGCATGATGGAGACACATCTAGAACTGCTGCATGATGGAGACACATCTACAACTGCTGCATGATGGAGACACGTCTGGAACTGCCACACAACCTGTGTCAATGTCAGCAGAAAACTGCAGGAGCTAAAGGTCTGCACCAGCAAAGACTCCGAACTTCAGCCTCTGTGACTCTATATGGATTTAGGGATTATTTTATTTACTTAGGCATTACAGTGCCATTACTCCAGTTCAGTTTTATATAAGACAAATTAATCCCATCACATATTTTTGTTTTGCTTTTTTGTTTTTCCTCCCCACAGGACCTCACCCATTCGCTCCACTATCAGTTCCCAGTTAATCCATTCCTTCTGTGGGGTAGCCAAGAGCCCTATGACTCATTGCTTCTTACCTAAGAATTTCAGTTGTCCCTATGTTCCCTATCTCTAGTGGGCTATCTTACTAATCGTACACGCTCCCGCTGGAAGACCGCTCCTATCTTGATCTCTTTTCCAACCTCCTCTACTGCTGTCTTCCAAAGGAAAGCAAGGATGCGTGTCACTTCCACATGCCAATTTCCCCTGATTTATTCAACACTCTGCTCGGACACGTGTTGTGAGCCAGAATTGCCTTCCTTTCTCCCTTAAGGACAGGCAAGTCAGCAGCTGCCATTTAATCCCATCCTCCACAGCCAGCTTCTACAGGCACACCGGTCACTAGTCTACTGGGTCATCTAAAGCATAGGGAGGGCTTTATCTGTGTAGGACACTAAAGAACTGGCTTGAAATTAATCACATCTATGTATAAAGTACAAGGAACAAGGAAGTGATAGTATATAATTATACAAATACGTTCATAGGTTCACAGGGGATTACTTGGCTAACAGCTTAAAAGCCCTTACAATCTCAGCCATTATTACCTAAATTTTACCCAGTTTTCAATCCCTAAGGGGTCCAGGATGGCTTAGGTTTGTGCCTATGCCTTTGAGTATTTTACAGACTGCCCCTGCCCATAAGGGACATGGGCACCACCCTAGCTATGAGTTTATGATTCCCCATCCATTGATCTAAACTGCATTTGAAGAGGGTCAGGGAAAGGCTCTGCTTTAAATGAACAATAAGCCTGTTCCAGAGAAGTGGTAATCTCTGTGACACACATCTGTCTTTCCAGCAAGTTCTGTTCATGTCACAGTCCAGGTTTAGATACCTAGATCGAGTGACGCTCATGCAGTTAGTCTTGTGAATGTGTAAGAGTATCATCAGGGCTGGATTTGTGCCTTGTAGGTTAGGCACAGATCATCCCTCAACACTCAGAAGGAGACAGCGTAAAGGGATAGGGCTTTTAGACTGTCTGTATAGTAAATATTCTTTAGTCCCTGTATTTTTTTGTAAGGAACCTCTGAGGCCACTTCAGCTGTTGTAAGTGTCTGGTAAAGTACATGCCAAAAGGTGCACTGTACTGTTGGTCTGACGCTGGCCGAACAGAATGGGATTATAACTTCCTTATCTGGATGCCACGCCTTTACTTATAAGCTGTGCCACATACAGGCCTTCCTCACCACTGTGGACACATGGCAGTCAAAGTTCAGGCTACTATCTGTGTACCTAGATCTCTCACCTCTGAATCCACTCTTAGGTGTATGCTATTAATGTTGTAATTTGTGAGGGTATTTGAAAGGGCATAATTATGCATTTTTTTTGCCTTTAGTTTTAGGCCATGGCTCTGGCACCAATCATTTGTCTGACTCAGACCCTTCTGAAGGATATCTACATCACTGGGAGAATTCAATGATTGCCCCCCAACATGCAGTTGTAAGCAAACCTATTCAGCCAAATGCCTTCTACGTTAGACTGAACTTCAGAGAAGTATATTATGAACAGGAAATGTCCCATCACTGGGCCCTGTAGTGGATCAGTAGATGGCCTCTTGCTGAAACCATTTGGCTATCCAGCTGATGACATAGGGTTTTATGACCAGTTTTGTAAGTGTATTTATTGTTTCCAAGTGGGAAACTGTGTCATATATTGGTCAAGGTAGGCAGTATGCACTGTTTTACCCTCATTCATGACCCTAGTGACTTTTTAAAGAAGTCTGCCACATTGATCAGGCATGAGCTGCCCTTGACAGGGCTAAATTGGGTTGGGTGCAGTTTGTAGAGGTTTGCTACGTTGTTACACAACAGACCCATGATTACCATGATTAATTGGGTTGGGTGCAGTTTGTAGAGGTTTGCTATGTTGTTACACAACAGACCCATGATTACCATGATTAATTGGGTTGGGTGCAGTTTGTAGAGGTTTGCTATGTTGTTACACAACAGACCCATGATTACCATGATTAATTGGGTTGGGTGCAGTTTGTAGAGGTTTGCTACGTTGTTACACAACAGACCCATGATTACCATGATTAATTGGGTTGGGTGCAGTTTGTAGAGGTTTGCTACGTTGTTACACAACAGACCCATGATTACCATGATTAATTGGGTTGGGTGCAGTTTGTAGAGGTTTGCTACGTTGTTACACAACAGACCCATGATTACCATGATTAATTGGGTTGGGTGCAGTTTGTAGAGGTTTGCTACGTTGTTACACAACAGACCCATGATTACCATGATTAATTGGGTTGGGTGTAGTTTGTAGAGGTTTGCTACGTTGTTACACAACAGACCCATGATTACCATGATTAATTGGGTTGGGTGCAGTTTGTAGAGGTTTGCTACGTTGTTACACAACAGACCCATGATTACCATGATTAATTGGGTTGGGTGCAGTTTGTAGAGGTTTGCTACGTTGTTACACAACAGACCCATGATTACCATGATTAATTTGGTTGGGTGCAGTTTGTAGAGGTTTGCTACGTTGTTACACAACAGACCCATGATTACCGTGATTAATTGGGTTGGGTGCAGTTTGTAGAGGTTTGCTACGTTGTTACACAACAGACCCATGATTACCATGATTAATTGGGTTGGGTGCAGTTTGTAGAGGTTTGCTACGTTGTTACACAACAGACCCATGATTACCATGATTAATTGGGTTGGGTGTAGTTTGTAGAGGTTTGCTACGTTGTTACACAACAGACCCACGATTACCATGATTAATTGGGTTGGGTGCAGTTTGTAGAGGTTTGCTACGTTGTTACACAACAGACCCGTGATTACCATGATTAATTGGGTTGGGTGCAGTTTGTAGAGGTTTGCTACGTTGTTACACAACAGACCCACGATTACCATGATTAATTGGGTTGGGTGCAGTTTGTAGAGGTTTGCTACGTTGTTACACAACAGACCCATGATTACCATGATTAATTGGGTTGGGTGCAGTTTGTAGAGGTTTGCTACGTTGTTACACAACAGACCCATGATTACCATGATTAATTGGGTTGGGTGCAGTTTGTAGAGGTTTGCTACGTTGTTACACAACAGACCCATGATTACCATGATTAATTGGGTTGGGTGCAGTTTGTAGAGGTTTGCTACGTTGTTACACAACAGACCCATGATTACCATGATTAATTGGGTTGGGTGCAGTTTGTAGAGGTTTGCTACGTTGTTACACAACAGACCCATGATTACCATGATTAATTGGGTTGGGTGCAGTTTGTAGAGGTTTGCTACGTTGTTACACAACAGACCCATGATTACCATGATTAATTGGGTTGGGTGCAGTTTGTAGAGGTTTGCTACGTTGTTACACAACAGACCCATGATTACCATGATTAATTGGGTTGGGTGCAGTTTGTAGAGGTTTGCTACGTTGTTACACAACAGACCCATGATTACCATGATTAATTGGGTTGGGTGCAGTTTGTAGAGGTTTGCTACGTTGTTACACAACAGACCCATGATTACCATGATTAATTGGGTTGGGTGCAGTTTGTAGAGGTTTGCTACGTTGTTACACAACAGACCCATGATTACCATGATTAATTGGGTTGGGTGCAGTTTGTAGAGGTTTGCTACGTTGTTACACAACAGACCCATGATTACCATGATTAATTGGGTTGGGTGCAGTTTGTAGAGGTTTGCTACGTTGTTACACAACAGACCCATGATTACCATGATTAATTGGGTTGGGTGCAGTTTGTAGAGGTTTGCTACGTTGTTACACAACAGACCCATGATTACCATGATTAATTGGGTTGGGTGCAGTTTGTAGAGGTTTGCTACGTTGTTACACAACAGACCCATGATTACCATGATTAATTGGGTTGGGTGCAGTTTGTAGAGGTTTGCTACGTTGTTACACAACAGACCCATGATTACCATGATTAATTGGGTTGGGTGCAGTTTGTAGAGGTTTGCTACGTTGTTACACAACAGACCCATGATTACCATGATTAATTGGGTTGGGTGCAGTTTGTAGAGGTTTGCTACGTTGTTACACAACAGACCCATGATTACCATGATTAATTGGGTTGGGTGCAGTTTGTAGAGGTTTGCTACGTTGTTACACAACAGACCCATGATTACCATGATTAATTGGGTTGGGTGCAGTTTGTAGAGGTTTGCTACGTTGTTACACAACAGACCCATGATTACCATGATTAATTGGGTTGGGTGCAGTTTGTAGAGGTTTGCTACGTTGTTACACAACAGACCCATGATTACCATGATTAATTGGGTTGGGTGCAGTTTGTAGAGGTTTGCTACGTTGTTACACAACAGACCCATGATTACCATGATTAATTGGGTTGGGTGCAGTTTGTAGAGGTTTGCTACGTTGTTACACAACAGACCCATGATTACCATGATTAATTGGGTTGGGTGCAGTTTGTAGAGGTTTGCTACGTTGTTACACAACAGACCCATGATTACCATGATTAATTGGGTTGGGTGCAGTTTGTAGAGGTTTGCTACGTTGTTACACAACAGACCCATGATTACCATGATTAATTGGGTTGGGTGCAGTTTGTAGAGGTTTGCTACGTTGTTACACAACAGACCCATGATTACCATGATTAATTGGGTTGGGTGCAGTTTGTAGAGGTTTGCTACGTTGTTACACAACAGACCCATGATTACCATGATTAATTGGGTTGGGTGCAGTTTGTAGAGGTTTGCTACGTTGTTACACAACAGACCCATGATTACCATGATTAATTGGGTTGGGTGCAGTTTGTAGAGGTTTGCTACGTTGTTACACAACAGACCCATGATTACCATGATTAATTGGGTTGGGTGCAGTTTGTAGAGGTTTGCTACGTTGTTACACAACAGACCCATGATTACCATGATTAATTGGGTTGGGTGCAGTTTGTAGAGGTTTGCTACGTTGTTACACAACAGACCCATGATTACCATGATTAATTGGGTTGGGTGCAGTTTGTAGAGGTTTGCTACGTTGTTACACAACAGACCCATGATTACCATGATTAATTGGGTTGGGTGCAGTTTGTAGAGGTTTGCTACGTTGTTACACAACAGACCCATGATTACCATGATTAATTGGGTTGGGTGCAGTTTGTAGGTTTTTACACGTTGTTACACAACAGACCCATGATTACCATGATTAATTGGGTTGGGTGCAGTTTGTAGAGGTTTGCTACGTTGTTACACAACAGACCCATGATTACCATGATTAATTGGGTTGGGTGCAGTTTGTAGAGGTTTGCTACGTTGTTACACAACAGACCCATGATTACCATGATTAATTGGGTTGGGTGCAGTTTGTAGAGGTTTGCTACGTTGTTACACAACAGACCCATGATTACCATGATTAATTGGGTTGGGTGCAGTTTGTAGAGGTTTGCTACGTTGTTACACAACAGACCCATGATTACCATGATTAATTGGGTTGGGTGCAGTTTGTAGAGGTTTGCTACGTTGTTACACAACAGACCCATGATTACCATGATTAATTGGGTTGGGTGCAGTTTGTAGAGGTTTGCTACGTTGTTACACAACAGACCCATGATTACCATGATTAATTGGGTTGGGTGCAGTTTGTAGAGGTTTGCTACGTTGTTACACAACAGACCCATGATTACCATGATTAATTGGGTTGGGTGCAGTTTGTAGAGGTTTGCTACGTTGTTACACAACAGACCCATGATTACCATGATTAATTGGGTTGGGTGCAGTTTGTAGAGGTTTGCTACGTTGTTACACAACAGACCCATGATTACCATGATTAATTGGGTTGGGTGCAGTTTGTAGAGGCAGTTTGTAGAGGTTTGCTACGTTGTTACACAACAGACCCATGATTACCATGATTAATTGGGTTGGGTGCAGTTTGTAGAGGTTTGCTACGTTGTTACACAACAGACCCATGATTACCATGATTAATTGGGTTGGGTGCAGTTTGTAGAGGTTTGCTACGTTGTTACACAACAGACCCATGATTACCATGATTAATTGGGTTGGGTGCAGTTTGTAGAGGTTTGCTACGTTGTTACACAACAGACCCATGATTACCATGATTAATTGGGTGCAGTTTGTAGAGGTTTGCTACGTTGTTACACAACAGACCCATGATTACCATGATTAATTGGGTTGGGTGCAGTTTGTAGAGGTTTGCTACGTTGTTACACAACAGACCCATGATTACCATGATTAATTGGGTTGGGTGCAGTTTGTAGAGGTTTGCTACGTTGTTACACAACAGACCCATGATTACCATGATTAATTGGGTTGGGTGCAGTTTGTAGAGGTTTGCTACGTTGTTACACAACAGACCCATGATTACCATGATTAATTGGGTTGGGTGCAGTTTGTAGAGGTTTGCTACGTTGTTACACAACAGACCCATGATTACCATGATTAATTGGGTTGGGTGCAGTTTGTAGAGGTTTGCTACGTTGTTACACAACAGACCCATGATTACCATGATTAATTGGGTTGGGTGCAGTTTGTAGAGGTTTGCTACGTTGTTACACAACAGACCCATGATTACCATGATTAATTGGGTTGGGTGCAGTTTGTAGAGGTTTGCTACGTTGTTACACAACAGACCCATGATTACCATGATTAATTGGGTTGGGTGCAGTTTGTAGAGGTTTGCTACGTTGTTACACAACAGACCCATGATTACCATGATTAATTGGGTTGGGTGCAGTTTGTAGAGGTTTGCTACGTTGTTACACAACAGACCCATGATTACCATGATTAATTGGGTTGGGTGCAGTTTGTAGAGGTTTGCTACGTTGTTACACAACAGACCCATGATTACCATGATTAATTGGGTTGGGTGCAGTTTGTAGAGGTTTGCTACGTTGTTACACAACAGACCCATGATTACCATGATTAATTGGGTTGGGTGCAGTTTGTAGAGGTTTGCTACGTTGTTACACAACAGACCCATGATTACCATGATTAATTGGGTTGGGTGCAGTTTGTAGAGGTTTGCTACGTTGTTACACAACAGACCCATGATTACCATGATTAATTGGGTTGGGTGCAGTTTGTAGAGGTTTGCTACGTTGTTACACAACAGACCCATGATTACCATGATTAATTGGGTTGGGTGCAGTTTGTAGAGGTTTGCTACGTTGTTACACAACAGACCCATGATTACCATGATTAATTGGGTTGGGTGCAGTTTGTAGAGGTTTGCTACGTTGTTACACAACAGACCCATGATTACCATGATTAATTGGGTTGGGTGCAGTTTGTAGAGGTTTGCTACGTTGTTACACAACAGACCCATGATTACCATGATTAATTGGGTTGGGTGCAGTTTGTAGAGGTTTGCTACGTTGTTACACAACAGACCCATGATTACCATGATTAATTGGGTTGGGTGCAGTTTGTAGAGGTTTGCTACGTTGTTACACAACAGACCCATGATTACCATGATTAATTGGGTTGGGTGCAGTTTGTAGAGGTTTGCTACGTTGTTACACAACAGACCCATGATTACCATGATTAATTGGGTTGGGTGCAGTTTGTAGAGGTTTGCTACGTTGTTACACAACAGACCCATGATTACCATGATTAATTGGGTTGGGTGCAGTTTGTAGAGGTTTGCTACGTTGTTACACAACAGACCCATGATTACCATGATTAATTGGGTTGGGTGCAGTTTGTAGAGGTTTGCTACGTTGTTACACAACAGACCCATGATTACCATGATTAATTGGGTTGGGTGCAGTTTGTAGAGGTTTGCTACGTTGTTACACAACAGACCCATGATTACCATGATTAATTGGGTTGGGTGCAGTTTGTAGAGGTTTGCTACGTTGTTACACAACAGACCCATGATTACCATGATTAATTGGGTTGGGTGCAGTTTGTAGAGGTTTGCTACGTTGTTACACAACAGACCCATGATTACCATGATTAATTGGGTTGGGTGCAGTTTGTAGAGGTTTGCTACGTTGTTACACAACAGACCCATGATTACCATGATTAATTGGGTTGGGTGCAGTTTGTAGAGGTTTGCTACGTTGTTACACAACAGACCCATGATTACCATGATTAATTGGGTTGGGTGCAGTTTGTAGAGGTTTGCTACGTTGTTACACAACAGACCCATGATTACCATGATTAATTGGGTTGGGTGCAGTTTGTAGAGGTTTGCTACGTTGTTACACAACAGACCCATGATTACCATGATTAATTGGGTTGGGTGCAGTTTGTAGAGGTTTGCTACGTTGTTACACAACAGACCCATGATTACCATGATTAATTGGGTTGGGTGCAGTTTGTAGAGGTTTGCTACGTTGTTACACAACAGACCCATGATTACCATGATTAATTGGGTTGGGTGCAGTTTGTAGAGGTTTGCTACGTTGTTACACAACAGACCCATGATTACCATGATTAATTGGGTTGGGTGCAGTTTGTAGAGGTTTGCTACGTTGTTACACAACAGACCCATGATTACCATGATTAATTGGGTTGGGTGCAGTTTGTAGAGGTTTGCTACGTTGTTACACAACAGACCCATGATTACCATGATTAATTGGGTTGGGTGCAGTTTGTAGAGGTTTGCTACGTTGTTACACAACAGACCCATGATTACCATGATTAATTGGGTTGGGTGCAGTTTGTAGAGGTTTGCTACGTTGTTACACAACAGACCCATGATTACCATGATTAATTGGGTTGGGTGCAGTTTGTAGAGGTTTGCTACGTTGTTACACAACAGACCCATGATTACCATGATTAATTGGGTTGGGTGCAGTTTGTAGAGGTTTGCTACGTTGTTACACAACAGACCCATGATTACCATGATTAATTGGGTTGGGTGCAGTTTGTAGAGGTTTGCTACGTTGTTACACAACAGACCCATGATTACCATGATTAATTGGGTTGGGTGCAGTTTGTAGAGGTTTGCTACGTTGTTACACAACAGACCCATGATTACCATGATTAATTGGGTTGGGTGCAGTTTGTAGAGGTTTGCTACGTTGTTACACAACAGACCCATGATTACCATGATTAATTGGGTTGGGTGCAGTTTGTAGAGGTTTGCTACGTTGTTACACAACAGACCCATGATTACCATGATTAATTGGGTTGGGTGCAGTTTGTAGAGGTTTGCTACGTTGTTACACAACAGACCCATGATTACCATGATTAATTGGGTTGGGTGCAGTTTGTAGAGGTTTGCTACGTTGTTACACAACAGACCCATGATTACCATGATTAATTGGGTTGGGTGCAGTTTGTAGAGGTTTGCTACGTTGTTACACAACAGACCCATGATTACCATGATTAATTGGGTTGGGTGCAGTTTGTAGAGGTTTGCTACGTTGTTACACAACAGACCCATGATTACCATGATTAATTGGGTTGGGTGCAGTTTGTAGAGGTTTGCTACGTTGTTACACAACAGACCCATGATTACCATGATTAATTGGGTTGGGTGCAGTTTGTAGAGGTTTGCTACGTTGTTACACAACAGACCCATGATTACCATGATTAATTGGGTTGGGTGCAGTTTGTAGAGGTTTGCTACGTTGTTACACAACAGACCCATGATTACCATGATTAATTGGGTTGGGTGCAGTTTGTAGAGGTTTGCTACGTTGTTACACAACAGACCCATGATTACCATGATTAATTGGGTTGGGTGCAGTTTGTAGAGGTTTGCTACGTTGTTACACAACAGACCCATGATTACCATGATTAATTGGGTTGGGTGCAGTTTGTAGAGGTTTGCTACGTTGTTACACAACAGACCCATGATTACCATGATTAATTGGGTTGGGTGCAGTTTGTAGAGGTTTGCTACGTTGTTACACAACAGACCCATGATTACCATGATTAATTGGGTTGGGTGCAGTTTGTAGAGGTTTGCTACGTTGTTACACAACAGACCCATGATTACCATGATTAATTGGGTTGGGTGCAGTTTGTAGAGGTTTGCTACGTTGTTACACAACAGACCCATGATTACCATGATTAATTGGGTTGGGTGCAGTTTGTAGAGGTTTGCTACGTTGTTACACAACAGACCCATGATTACCATGATTAATTGGGTTGGGTGCAGTTTGTAGAGGTTTGCTACGTTGTTACACAACAGACCCATGATTACCATGATTAATTGGGTTGGGTGCAGTTTGTAGAGGTTTGCTACGTTGTTACACAACAGACCCATGATTACCATGATTAATTGGGTTGGGTGCAGTTTGTAGAGGTTTGCTACGTTGTTACACAACAGACCCATGATTACCATGATTAATTGGGTTGGGTGCAGTTTGTAGAGGTTTGCTACGTTGTTACACAACAGACCCATGATTACCATGATTAATTGGGTTGGGTGCAGTTTGTAGAGGTTTGCTACGTTGTTACACAACAGACCCATGATTACCATGATTAATTGGGTTGGGTGCAGTTTGTAGAGGTTTGCTACGTTGTTACACAACAGACCCATGATTACCATGATTAATTGGGTTGGGTGCAGTTTGTAGAGGTTTGCTACGTTGTTACACAACAGACCCATGATTACCATGATTAATTGGGTTGGGTGCAGTTTGTAGAGGTTTGCTACGTTGTTACACAACAGACCCATGATTACCATGATTAATTGGGTTGGGTGCAGTTTGTAGAGGTTTGCTACGTTGTTACACAACAGACCCATGATTACCATGATTAATTGGGTTGGGTGCAGTTTGTAGAGGTTTGCTACGTTGTTACACAACAGACCCATGATTACCATGATTAATTGGGTTGGGTGCAGTTTGTAGAGGTTTGCTACGTTGTTACACAACAGACCCATGATTACCATGATTAATTGGGTTGGGTGCAGTTTGTAGAGGTTTGCTACGTTGTTACACAACAGACCCATGATTACCATGATTAATTGGGTTGGGTGCAGTTTGTAGAGGTTTGCTACGTTGTTACACAACAGACCCATGATTACCATGATTAATTGGGTTGGGTGCAGTTTGTAGAGGTTTGCTACGTTGTTACACAACAGACCCATGATTACCATGATTAATTGGGTTGGGTGCAGTTTGTAGAGGTTTGCTACGTTGTTACACAACAGACCCATGATTACCATGATTAATTGGGTTGGGTGCAGTTTGTAGAGGTTTGCTACGTTGTTACACAACAGACCCATGATTACCATGATTAATTGGGTTGGGTGCAGTTTGTAGAGGTTTGCTACGTTGTTACACAACAGACCCATGATTACCATGATTAATTGGGTTGGGTGCAGTTTGTAGAGGTTTGCTACGTTGTTACACAACAGACCCATGATTACCATGATTAATTGGGTTGGGTGCAGTTTGTAGAGGTTTGCTACGTTGTTACACAACAGACCCATGATTACCATGATTAATTGGGTTGGGTGCAGTTTGTAGAGGTTTGCTACGTTGTTACACAACAGACCCATGATTACCATGATTAATTGGGTTGGGTGCAGTTTGTAGAGGTTTGCTACGTTGTTACACAACAGACCCATGATTACCATGATTAATTGGGTTGGGTGCAGTTTGTAGAGGTTTGCTACGTTGTTACACAACAGACCCATGATTACCATGATTAATTGGGTTGGGTGCAGTTTGTAGAGGTTTGCTACGTTGTTACACAACAGACCCATGATTACCATGATTAATTGGGTTGGGTGCAGTTTGTAGAGGTTTGCTACGTTGTTACACAACAGACCCATGATTACCATGATTAATTGGGTTGGGTGCAGTTTGTAGAGGTTTGCTACGTTGTTACACAACAGACCCATGATTACCATGATTAAT
Source organism: Protopterus annectens (assembly GCF_019279795.1). NCBI lineage: Eukaryota > Metazoa > Chordata > Ceratodontiformes > Protopteridae > Protopterus > Protopterus annectens. The sequence goes on along the minus strand of NC_056750.1, from coordinate 870,283,545 downwards.
TGGGTTGGGTGCAGTTTGTAGAGGTTTGCTACGTTGTTACACAACAGACCCATGATTACCATGATTAATTGGGTTGGGTGCAGTTTGTAGAGGTTTGCTACGTTGTTACACAACAGACCCATGATTACCATGATTAATTGGGTTGGGTGCAGTTTGTAGAGGTTTGCTACGTTGTTACACAACAGACCCATGATTACCATGATTAATTGGGTTGGGTGCAGTTTGTAGAGGTTTGCTACGTTGTTACACAACAGACCCATGATTACCATGATTAATTGGGTTGGGTGCAGTTTGTAGAGGTTTGCTACGTTGTTACACAACAGACCCATGATTACCATGATTAATTGGGTTGGGTGCAGTTTGTAGAGGTTTGCTACGTTGTTACACAACAGACCCATGATTACCATGATTAATTGGGTTGGGTGCAGTTTGTAGAGGTTTGCTACGTTGTTACACAACAGACCCATGATTACCATGATTAATTGGGTTGGGTGCAGTTTGTAGAGGTTTGCTACGTTGTTACACAACAGACCCATGATTACCATGATTAATTGGGTTGGGTGCAGTTTGTAGAGGTTTGCTACGTTGTTACACAACAGACCCATGATTACCATGATTAATTGGGTTGGGTGCAGTTTGTAGAGGTTTGCTACGTTGTTACACAACAGACCCATGATTACCATGATTAATTGGGTTGGGTGCAGTTTGTAGAGGTTTGCTACGTTGTTACACAACAGACCCATGATTACCATGATTAATTGGGTTGGGTGCAGTTTGTAGAGGTTTGCTACGTTGTTACACAACAGACCCATGATTACCATGATTAATTGGGTTGGGTGCAGTTTGTAGAGGTTTGCTACGTTGTTACACAACAGACCCATGATTACCATGATTAATTGGGTTGGGTGCAGTTTGTAGAGGTTTGCTACGTTGTTACACAACAGACCCATGATTACCATGATTAATTGGGTTGGGTGCAGTTTGTAGAGGTTTGCTACGTTGTTACACAACAGACCCATGATTACCATGATTAATTGGGTTGGGTGCAGTTTGTAGAGGTTTGCTACGTTGTTACACAACAGACCCATGATTACCATGATTAATTGGGTTGGGTGCAGTTTGTAGAGGTTTGCTACGTTGTTACACAACAGACCCATGATTACCATGATTAATTGGGTTGGGTGCAGTTTGTAGAGGTTTGCTACGTTGTTACACAACAGACCCATGATTACCATGATTAATTGGGTTGGGTGCAGTTTGTAGAGGTTTGCTACGTTGTTACACAACAGACCCATGATTACCATGATTAATTGGGTTGGGTGCAGTTTGTAGAGGTTTGCTACGTTGTTACACAACAGACCCATGATTACCATGATTAATTGGGTTGGGTGCAGTTTGTAGAGGTTTGCTACGTTGTTACACAACAGACCCATGATTACCATGATTAATTGGGTTGGGTGCAGTTTGTAGAGGTTTGCTACGTTGTTACACAACAGACCCATGATTACCATGATTAATTGGGTTGGGTGCAGTTTGTAGAGGTTTGCTACGTTGTTACACAACAGACCCATGATTACCATGATTAATTGGGTTGGGTGCAGTTTGTAGAGGTTTGCTACGTTGTTACACAACAGACCCATGATTACCATGATTAATTGGGTTGGGTGCAGTTTGTAGAGGTTTGCTACGTTGTTACACAACAGACCCATGATTACCATGATTAATTGGGTTGGGTGCAGTTTGTAGAGGTTTGCTACGTTGTTACACAACAGACCCATGATTACCATGATTAATTGGGTTGGGTGCAGTTTGTAGAGGTTTGCTACGTTGTTACACAACAGACCCATGATTACCATGATTAATTGGGTTGGGTGCAGTTTGTAGAGGTTTGCTACGTTGTTACACAACAGACCCATGATTACCATGATTAATTGGGTTGGGTGCAGTTTGTAGAGGTTTGCTACGTTGTTACACAACAGACCCATGATTACCATGATTAATTGGGTTGGGTGCAGTTTGTAGAGGTTTGCTACGTTGTTACACAACAGACCCATGATTACCATGATTAATTGGGTTGGGTGCAGTTTGTAGAGGTTTGCTACGTTGTTACACAACAGACCCATGATTACCATGATTAATTGGGTTGGGTGCAGTTTGTAGAGGTTTGCTACGTTGTTACACAACAGACCCATGATTACCATGATTAATTGGGTTGGGTGCAGTTTGTAGAGGTTTGCTACGTTGTTACACAACAGACCCATGATTACCATGATTAATTGGGTTGGGTGCAGTTTGTAGAGGTTTGCTACGTTGTTACACAACAGACCCATGATTACCATGATTAATTGGGTTGGGTGCAGTTTGTAGAGGTTTGCTACGTTGTTACACAACAGACCCATGATTACCATGATTAATTGGGTTGGGTGCAGTTTGTAGAGGTTTGCTACGTTGTTACACAACAGACCCATGATTACCATGATTAATTGGGTTGGGTGCAGTTTGTAGAGGTTTGCTACGTTGTTACACAACAGACCCATGATTACCATGATTAATTGGGTTGGGTGCAGTTTGTAGAGGTTTGCTACGTTGTTACACAACAGACCCATGATTACCATGATTAATTGGGTTGGGTGCAGTTTGTAGAGGTTTGCTACGTTGTTACACAACAGACCCATGATTACCATGATTAATTGGGTTGGGTGCAGTTTGTAGAGGTTTGCTACGTTGTTACACAACAGACCCATGATTACCATGATTAATTGGGTTGGGTGCAGTTTGTAGAGGTTTGCTACGTTGTTACACAACAGACCCATGATTACCATGATTAATTGGGTTGGGTGCAGTTTGTAGAGGTTTGCTACGTTGTTACACAACAGACCCATGATTACCATGATTAATTGGGTTGGGTGCAGTTTGTAGAGGTTTGCTACGTTGTTACACAACAGACCCATGATTACCATGATTAATTGGGTTGGGTGCAGTTTGTAGAGGTTTGCTACGTTGTTACACAACAGACCCATGATTACCATGATTAATTGGGTTGGGTGCAGTTTGTAGAGGTTTGCTACGTTGTTACACAACAGACCCATGATTACCATGATTAATTGGGTTGGGTGCAGTTTGTAGAGGTTTGCTACGTTGTTACACAACAGACCCATGATTACCATGATTAATTGGGTTGGGTGCAGTTTGTAGAGGTTTGCTACGTTGTTACACAACAGACCCATGATTACCATGATTAATTGGGTTGGGTGCAGTTTGTAGAGGTTTGCTACGTTGTTACACAACAGACCCATGATTACCATGATTAATTGGGTTGGGTGCAGTTTGTAGAGGTTTGCTACGTTGTTACACAACAGACCCATGATTACCATGATTAATTGGGTTGGGTGCAGTTTGTAGAGGTTTGCTACGTTGTTACACAACAGACCCATGATTACCATGATTAATTGGGTTGGGTGCAGTTTGTAGAGGTTTGCTACGTTGTTACACAACAGACCCATGATTACCATGATTAATTGGGTTGGGTGCAGTTTGTAGAGGTTTGCTACGTTGTTACACAACAGACCCATGATTACCATGATTAATTGGGTTGGGTGCAGTTTGTAGAGGTTTGCTACGTTGTTACACAACAGACCCATGATTACCATGATTAATTGGGTTGGGTGCAGTTTGTAGAGGTTTGCTACGTTGTTACACAACAGACCCATGATTACCATGATTAATTGGGTTGGGTGCAGTTTGTAGAGGTTTGCTACGTTGTTACACAACAGACCCATGATTACCATGATTAATTGGGTTGGGTGCAGTTTGTAGAGGTTTGCTACGTTGTTACACAACAGACCCATGATTACCATGATTAATTGGGTTGGGTGCAGTTTGTAGAGGTTTGCTACGTTGTTACACAACAGACCCATGATTACCATGATTAATTGGGTTGGGTGCAGTTTGTAGAGGTTTGCTACGTTGTTACACAACAGACCCATGATTACCATGATTAATTGGGTTGGGTGCAGTTTGTAGAGGTTTGCTACGTTGTTACACAACAGACCCATGATTACCATGATTAATTGGGTTGGGTGCAGTTTGTAGAGGTTTGCTACGTTGTTACACAACAGACCCATGATTACCATGATTAATTGGGTTGGGTGCAGTTTGTAGAGGTTTGCTACGTTGTTACACAACAGACCCATGATTACCATGATTAATTGGGTTGGGTGCAGTTTGTAGAGGTTTGCTACGTTGTTACACAACAGACCCATGATTACCATGATTAATTGGGTTGGGTGCAGTTTGTAGAGGTTTGCTACGTTGTTACACAACAGACCCATGATTACCATGATTAATTGGGTTGGGTGCAGTTTGTAGAGGTTTGCTACGTTGTTACACAACAGACCCATGATTACCATGATTAATTGGGTTGGGTGCAGTTTGTAGAGGTTTGCTACGTTGTTACACAACAGACCCATGATTACCATGATTAATTGGGTTGGGTGCAGTTTGTAGAGGTTTGCTACGTTGTTACACAACAGACCCATGATTACCATGATTAATTGGGTTGGGTGCAGTTTGTAGAGGTTTGCTACGTTGTTACACAACAGACCCATGATTACCATGATTAATTGGGTTGGGTGCAGTTTGTAGAGGTTTGCTACGTTGTTACACAACAGACCCATGATTACCATGATTAATTGGGTTGGGTGCAGTTTGTAGAGGTTTGCTACGTTGTTACACAACAGACCCATGATTACCATGATTAATTGGGTTGGGTGCAGTTTGTAGAGGTTTGCTACGTTGTTACACAACAGACCCATGATTACCATGATTAATTGGGTTGGGTGCAGTTTGTAGAGGTTTGCTACGTTGTTACACAACAGACCCATGATTACCATGATTAATTGGGTTGGGTGCAGTTTGTAGAGGTTTGCTACGTTGTTACACAACAGACCCATGATTACCATGATTAATTGGGTTGGGTGCAGTTTGTAGAGGTTTGCTACGTTGTTACACAACAGACCCATGATTACCATGATTAATTGGGTTGGGTGCAGTTTGTAGAGGTTTGCTACGTTGTTACACAACAGACCCATGATTACCATGATTAATTGGGTTGGGTGCAGTTTGTAGAGGTTTGCTACGTTGTTACACAACAGACCCATGATTACCATGATTAATTGGGTTGGGTGCAGTTTGTAGAGGTTTGCTACGTTGTTACACAACAGACCCATGATTACCATGATTAATTGGGTTGGGTGCAGTTTGTAGAGGTTTGCTACGTTGTTACACAACAGACCCATGATTACCATGATTAATTGGGTTGGGTGCAGTTTGTAGAGGTTTGCTACGTTGTTACACAACAGACCCATGATTACCATGATTAATTGGGTTGGGTGCAGTTTGTAGAGGTTTGCTACGTTGTTACACAACAGACCCATGATTACCATGATTAATTGGGTTGGGTGCAGTTTGTAGAGGTTTGCTACGTTGTTACACAACAGACCCATGATTACCATGATTAATTGGGTTGGGTGCAGTTTGTAGAGGTTTGCTACGTTGTTACACAACAGACCCATGATTACCATGATTAATTGGGTTGGGTGCAGTTTGTAGAGGTTTGCTACGTTGTTACACAACAGACCCATGATTACCATGATTAATTGGGTTGGGTGCAGTTTGTAGAGGTTTGCTACGTTGTTACACAACAGACCCATGATTACCATGATTAATTGGGTTGGGTGCAGTTTGTAGAGGTTTGCTACGTTGTTACACAACAGACCCATGATTACCATGATTAATTGGGTTGGGTGCAGTTTGTAGAGGTTTGCTACGTTGTTACACAACAGACCCATGATTACCATGATTAATTGGGTTGGGTGCAGTTTGTAGAGGTTTGCTACGTTGTTACACAACAGACCCATGATTACCATGATTAATTGGGTTGGGTGCAGTTTGTAGAGGTTTGCTACGTTGTTACACAACAGACCCATGATTACCATGATTAATTGGGTTGGGTGCAGTTTGTAGAGGTTTGCTACGTTGTTACACAACAGACCCATGATTACCATGATTAATTGGGTTGGGTGCAGTTTGTAGAGGTTTGCTACGTTGTTACACAACAGACCCATGATTACCATGATTAATTGGGTTGGGTGCAGTTTGTAGAGGTTTGCTACGTTGTTACACAACAGACCCATGATTACCATGATTAATTGGGTTGGGTGCAGTTTGTAGAGGTTTGCTACGTTGTTACACAACAGACCCATGATTACCATGATTAATTGGGTTGGGTGCAGTTTGTAGAGGTTTGCTACGTTGTTACACAACAGACCCATGATTACCATGATTAATTGGGTTGGGTGCAGTTTGTAGAGGTTTGCTACGTTGTTACACAACAGACCCATGATTACCATGATTAATTGGGTTGGGTGCAGTTTGTAGAGGTTTGCTACGTTGTTACACAACAGACCCATGATTACCATGATTAATTGGGTTGGGTGCAGTTTGTAGAGGTTTGCTACGTTGTTACACAACAGACCCATGATTACCATGATTAATTGGGTTGGGTGCAGTTTGTAGAGGTTTGCTACGTTGTTACACAACAGACCCATGATTACCATGATTAATTGGGTTGGGTGCAGTTTGTAGAGGTTTGCTACGTTGTTACACAACAGACCCATGATTACCATGATTAATTGGGTTGGGTGCAGTTTGTAGAGGTTTGCTACGTTGTTACACAACAGACCCATGATTACCATGATTAATTGGGTTGGGTGCAGTTTGTAGAGGTTTGCTACGTTGTTACACAACAGACCCATGATTACCATGATTAATTGGGTTGGGTGCAGTTTGTAGAGGTTTGCTACGTTGTTACACAACAGACCCATGATTACCATGATTAATTGGGTTGGGTGCAGTTTGTAGAGGTTTGCTACGTTGTTACACAACAGACCCATGATTACCATGATTAATTGGGTTGGGTGCAGTTTGTAGAGGTTTGCTACGTTGTTACACAACAGACCCATGATTACCATGATTAATTGGGTTGGGTGCAGTTTGTAGAGGTTTGCTACGTTGTTACACAACAGACCCATGATTACCATGATTAATTGGGTTGGGTGCAGTTTGTAGAGGTTTGCTACGTTGTTACACAACAGACCCATGATTACCATGATTAATTGGGTTGGGTGCAGTTTGTAGAGGTTTGCTACGTTGTTACACAACAGACCCATGATTACCATGATTAATTGGGTTGGGTGCAGTTTGTAGAGGTTTGCTACGTTGTTACACAACAGACCCATGATTACCATGATTAATTGGGTTGGGTGCAGTTTGTAGAGGTTTGCTACGTTGTTACACAACAGACCCATGATTACCATGATTAATTGGGTTGGGTGCAGTTTGTAGAGGTTTGCTACGTTGTTACACAACAGACCCATGATTACCATGATTAATTGGGTTGGGTGCAGTTTGTAGAGGTTTGCTACGTTGTTACACAACAGACCCATGATTACCATGATTAATTGGGTTGGGTGCAGTTTGTAGAGGTTTGCTACGTTGTTACACAACAGACCCATGATTACCATGATTAATTGGGTTGGGTGCAGTTTGTAGAGGTTTGCTACGTTGTTACACAACAGACCCATGATTACCATGATTAATTGGGTTGGGTGCAGTTTGTAGAGGTTTGCTACGTTGTTACACAACAGACCCATGATTACCATGATTAATTGGGTTGGGTGCAGTTTGTAGAGGTTTGCTACGTTGTTACACAACAGACCCATGATTACCATGATTAATTGGGTTGGGTGCAGTTTGTAGAGGTTTGCTACGTTGTTACACAACAGACCCATGATTACCATGATTAATTGGGTTGGGTGCAGTTTGTAGAGGTTTGCTACGTTGTTACACAACAGACCCATGATTACCATGATTAATTGGGTTGGGTGCAGTTTGTAGAGGTTTGCTACGTTGTTACACAACAGACCCATGATTACCATGATTAATTGGGTTGGGTGCAGTTTGTAGAGGTTTGCTACGTTGTTACACAACAGACCCATGATTACCATGATTAATTGGGTTGGGTGCAGTTTGTAGAGGTTTGCTACGTTGTTACACAACAGACCCATGATTACCATGATTAATTGGGTTGGGTGCAGTTTGTAGAGGTTTGCTACGTTGTTACACAACAGACCCATGATTACCATGATTAATTGGGTTGGGTGCAGTTTGTAGAGGTTTGCTACGTTGTTACACAACAGACCCATGATTACCATGATTAATTGGGTTGGGTGCAGTTTGTAGAGGTTTGCTACGTTGTTACACAACAGACCCATGATTACCATGATTAATTGGGTTGGGTGCAGTTTGTAGAGGTTTGCTACGTTGTTACACAACAGACCCATGATTACCATGATTAATTGGGTTGGGTGCAGTTTGTAGAGGTTTGCTACGTTGTTACACAACAGACCCATGATTACCATGATTAATTGGGTTGGGTGCAGTTTGTAGAGGTTTGCTACGTTGTTACACAACAGACCCATGATTACCATGATTAATTGGGTTGGGTGCAGTTTGTAGAGGTTTGCTACGTTGTTACACAACAGACCCATGATTACCATGATTAATTGGGTTGGGTGCAGTTTGTAGAGGTTTGCTACGTTGTTACACAACAGACCCATGATTACCATGATTAATTGGGTTGGGTGCAGTTTGTAGAGGTTTGCTACGTTGTTACACAACAGACCCATGATTACCATGATTAATTGGGTTGGGTGCAGTTTGTAGAGGTTTGCTACGTTGTTACACAACAGACCCATGATTACCATGATTAATTGGGTTGGGTGCAGTTTGTAGAGGTTTGCTACGTTGTTACACAACAGACCCATGATTACCATGATTAATTGGGTTGGGTGCAGTTTGTAGAGGTTTGCTACGTTGTTACACAACAGACCCATGATTACCATGATTAATTGGGTTGGGTGCAGTTTGTAGAGGTTTGCTACGTTGTTACACAACAGACCCATGATTACCATGATTAATTGGGTTGGGTGCAGTTTGTAGAGGTTTGCTACGTTGTTACACAACAGACCCATGATTACCATGATTAATTGGGTTGGGTGCAGTTTGTAGAGGTTTGCTACGTTGTTACACAACAGACCCATGATTACCATGATTAATTGGGTTGGGTGCAGTTTGTAGAGGTTTGCTACGTTGTTACACAACAGACCCATGATTACCATGATTAATTGGGTTGGGTGCAGTTTGTAGAGGTTTGCTACGTTGTTACACAACAGACCCATGATTACCATGATTAATTGGGTTGGGTGCAGTTTGTAGAGGTTTGCTACGTTGTTACACAACAGACCCATGATTACCATGATTAATTGGGTTGGGTGCAGTTTGTAGAGGTTTCTCTCGTTGTTACACAACAGACCCATGATTACCATGATTAATTGGGTTGGGTGCAGTTTGTAGAGGTTTGCTACGTTGTTGTTACACAACAGACCCATGATTACCATGATTAATTGGGTTGGGTGCAGTTTGTAGAGGTTTGCTACGTTGTTACACAACAGACCCATGATTACCATGATTAATTGGGTTGGGTGCAGTTTGTAGAGGTTTGCTACGTTGTTACACAACAGACCCATGATTACCATGATTAATTGGGTTGGGTGCAGTTTGTAGAGGTTTGCTACGTTGTTACACAACAGACCCATGATTACCATGATTAATTGGGTTGGGTGCAGTTTGTAGAGGTTTGCTACGTTGTTACACAACAGACCCATGATTACCATGATTAATTGGGTTGGGTGCAGTTTGTAGAGGTTTGCTACGTTGTTACACAACAGACCCATGATTACCATGATTAATTGGGTTGGGTGCAGTTTGTAGAGGTTTGCTACGTTGTTACACAACAGACCCATGATTACCATGATTAATTGGGTTGGGTGCAGTTTGTAGAGGTTTGCTACGTTGTTACACAACAGACCCATGATTACCATGATTAATTGGGTTGGGTGCAGTTTGTAGAGGTTTGCTACGTTGTTACACAACAGACCCATGATTACCATGATTAATTGGGTTGGGTGCAGTTTGTAGAGGTTTGCTACGTTGTTACACAACAGACCCATGATTACCATGATTAATTGGGTTGGGTGCAGTTTGTAGAGGTTTGCTACGTTGTTACACAACAGACCCATGATTACCATGATTAATTGGGTTGGGTGCAGTTTGTAGAGGTTTGCTACGTTGTTACACAACAGACCCATGATTACCATGATTAATTGGGTTGGGTGCAGTTTGTAGAGGTTTGCTACGTTGTTACACAACAGACCCATGATTACCATGATTAATTGGGTTGGGTGCAGTTTGTAGAGGTTTGCTACGTTGTTACACAACAGACCCATGATTACCATGATTAATTGGGTTGGGTGCAGTTTGTAGAGGTTTGCTACGTTGTTACACAACAGACCCATGATTACCATGATTAATTGGGTTGGGTGCAGTTTGTAGAGGTTTGCTACGTTGTTACACAACAGACCCATGATTACCATGATTAATTGGGTTGGGTGCAGTTTGTAGAGGTTTGCTACGTTGTTACACAACAGACCCATGATTACCATGATTAATTGGGTTGGGTGCAGTTTGTAGAGGTTTGCTACGTTGTTACACAACAGACCCATGATTACCATGATTAATTGGGTTGGGTGCAGTTTGTAGAGGTTTGCTACGTTGTTACACAACAGACCCATGATTACCATGATTAATTGGGTTGGGTGCAGTTTGTAGAGGTTTGCTACGTTGTTACACAACAGACCCATGATTACCATGATTAATTGGGTTGGGTGCAGTTTGTAGAGGTTTGCTACGTTGTTACACAACAGACCCATGATTACCATGATTAATTGGGTTGGGTGCAGTTTGTAGAGGTTTGCTACGTTGTTACACAACAGACCCATGATTACCATGATTAATTGGGTTGGGTGCAGTTTGTAGAGGTTTGCTACGTTGTTACACAACAGACCCATGATTACCATGATTAATTGGGTTGGGTGCAGTTTGTAGAGGTTTGCTACGTTGTTACACAACAGACCCATGATTACCATGATTAATTGGGTTGGGTGCAGTTTGTAGAGGTTTGCTACGTTGTTACACAACAGACCCATGATTACCATGATTAATTGGGTTGGGTGCAGTTTGTAGAGGTTTGCTACGTTGTTACACAACAGACCCATGATTACCATGATTAATTGGGTTGGGTGCAGTTTGTAGAGGTTTGCTACGTTGTTACACAACAGACCCATGATTACCATGATTAATTGGGTTGGGTGCAGTTTGTAGAGGTTTGCTACGTTGTTACACAACAGACCCATGATTACCATGATTAATTGGGTTGGGTGCAGTTTGTAGAGGTTTGCTACGTTGTTACACAACAGACCCATGATTACCATGATTAATTGGGTTGGGTGCAGTTTGTAGAGGTTTGCTACGTTGTTACACAACAGACCCATGATTACCATGATTAATTGGGTTGGGTGCAGTTTGTAGAGGTTTGCTACGTTGTTACACAACAGACCCATGATTACCATGATTAATTGGGTTGGGTGCAGTTTGTAGAGGTTTGCTACGTTGTTACACAACAGACCCATGATTACCATGATTAATTGGGTTGGGTGCAGTTTGTAGAGGTTTGCTACGTTGTTACACAACAGACCCATGATTACCATGATTAATTGGGTTGGGTGCAGTTTGTAGAGGTTTGCTACGTTGTTACACAACAGACCCATGATTACCATGATTAATTGGGTTGGGTGCAGTTTGTAGAGGTTTGCTACGTTGTTACACAACAGACCCATGATTACCATGATTAATTGGGTTGGGTGCAGTTTGTAGAGGTTTGCTACGTTGTTACACAACAGACCCATGATTACCATGATTAATTGGGTTGGGTGCAGTTTGTAGAGGTTTGCTACGTTGTTACACAACAGACCCATGATTACCATGATTAATTGGGTTGGGTGCAGTTTGTAGAGGTTTGCTACGTTGTTACACAACAGACCCATGATTACCATGATTAATTGGGTTGGGTGCAGTTTGTAGAGGTTTGCTACGTTGTTACACAACAGACCCATGATTACCATGATTAATTGGGTTGGGTGCAGTTTGTAGAGGTTTGCTACGTTGTTACACAACAGACCCATGATTACCATGATTAATTGGGTTGGGTGCAGTTTGTAGAGGTTTGCTACGTTGTTACACAACAGACCCATGATTACCATGATTAATTGGGTTGGGTGCAGTTTGTAGAGGTTTGCTACGTTGTTACACAACAGACCCATGATTACCATGATTAATTGGGTTGGGTGCAGTTTGTAGAGGTTTGCTACGTTGTTACACAACAGACCCATGATTACCATGATTAATTGGGTTGGGTGCAGTTTGTAGAGGTTTGCTACGTTGTTACACAACAGACCCATGATTACCATGATTAATTGGGTTGGGTGCAGTTTGTAGAGGTTTGCTACGTTGTTACACAACAGACCCATGATTACCATGATTAATTGGGTTGGGTGCAGTTTGTAGAGGTTTGCTACGTTGTTACACAACAGACCCATGATTACCATGATTAATTGGGTTGGGTGCAGTTTGTAGAGGTTTGCTACGTTGTTACACAACAGACCCATGATTACCATGATTAATTGGGTTGGGTGCAGTTTGTAGAGGTTTGCTACGTTGTTACACAACAGACCCATGATTACCATGATTAATTGGGTTGGGTGCAGTTTGTAGAGGTTTGCTACGTTGTTACACAACAGACCCATGATTACCATGATTAATTGGGTTGGGTGCAGTTTGTAGAGGTTTGCTACGTTGTTACACAACAGACCCATGATTACCATGATTAATTGGGTTGGGTGCAGTTTGTAGAGGTTTGCTACGTTGTTACACAACAGACCCATGATTACCATGATTAATTGGGTTGGGTGCAGTTTGTAGAGGTTTGCTACGTTGTTACACAACAGACCCATGATTACCATGATTAATTGGGTTGGGTGCAGTTTGTAGAGGTTTGCTACGTTGTTACACAACAGACCCATGATTACCATGATTAATTGGGTTGGGTGCAGTTTGTAGAGGTTTGCTACGTTGTTACACAACAGACCCATGATTACCATGATTAATTGGGTTGGGTGCAGTTTGTAGAGGTTTGCTACGTTGTTACACAACAGACCCATGATTACCATGATTAATTGGGTTGGGTGCAGTTTGTAGAGGTTTGCTACGTTGTTACACAACAGACCCATGATTACCATGATTAATTGGGTTGGGTGCAGTTTGTAGAGGTTTGCTACGTTGTTACACAACAGACCCATGATTACCATGATTAATTGGGTTGGGTGCAGTTTGTAGAGGTTTGCTACGTTGTTACACAACAGACCCATGATTACCATGATTAATTGGGTTGGGTGCAGTTTGTAGAGGTTTGCTACGTTGTTACACAACAGACCCATGATTACCATGATTAATTGGGTTGGGTGCAGTTTGTAGAGGTTTGCTACGTTGTTACACAACAGACCCATGATTACCATGATTAATTGGGTTGGGTGCAGTTTGTAGAGGTTTGCTACGTTGTTACACAACAGACCCATGATTACCATGATTAATTGGGTTGGGTGCAGTTTGTAGAGGTTTGCTACGTTGTTACACAACAGACCCATGATTACCATGATTAATTGGGTTGGGTGCAGTTTGTAGAGGTTTGCTACGTTGTTACACAACAGACCCATGATTACCATGATTAATTGGGTTGGGTGCAGTTTGTAGAGGTTTGCTACGTTGTTACACAACAGACCCATGATTACCATGATTAATTGGGTTGGGTGCAGTTTGTAGAGGTTTGCTACGTTGTTACACAACAGACCCATGATTACCATGATTAATTGGGTTGGGTGCAGTTTGTAGAGGTTTGCTACGTTGTTACACAACAGACCCATGATTACCATGATTAATTGGGTTGGGTGCAGTTTGTAGAGGTTTGCTACGTTGTTACACAACAGACCCATGATTACCATGATTAATTGGGTTGGGTGCAGTTTGTAGAGGTTTGCTACGTTGTTACACAACAGACCCATGATTACCATGATTAATTGGGTTGGGTGCAGTTTGTAGAGGTTTGCTACGTTGTTACACAACAGACCCATGATTACCATGATTAATTGGGTTGGGTGCAGTTTGTAGAGGTTTGCTACGTTGTTACACAACAGACCCATGATTACCATGATTAATTGGGTTGGGTGCAGTTTGTAGAGGTTTGCTACGTTGTTACACAACAGACCCATGATTACCATGATTAATTGGGTTGGGTGCAGTTTGTAGAGGTTTGCTACGTTGTTACACAACAGACCCATGATTACCATGATTAATTGGGTTGGGTGCAGTTTGTAGAGGTTTGCTACGTTGTTACACAACAGACCCATGATTACCATGATTAATTGGGTTGGGTGCAGTTTGTAGAGGTTTGCTACGTTGTTACACAACAGACCCATGATTACCATGATTAATTGGGTTGGGTGCAGTTTGTAGAGGTTTGCTACGTTGTTACACAACAGACCCATGATTACCATGATTAATTGGGTTGGGTGCAGTTTGTAGAGGTTTGCTACGTTGTTACACAACAGACCCATGATTACCATGATTAATTGGGTTGGGTGCAGTTTGTAGAGGTTTGCTACGTTGTTACACAACAGACCCATGATTACCATGATTAATTGGGTTGGGTGCAGTTTGTAGAGGTTTGCTACGTTGTTACACAACAGACCCATGATTACCATGATTAATTGGGTTGGGTGCAGTTTGTAGAGGTTTGCTACGTTGTTACACAACAGACCCATGATTACCATGATTAATTGGGTTGGGTGCAGTTTGTAGAGGTTTGCTACGTTGTTACACAACAGACCCATGATTACCATGATTAATTGGGTTGGGTGCAGTTTGTAGAGGTTTGCTACGTTGTTACACAACAGACCCATGATTACCATGATTAATTGGGTTGGGTGCAGTTTGTAGAGGTTTGCTACGTTGTTACACAACAGACCCATGATTACCATGATTAATTGGGTTGGGTGCAGTTTGTAGAGGTTTGCTACGTTGTTACACAACAGACCCATGATTACCATGATTAATTGGGTTGGGTGCAGTTTGTAGAGGTTTGCTACGTTGTTACACAACAGACCCATGATTACCATGATTAATTGGGTTGGGTGCAGTTTGTAGAGGTTTGCTACGTTGTTACACAACAGACCCATGATTACCATGATTAATTGGGTTGGGTGCAGTTTGTAGAGGTTTGCTACGTTGTTACACAACAGACCCATGATTACCATGATTAATTGGGTTGGGTGCAGTTTGTAGAGGTTTGCTACGTTGTTACACAACAGACCCATGATTACCATGATTAATTGGGTTGGGTGCAGTTTGTAGAGGTTTGCTACGTTGTTACACAACAGACCCATGATTACCATGATTAATTGGGTTGGGTGCAGTTTGTAGAGGTTTGCTACGTTGTTACACAACAGACCCATGATTACCATGATTAATTGGGTTGGGTGCAGTTTGTAGAGGTTTGCTACGTTGTTACACAACAGACCCATGATTACCATGATTAATTGGGTTGGGTGCAGTTTGTAGAGGTTTGCTACGTTGTTACACAACAGACCCATGATTACCATGATTAATTGGGTTGGGTGCAGTTTGTAGAGGTTTGCTACGTTGTTACACAACAGACCCATGATTACCATGATTAATTGGGTTGGGTGCAGTTTGTAGAGGTTTGCTACGTTGTTACACAACAGACCCATGATTACCATGATTAATTGGGTTGGGTGCAGTTTGTAGAGGTTTGCTACGTTGTTACACAACAGACCCATGATTACCATGATTAATTGGGTTGGGTGCAGTTTGTAGAGGTTTGCTACGTTGTTACACAACAGACCCATGATTACCATGATTAATTGGGTTGGGTGCAGTTTGTAGAGGTTTGCTACGTTGTTACACAACAGACCCATGATTACCATGATTAATTGGGTTGGGTGCAGTTTGTAGAGGTTTGCTACGTTGTTACACAACAGACCCATGATTACCATGATTAATTGGGTTGGGTGCAGTTTGTAGAGGTTTGCTACGTTGTTACACAACAGACCCATGATTACCATGATTAATTGGGTTGGGTGCAGTTTGTAGAGGTTTGCTACGTTGTTACACAACAGACCCATGATTACCATGATTAATTGGGTTGGGTGCAGTTTGTAGAGGTTTGCTACGTTGTTACACAACAGACCCATGATTACCATGATTAATTGGGTTGGGTGCAGTTTGTAGAGGTTTGCTACGTTGTTACACAACAGACCCATGATTACCATGATTAATTGGGTTGGGTGCAGTTTGTAGAGGTTTGCTACGTTGTTACACAACAGACCCATGATTACCATGATTAATTGGGTTGGGTGCAGTTTGTAGAGGTTTGCTACGTTGTTACACAACAGACCCATGATTACCATGATTAATTGGGTTGGGTGCAGTTTGTAGAGGTTTGCTACGTTGTTACACAACAGACCCATGATTACCATGATTAATTGGGTTGGGTGCAGTTTGTAGAGGTTTGCTACGTTGTTACACAACAGACCCATGATTACCATGATTAATTGGGTTGGGTGCAGTTTGTAGAGGTTTGCTACGTTGTTACACAACAGACCCATGATTACCATGATTAATTGGGTTGGGTGCAGTTTGTAGAGGTTTGCTACGTTGTTACACAACAGACCCATGATTACCATGATTAATTGGGTTGGGTGCAGTTTGTAGAGGTTTGCTACGTTGTTACACAACAGACCCATGATTACCATGATTAATTGGGTTGGGTGCAGTTTGTAGAGGTTTGCTACGTTGTTACACAACAGACCCATGATTACCATGATTAATTGGGTTGGGTGCAGTTTGTAGAGGTTTGCTACGTTGTTACACAACAGACCCATGATTACCATGATTAATTGGGTTGGGTGCAGTTTGTAGAGGTTTGCTACGTTGTTACACAACAGACCCATGATTACCATGATTAATTGGGTTGGGTGCAGTTTGTAGAGGTTTGCTACGTTGTTACACAACAGACCCATGATTACCATGATTAATTGGGTTGGGTGCAGTTTGTAGAGGTTTGCTACGTTGTTACACAACAGACCCATGATTACCATGATTAATTGGGTTGGGTGCAGTTTGTAGAGGTTTGCTACGTTGTTACACAACAGACCCATGATTACCATGATTAATTGGGTTGGGTGCAGTTTGTAGAGGTTTGCTACGTTGTTACACAACAGACCCATGATTACCATGATTAATTGGTTTGGGTGCAGTTTGTAGAGGTTTGCTACGTTGTTACAAAACAGACCCATGATTACCATGATTAATTGGGTTGGGTGCAGTTTGTAGAGGTTTGCTACGTTGTTACGCAACAGACCCATGATTACCATGATTAATTGGGTTGGGTGCAGTTTGTAGAGGTTTGCTTTGTTACACAACAGACCCATGATTACCATGATTAATTGGGTTGGGTGCAGTTTGTAGAGGTTTGCTACGTTGTTACACAACAGACCCATGATTACCATGATTAATTGGGTTGGGTGCAGTTTGTAGAGGTTTGCTACGTTGTTACACAACAGACCCATGATTACCATGATTAATTGGGTTGGGTGCAGTTTGTAGAGGTTTGCTACGTTGTTACACAACAGACCCATGATTACCATGATTAATTGGGTTGGGTGCAGTTTGTAGAGGTTTGCTACGTTGTTACACAACAGACCCATGATTACCATGATTAATTGGGTTGGGTGCAGTTTGTAGAGGTTTGCTACGTTGTTACACAACAGACCCATGATTACCATGATTAATTGGGTTGGGTGCAGTTTGTAGAGGTTTGCTACGTTGTTACACAACAGACCCATGATTACCATGATTAATTGGGTTGGGTGCAGTTTGTAGAGGTTTGCTACGTTGTTACACAACAGACCCATGATTACCATGATTAATTGGGTTGGGTGCAGTTTGTAGAGGTTTGCTACGTTGTTACACAACAGACCCATGATTACCATGATTAATTGGGTTGGGTGCAGTTTGTAGAGGTTTGCTACGTTGTTACACAACAGACCCATGATTACCATGATTAATTGGGTTGGGTGCAGTTTGTAGAGGTTTGCTACGTTGTTACACAACAGACCCATGATTACCATGATTAATTGGGTTGGGTGCAGTTTGTAGAGGTTTGCTACGTTGTTACACAACAGACCCATGATTACCATGATTAATTGGGTTGGGTGCAGTTTGTAGAGGTTTGCTACGTTGTTACACAACAGACCCATGATTACCATGATTAATTGGGTTGGGTGCAGTTTGTAGAGGTTTGCTACGTTGTTACACAACAGACCCATGATTACCATGATTAATTGGGTTGGGTGCAGTTTGTAGAGGTTTGCTACGTTGTTACACAACAGACCCATGATTACCATGATTAATTGGGTTGGGTGCAGTTTGTAGAGGTTTGCTACGTTGTTACACAACAGACCCATGATTACCATGATTAATTGGGTTGGGTGCAGTTTGTAGAGGTTTGCTACGTTGTTACACAACAGACCCATGATTACCATGATTAATTGGGTTGGGTGCAGTTTGTAGAGGTTTGCTACGTTGTTACACAACAGACCCATGATTACCATGATTAATTGGGTTGGGTGCAGTTTGTAGAGGTTTGCTACGTTGTTACACAACAGACCCATGATTACCATGATTAATTGGGTTGGGTGCAGTTTGTAGAGGTTTGCTACGTTGTTACACAACAGACCCATGATTACCATGATTAATTGGGTTGGGTGCAGTTTGTAGAGGTTTGCTACGTTGTTACACAACAGACCCATGATTACCATGATTAATTGGGTTGGGTGCAGTTTGTAGAGGTTTGCTACGTTGTTACACAACAGACCCACGATTACCATGATTAATTGGGTTGGGTGCAGTTTGTAGAGGTTTGCTACGTTGTTACACAACAGACCCACGATTACCATGATTAATTGGGTTGGGTGCAGTTTGTAGAGGTTTGCTACGTTGTTACACAACAGACCCATGATTACCATGATTAATTGGGTTGGGTGCAGTTTGTAGAGGTTTGCTACGTTGTTACACAACAGACCCATGATTACCATGATTAATTGGGTTGGGTGCAGTTTGTAGAGGTTTGCTACGTTGTTACACAACAGACCCATGATTACCATGATTAATTGGGTTGGGTGCAGTTTGTAGAGGTTTGCTACGTTGTTACACAACAGACCCATGATTACCATGATTAATTGGGTTGGGTGCAGTTTGTAGAGGTTTGCTACGTTGTTACACAACAGACCCATGATTACCATGATTAATTGGGTTGGGTGCAGTTTGTAGAGGTTTGCTACGTTGTTACACAACAGACCCATGATTACCATGATTAATTGGGTTGGGTGCAGTTTGTAGAGGTTTGCTACGTTGTTACACAACAGACCCATGATTACCATGATTAATTGGGTTGGGTGCAGTTTGTAGAGGTTTGCTACGTTGTTACACAACAGACCCATGATTACCATGATTAATTGGGTTGGGTGCAGTTTGTAGAGGTTTGCTACGTTGTTACACAACAGACCCATGATTACCATGATTAATTGGGTTGGGTGCAGTTTGTAGAGGTTTGCTACGTTGTTACACAACAGACCCATGATTACCATGATTAATTGGGTTGGGTGCAGTTTGTAGAGGTTTGCTACGTTGTTACACAACAGACCCATGATTACCATGATTAATTGGGTTGGGTGCAGTTTGTAGAGGTTTGCTACGTTGTTACACAACAGACCCATGATTACCATGATTAATTGGGTTGGGTGCAGTTTGTAGAGGTTTGCTACGTTGTTACACAACAGACCCATGATTACCATGATTAATTGGGTTGGGTGCAGTTTGTAGAGGTTTGCTACGTTGTTACACAACAGACCCATGATTACCATGATTAATTGGGTTGGGTGCAGTTTGTAGAGGTTTGCTACGTTGTTACACAACAGACCCATGATTACCATGATTAATTGGGTTGGGTGCAGTTTGTAGAGGTTTGCTATGTTGTTACACAACAGACCCATGATTACCATGATTAATTGGGTTGGGTGCAGTTTGTAGAGGTTTGCTACGTTGTTACACAACAGACCCATGATTACCATGATTAATTGGGTTGGGTGCAGTTTGTAGAGGTTTGCTACGTTGTTACACAACAGACCCATGATTACCATGATTAATTGGGTTGGGTGCAGTTTGTAGAGGTTTGCTATGTTGTTACACAACAGACCCATGATTACCATGATTAATTGGGTTGGGTGCAGTTTGTAGAGGTTTGCTATGTTGTTACACAACAGACCCATGATTACCATGATTAATTGGGTTGGGTGCAGTTTGTAGAGGTTTGCTACGTTGTTACACAACAGACCCATGATTACCATGATTAATTGGGTTGGGTGCAGTTTGTAGAGGTTTGCTACGTTGTTACACAACAGACCCATGATTACCATGATTAATTGGGTTGGGTGCAGTTTGTAGAGGTTTGCTACGTTGTTACACAACAGACCCATGATTACCATGATTAATTGGGTTGGGTGCAGTTTGTAGAGGTTTGCTACGTTGTTACACAACAGACCCATGATTACCATGATTAATTGGGTTGGGTGCAGTTTGTAGAGGTTTGCTACGTTGTTACACAACAGACCCATGATTACCATGATTAATTGGGTTGGGTGCAGTTTGTAGAGGTTTGCTACGTTGTTACACAACAGACCCATGATTACCATGATTAATTGGGTTGGGTGCAGTTTGTAGAGGTTTGCTACGTTGTTACACAACAGACCCATGATTACCATGATTAATTGGGTTGGGTGCAGTTTGTAGAGGTTTGCTACGTTGTTACACAACAGACCCATGATTACCATGATTAATTGGGTTGGGTGCAGTTTGTAGAGGTTTGCTACGTTGTTACACAACAGACCCATGATTACCATGATTAATTGGGTTGGGTGCAGTTTGTAGAGGTTTGCTATGTTGTTACACAACAGACCCATGATTACCATGATTAATTGGGTTGGGTGCAGTTTGTAGAGGTTTGCTACGTTGTTACACAACAGACCCATGATTACCATGATTAATTGGGTTGGGTGCAGTTTGTAGAGGTTTGCTACGTTGTTAAACAACAGACCCATGATTACCATGATTAATTGGGTTGGGTGCAGTTTGTAGAGGTTTGCTACGTTGTTACACAACAGACCCATGATTACCATGATTAATTGGGTTGTGTGCAGTTTGTAGAGGTTTGCTATGTTGTTACACAACAGACCCATGATTACCATGATTATTGTGTCCACAACCTTGTATACAAAACTAGTCAAACTTATGGCTCCGTAATTTCCTGGGTCTGTTGATGGCCCCTGTATGCAGAGGGATAACTGTTGCTGTCTTCCACTCTGGAGGCCTGACAGATCCTGTTTCAAGTACACTTCATCAGTCTTTATAATGCTTTGTGGTCCATGTTTTAATGCTTTTCAGCTACTTCTATATTATAGTGTTTGCAAAATCCTTGACGCAACAATCTTGCCACATTATTGTGCGTTTTAGTATACAGGTCCTCTGCCATGTGAATATCACACCCAACAACACTACATAGATACATACATACAAATATTTCAAGCATGGGTATTAATGCTCTTCTAGCATGCCGATATACCAAAACAGCTGTTCCCATAATGTGTCCAGGCTGTTCCTAAAAATATCTAAACTAGTACTTGCTTTAATGTAATTTGTTAAGTATATGCATGCGTCAGAGAACCAATTAGTGCACTTCTCATTCCTATAGAACCTTCTACATAGGTTATCTGATGATTCTTAGTACTTTAATGTAATTTGATGTCTGTTCCATGCATCAGTTACTCTGTCAGGGAACCAGTTAGTGCACTTCTCATTCCTATAGAACCTTCTACATAGGTTATCTGATGATTCTCTAGTACTTTAATGTAATTTGGTAGTCTGTTCCATGCATCAGTTACTCTGTCAGAACCAGTTAGTGCACTTCTCATTCCTATAGAACCTTCTACATAGGTTGTCTGATGATTCTCTAGTACTTTAATGTAATTTGGTAGTCTGTTCCATGCATCAGTTACTCTGTCAGAACCAGTTAGTGCACTTCTCATTCCTATAGAACCTTCTACATAGGTTATCTGATGATTCTCTAGTACTTTAATGTAATTTGGTAGTCTGTTCCATGCATCAGTTACTCTGTCAGAGAACCAGTTAGTGCACTTCTCATTCCTATAGAACCTTCTACATACGTTATCTGATGATTCTCTAGTACTTTAATGTAATTTGGTAGTGTGTTACTTGCATCAGTTACTCTGTCAGAGAACCAGTTAGTGCACTTCTCATTCCTATAGAACCTTCTACATAGGTTATCTGATGATTCTCTAGTACTTTAATGTAATTTGGTAGTCTGTTACATGCATCAGTTACTCTGTCAGAGAACCAGTTAGTGCACTTCTCATTCCTATAGAACCTTCTACATAGGTTATCTGATGATTCTCTAGTACTTTAATGTAATTTGGTAGTCTGTTCCATGCATCAGTTACTCTGTCAGAGAACCAGTTAGTGCACTTCTCATTCCTATAGAACCTTCTACATAGGTTGTCTGATGATTCTCTAGTACTTTAATGTAATTTGGTAGTCTGTTCCATGCATCAGTTACTCTGTCAGAGAACCAGTTAGTGCACTTCTCATTCCTATAGAACCTTCTACATAGGTTATCTGATGATTCTCTAGTACTTTAATGTAATTTGGTGTCTGTTCCATGCATCAGTTACTCTGTCACAGAACCAGTTAGTGCACTTCTCATTCCTATAGAACCTTCTACATAGGTTATCTGATGATTCTCTAGTACTTTAATGTAATTTGGTAGTCTGTTCCATGCATCAGTTACTCTGTCACAGAACCAGTTAGTGCACTTCTCATTCCTATAGAACCTTCTACATAGGTTATCTGATGATTCTCTAGTACTTTAATGTAATTTGGTAGTCTGTTCCATGCATCAGTTACTCTGTCAGAGAACCAGTTAGTGCACTTCTCATTCCTATAGAACCTTCTACATAGGTGTCTGATGATTCTCTAGTACTTTAATGTAATTTGGTGTCTGTTCCATGCATCAGTTACTCTGTCAGAACCAGTTAGTGCACTTCTCATTCCTATAGAACCTTCTACATGGGTTATCTGATGATTCTCTAGTACTTTAATGTAATTTGGTAGTCTGTTCCATGCATCAGTTACTCTGTCATTGAACCAGTTAGTGCACTTCTCATTCCTATAGAACCTTCTACATAGGTTATCTGATGATTCTCTAGTACTTTAATGTAATTTGGTAGTCTGTTCCATGCATCAGTTACTCTGTCATTGAACCAGTTAGTGCACTTCTCATTCCTATAGAACCTTCTACATAGGTTATCTAATGATTCTCTAGTACTTTAATGTAATTTGGTAGTCTGTTCTATGCATCAGTTACTCTGTCACAGAACCAGTTAGTGCACTTCTCATTCCTATAGAACCTTCTACATAGGGTGTCTGATGATTCTCTAGTACTTTAATGTAATTTGGTAGTCTGTTCCATGCATCAGTTACTCTGTCACAGAACCAGTTAGTGCACTTCTCATTCCTATAGAACCTTCTACATAGGTTATCTGATGATTCTCTAGTACTTTAATGTAATTTGGTAGTCTGTCCCATGCATCAGTTACTCTGTCATTGAACCAGTTAGTGCACTTCTCATTCCTATAGAACCTTCTACATAGGTTATCTGATGATTCTCTAGTACTTTAATGTAATTTGGTAGTCTGTTCCATGCATCAGTTACTCTGTCAGAGAACCAGTTAGTGCACTTCTCATTCCTATAGAACCTTCTACATAGGTTGTCTGATGATTCTCTAGTACTTTAATGTAATTTGGTGTCTGTTCCATGCATCAGTTACTCTGTCAGAGAACCAGTTAGTGCACTTCTCATTCCTATAGAACCTTCTACATAGGTTGTCTGATGATTCTCTAGTACTTTAATGTAATTTGGTAGTCTGTTCGATGCATCAGTTACTCTGTCACAGAACCAGTTAGTGCACTTCTCATTCTTATAGAACCTTCTACATAGGTTATCTGATGATTCTCTAGTACTTTAATGTAATTTGGTAGTCTGTTCCATGCATCAGTTACTCTGTCACAGAACCAGTTAGTGCACTTCTCATTCCTATAGAACCTTCTACATAGGTTGTCTGATGATTCTCTAGTACTTTAATGTAATTTGGTGTCTGTTCCATGCATCAGTTACTCTGTCACAGAACCAGTTATTACACTTCTCACTCCTATAGAACCTTCTACATAGGTTGTCTGATGATTCTCTAGTACTTTAATGTAATTTGGTGTCTGATTCATGCATCAGTTACTCTGTCATTCAACCAGTTAGTGCACTTCTCATTCCTATAGAACCTTCTACATAGGTTATCTGATGATTCTCTAGTACTTTAATGTAATTTGGTAGTCTGTTCCATGCATCAGTTACTCTGTCATTGAACCAGTTAGTGCACTTCTCATTCCTATAGAACCTTCTACATAGGTTATCTGATGATTCTCTAGTACTTTAATGTAATTTGGTAGTCTGTTCCATGCATCAGTTACTCTGTCAGAGAACCAGTTAGTGCACTTCTCATTCCTATAGAACCTTCTACATAGGTTGTCTGATGATTCTCTAGTACTTTAATGTAATTTGGTAGTCTGTTCCATGCATCAGTTACTCTGTCACAGAACCAGTTAGTGCACTTCTCATTCCTATAGAACCTTCTACATAGGTTATCTGATGATTCTCTAGTACTTTAATGTAATTTGGTAGTCTGTTCCATGCATCAGTTACTCTGTCATTGAACCAGTTAGTGCACTTCTCATTCCTATAGAACCTTCTACATAGGTTGTCTGATGATTCTCTAGTACTTTAATGTAATTTGGTAGTCTGTTCCATGCATCAGTTATTCTGTCAGAGCACCAGTTAGTGCACTTCTCATTCCTATAGAACCTTCTACATAGGTTATCTGATGATTCTCTAGTACTTTAATGTAATTTGGTAGTCTGTTCTATGCATCAGTTACTCTGTCACAGAACCAGTTAGTGCACTTCTCATTCCTATAGAACCTTCTACATAGTTTGTCTGATGATTCTCTAGTACTTTAATGTAATTTGGTGTCTGTTCCATGCATCAGTTACTCTGTCACAGAACCAGTTAGTGCACTTCTCATTCCTATAGAACCTTCTACATAGGTTATCTGATGATTCTCTAGTACTTTAATGTAATTTGGTAGTCTGTTCCATGCATCAGTTACTCTGTCAGAGAACCAGTTAGTGCACTTCTCATTCCTATAGAACCTTCTACATAGGTTATCTGATGATTCTCTAGTACTTTAATGTAATTTGGTAGTCTGTTCCATGCATCAGTTACTCTGTCACAGAACCAGTTAGTGCACTTCTCATTCCTGTAGAACCTTCTACATAGGTTGTCTGATGATTCTCTAGTACTTTAATGTAATTTGGTAGTCGGTTCCATGCATCAGTTACTCTGTCAGAGAACCAGTTAGTGCACTTCTCATTCCTACAGAACCTTCTACATAGGTTGTCTGAACATTCTCTAGTACTTTTTGTTAACCCCAAACATTCCCAGAGGTAGCTGTCTCTAACTGCCCAACATACCTGAATAAGATCTCATCTTAGATATCTGTAAGAGACTCTGTACAAGTTCAGATATTTTAGTCTTTCATAATAACTTGAATTTTCACATCCATGGATGCTCTTGGTATATTTCCGCTGTACTCTTTCCAGTTTACTCATGCTTGTTTTCTTGTAGGGTTTCCATATTGTTATTCCATACTCAAATTTGGGTCTAATGTAAATAAACAATGACTTCATCATTTTTGATTTCCTAGACTTTATAAATATATTTATACAACCTATTGTTCTATAAATATCATTACCCAGTTGGCTGACATGATTAGAAAAACTCATAGCTGAATCTACCACATATACCCAGGTCCTTAAATGAGCCTGCAGTTTCAATCAGTGTGCTGTATTAAATATTCACCTTTCAATTTATGTCTTCCCAAATCTCATATGCTTAGATTTTTTATATATTTATCAGTATATTATTCTCCTGTGCCCAAATTGTCAATTTAGTCAAGTTATTTTGCAGACAAATCTTATCTGTAACACAGGTAATACGTTTACCCAATTTCAGGTCTGCATACAGATGAAAAGGTTAGGTCTGAAAGATACAATCTAAACAAGTAAGTGCCTAGGACAGAGAATTTCACCTGTCCAGTTGCTGTATGATACTTGTCATGTCCTATTTGTAAGCCATGCAGCTATCCATCTTATCAAGAGTACATCAGTACCTAGCTGTGCTAATTTATTAATCACTGTTTTGTGTATGACCCTGTCAAATACTGAAGTTAAATCTATATAAATTACATCACAGCACAATTTTTCTTTCATAGCTGTTACTAAAGTGTTACAAAACATCACGTTACATGTGGTAATAGATCTACTTTAAACATATAAACAACCAGACAAAACCAGAAGTAGCAGAACTGAAGGACCAAATTAGTAAAGAACAAATACAGCAGCAATGAAACCCAAAGGATCCAAAGGATGTTATGGATTTGAAAAAGAGTTGGATTACTTGAAAGTACTTATCCTGGTTATTAAAGCTTTTACTCATACTCTGTCATGGTGGATCCTTTGGGCTTCGTTGCTGCTGTTTTTAACATGTATGCTTGTATCGTGGCGGATCCTTTGGGCTTCGTTGCTGCTGTTTTTAACATGTATGCTTGTATCGTGGCGGATCCTTTGGGCTTCGTTGCTGCTGTTTTAACATGTATGCTTGTATCGTGGCGGATCCTTTGGGCTTCGTTGCTGCTGTTTTTAACATGTATGCTTGTATCGTGGCGGATCCTTTGGGCTTCGTTGCTGCTGTTTTTAACATGTATGCTTGTATCGTGGCGGATCCTTTGGGCTTCGTTGCTGCTGTTTTTAACATGTATGCTTGTATCGTGGCGGATCCTTTGGGCTTCGTTGCTGCTGTTTTTAACATGTGTGCTTGTATCGTGGCGGATCCTTTGGGCTTCGTTGCTGCTGTTTTTAACATGTATGCTTGTATCGTGGCGGATCCTTTGGGCTTCGTTGCTGCTGTTTTTAACATGTATGCTTGTATCGTGGCGGATCCTTTGGGCTTCGTTGCTACTGTTTTTAACATGTATGCTTGTATCGTGGTGGATCCTTTGGGCTTCGTTGCTGCTGTTTTTAACATGTATGCTTGTATACGGTTCCAAGTCCCAGCCTATCACTTCTGACAATAACGTATCCAATATTACCATCGCCATTATCTTTCCACAGCATGAAAGTAGACTGAAGGGTCTCTACATGACTCTAGGTTTGTCCTACTCCCATTTCCCTTGAAAACAGGTTTAATAAGTGCAGGTCTCCAATCTTGAGGAATCTCCCCATATTTATATAATCTAGTGAATAACGGTACAGTTGTGCACATTTACCATAAATGTACATGTTTGAGTGTATTCACCATTGCAGTCATTACATTTGGGTAATCTGCTGGCAGGTTGCCCTCAGTCATCCTGATTAGCAAAGTCTTGGGTCCTGCGTCGGTTGCTGTCCCTTCTTCTGTGACGTCAGGTCGTCAGGGGTATAAAACATACAGCCGACACCATTACATTAGTTTATCTTGCCCCAGATGTCAGGTGCCACCCAAATGGGGAGCAAATAAAATTAAAAACACAAAAAATATACCTCCAACCAAAAGCAAATACACTAAAAGGGCTTTTAAGCATAGTGAAAGAAAGTAGAGGTATAGCCAGAGAAAAATAGGGGGCTGGAGGGAGGGTAACCAGGACTGCAACAGTGAATACACTCGAACATCTACATTTATGGTAAGTGTACACAACTGTATTATGTTCTTCGGGTTTCACTGTTGAAGTCATTACATCTGGGTAGATTCCCAAAGCTATGGTTGGGTGGAGGGAATTATACAGCATTAGGACCAGCTATAAGGCCCTGCAGGACAGCAGTGGCAAAGCCAGCTCTGGATTTAGAGAAAAGTGGAAATGGTAATGTTTGGTGAAAGTATGAACTGAGCTCCAGGTAGCAGCTTCTAGAATGTCCCTAGTAGGAACACCTCTGAGAAAGGCTGTTGAAGTAGATGCAGTCCTGGTGGAATAGGATCTGATCCCCTGGGGGATATTTTTTCCATGGTGCATATAGCAGAAATGGATACAATGGCTTATCCATTTGGAAATGGTTTGCTTTGAAATAGCCTTTCCCTCTGCCCCTGCAGCAAATGCCACCAGCAGTTGTTCAGATTTTCTTTGAGATTTAGTCCTGTTTAAGTAAAATCTAAGCTGTCTGTGTACATCCAATGAATGAACCCTTAGTTCTGTGGATTGGGAAAGAAAGTTGGCAAATGAATGGTCTGATTAAGAGCCACACTGGATACCACCTTAGGCATGAAGGATGGATTGGTCCTGAGAGATACCCTGTCCGCATGAAAAATGATGAAAGGCTCCACTGCCATAAGAGCCTGTAATTCAGAAATCCTTCTAGCCAAAGTGACTGCTAAAAGGAAAGCTGTTTTCCAGGAGAGAAATTTTAAGTCTGCAGTAGCATCTGACTCAAAAGGTGGGAGAGTGAGCTTCTCCAGTACAAAACTGAGGTCCCAGGCAGGGGTTGGAGCTCTCCTGGGTGGTCTTACATTTTTGGCCCCTATATGATACTGCTTTAGAAGAGGATGAGAGAAGGGGGGGTCTGTGTTGTAATGAGCTGAAATGGCCGGGGCATGGATTTTTATGGAAGAAAAGGAAAGGCCCTTATAAAGCATCTCAGTTAAGTATTGCAAAATCTGAGGAACGTTGGGCACTGCTGTGCTTGTCCCTCGAGACTGATTCCAGGCACAGAATCTTTTCCATTTGTCAGCATAAGATTTTCTAGTACTAGGACTTCTCGCCTCCAAAATGGCATCCATCACAGGTTTGCTGAGGGATGCTAAGGGTGAATTTAGGTGATTAGCCATGCTGCAAGATTCAAAGTTTGGAGCGGAGTGTGCAGAGTTTGGTTGTTCTGCTGAGACAGTATGTAAGGTGCCTGAGGCAAGTGCCATGGTGGAAGGTATGACACACTGCGCAGGAGTGGGTACGCCAGTGCTGGCGAGGCCAGTCTGGAGCAATCAAAATCATTTTTGGTTTGTCCTGTTTGACTTTTAATAGAACTTTGGAGAGCAGAGGTGAGGGGGGGGGGGCACTGACTGATAGGTTTTTCCAGCTGAAGGACAGAGGATCCACTTTCCAGGCTTTTTTGTGATGAGTTCTTGTGCAACATTTGTCCAACTGATAGTTCTGGGGTGAGGCAAAAAGATACATGTCTGGGCACCCCCATTTGCATGTCAACATGTTGAAAATCCATGGTTCCAGTTTCCATTCGTGAGGGTCCATGAGATTTCTGCTAAGTTCGTCTGCCAGAGTATTCAACTTTCCTGGCAGGAATTGAGCTTGTAGTTGTACTTGATAGGTCAAGGCTGTGTTCCACAATGCCATTGCTAGTCTGCAGAGGGGGTAGGAGTGTGTACCCCCCTGCTTGTTTATGTACCACATAACTGTGGTGTTGTCTGTCTTTATCATTAATTGTCCTGGATGAAGGTAGTCCTTGAAGGCTGTCAGTGCATTCTGTACAGCTAACATTTCTTTTTGATTGATATGCAGGTGCATTTGATTTGGGCTCCATTTGCCCTGAATGCACTTCCCTGCCAGATGAGCCCCCCCAAGCATAGTCTGATGCATCTGTAGTTAGGGTTAGGGTTTGGGTGGCAGGGGGTGGTGTGAATGACAGTCCCTTCTTTTGGTGGCAGGCCTCTGCCCACCATAGGAACTCTAGTTGCAGGCAAGGTATGGTAGGAATCATTGTTTCTAGGCTGTGACAATGTTGACTCCATAAACTTTTTAAGTACCACTGAAGTTTCCTAATATGCAGTCTTGCATATGGAATTAGAAGAATGCAAGACGCCGTGAACCCCAAGGCTTGCAGAATTTGTCTTGCAGATAGCAGGGTTTTTGTGGCCACATGTCTGAAGTAAGTCACCAAATGAACTTGCTTTTCTGGCATAAGGAAAACCATCTGGGCAGTTATATTCACGCTTGCACCCAGCAATGTAATTTTTTGAGAGGGTACCAGTTGTGATTTCCTTTCGTTTATGGTGTACCCTAGACAAGTTAGAACCCTTTTTACAAATGCCAGATGTTTTAGAAGAATGTCCCTGTTTTCTGCCTGAATTAGACAATCATCCAGGTATGGATATATTTGAATATTTCTTTGTCTGCAAAATGCAATTACTGGTGCCAGGGACTTTGTGAAGACCCTGGGCGCAGTAGATAAGCCAAAGGGCAGTGCAGAGAACTGGTAATGCAAGTAGCCTGCTTTGAGGCGGAGGTATCTTCTGCATGATTCCCTGATTGGGATATGCAGGTAAGCCTCTCTTAAATCTAGAGTTGCCAACCAGGCATCTTTGCCTAGCATAGGAAGTAACTGATGAAGAGTTAGCATCTTGATTTTTGGAATGTCCAGAAAGGTGTTTAGAGTAGATAAGTCCAGAGTTGGACGCCATGATTTGTCTTTTCTGGGTACCAGGAAAAGTCTTGAATAGAAACCTTGTCCCTTTTCCTCTTCTGGTACTGGCTGAATAGCCCCCATGCTCATGAGGGAAAGTACTTGTTTCTGGGCCTCTGCCCACTGATTTGGGGGCAGGTCTGGCCATCCATCTGGAATTGGCAACATGTGGAAATGAAATCTGTATCCCTGGGATACTATATTTAAAACCCATTTGTCCTGGGTTATAAGTTGCCAGTTTCTTGCATGAAGAGCCAGTTTTTCCCCCAAAGGGGTGGCTAAAAGGTCAGTGCCATGTCCAACCTGGAATTAATGGACATGCTCCACCTCAAAAAATCCAAATCCACCAGAGCCACGAGAGCAAGAGACTTAAACCTCAACACGGATATAAATAGGACGTGCTGGAGGGACAGATTCATCACCCAGAGACTCCCTACACTATGGAACAGAATCCCAGTCCATGTGAGGCAGAGCCCCTCACTGACTCTGTTCAAGAGAAATCTTGACGAGTGGATGGAAGATCGTAGGTTTACCCTGGGAATCATCTCTGTGTCACTGCTGGACAGAGTCACAGCAAACTAATGGGTATAGTATTCTCATCCTAAGGGGTGGTGAAAGCCACACACACTCTGGCTAGGCTTATAAATGCCCTAGGGCGGATAGCCTAGTATGAACCTATGAACCTATGAACCTAAGAGTAAAGGGAAGTCATTGAGACTGCTTACCAAAGGGAGGTGTCTTGTTGTTTCCAGATTTGGAAGAGGAGGCACCCCATTGTTTTGTTCTGAAAGTCCCTTGGGACTCAGACCTGGAGCCTTTGCAATGTCTGGGTTTGGCTTGAGTGGCTCTCGAAGGGACTGGAAAGGACCAGTTCTTAGTAGGCCAGTGCCTACTAAATCTTGGAGGTTGCACTTGTAAGAAAATAGATTTAGCTTTATTTTCCATCTTTTTAGAACTTCTTCAGCCTTATTACCAAAGAGACAGCCCTGTTGTAAAGGAGCATCCAACAATTTTGCTTTAACATGATTAGGCAGAGATTGCTCTGAGCCAAGCATGCCTTCTTAGCACAGACCCAGTTACAGCAGCCCTGCAAGAGGCCTCCAAAGAATCAAAACCACATTGCAAAGCATGTTTTCCAACTTGTTCAGCTGAATGCAATAGATCCTGTAAATCTTTATTTTCCACATAGTCAGAAATTAACATTATTTTCTGTTTAAGCAGTCCCGTGATATGTTGTTAATATTTAATCATATGAAATTGACAGCTTAAAGCCCTGATTGCCAAGGTTGCAGAAGTGTAAATCTTTTTAACCCACCTATCCAGCACCCTGGAGTCTCTATCAGAAGGGGTAGGATTTTTAGCAGTAGAAGCCTTAATGCTCTTTGGACCCTGAGAAATTACTTCAGGATCTGCAACATGATTTTTGAAAAGGAATTTGTGGGAGTCAGGAACCCTGACTACAGCGGATCTGTCTGGCTTACAAGGAGCCAGAGGCAGAGAATCAGGAGCCATACTAGATTCTGAAGAAACATCATCAACAACGTCTAGTACAGGAGGTACAGCCAAAGGCCTATGCTGAGGAAGGAGAAGAAAATCCTTAAGTCTCTTTTTAGATTCAGAAAAATCCTGACTTTCACAGTGGAAACGTTCCCTTAAGGTATGCAAGGTTTCCCCAAAAGAAAAATCCTAGGGGGAGAAGCAGAAGGAATGGAATCTTCTGCATCAGATTCCTCATAAGTAGGTATAGACAATTCCTGTTCATTAGAAGAATCAGAAGAAACAGAGTCCTGTTCAGAAGATTCATAATCAATATCTTGCCTAGGCATCTTAGAAGGGGTGGGGGGTTGACTACCCTTGATCAGAGTAATTAAATCTTCAGCCATTTTGATAATTTGTTTCTTAGGCATAAGGGCCTGCACATGTGGCCTAGGCATCAGTTTTTTAGACATTGGCCGAGATTTTGGCCTTAGTTTTGAAGATGGCGTTGGTCTAATATACATATCTGTAGACCTGAAAACACCCTCAGAAGCCGGTGCCTGCACAGTGGCTCTGGACCCATCCAAGGTAGAGACATCCGCGGGTTCCATAACTGAAGCATCTCGCGGCATACCGGACTCCAAATGGGTCTCGGTAGAGGCCTGCGAATCAGAATTAGCTGGTATCAGGGGCTGTGAAAGCACCTCACTGAGTACCGGCAAACTGGCGACTGGCTTAGGAGAAGCATCATCAGCAGTTTTGGACCTCAATTGCCTTTTTCTTTGCGTTTTTTAGGTACTCCGGTAGTTGGATTGGTAACCGATGACATTTCTGGATAATTAAAGCGTGAGCCAAAATATTTAGAAGCAAAAATGTACCGACGTTTAATAGTGTGTTGATTAAATAAAGCACAGAACCGACAGCAAAGTACATCGTGGTCAGGGCCTAGGCAAGGAATACAGTACAAATGGAAATCCTTATGAGGTATTTGCTTTCCACAAGTAATGCAATTATTAACTTTTACTGACATCAGTAAGGAACAAGAAAAAGTTTCCCCAATGGGGTACTTAGCTTTTTAGTTGAAGACTTCGGATTTGAAACATGAAAACAAAAATTTCAGGAGTTGGCCGATTGGCACTTGCGAACTGCTTTTGCTTCGGGCACCGCGTGGCAAGAAAGACTAATGTAATGGTGTCGGCTGCATGTTTTATACCCCTGACATCACGGAAGAAGGGACAGCAACCGACGCAGGACCCAAGACTTTGCTAATCAGGCCGACTGAGGGCAGCCTGCCAGCAGATTACCCAAATGTAATGACTGCAACAGTGAAACACAAAGAACAATGATATAATGATACCGTAAGTTCTCAGGTCATTATTATTAATTCCATCTCATTCCTGTACTTTGTTTTGATCTAGTTTGTGCAGTTTTTTTACAATATAATATAATTTGATTCCAGTATCTGGAGTTACATGAATGTAACTAAGACAATTATCAGCCCTTTTGTGCAGCCAAACTGTTTTGCATGTGTCTGAGAATACATTTTAGAAGAATGTTAAATATACTGAATAACAATAAGAGCTATATTACAGCATCAAGGAATGAAATAAATATTTCATATTCTAACACTGATTTTATATTAGAGGACAATTTACTTCAAGGTCTATATGATAAAGATCTATTTGAATTTTTTATGGTTGGTAAGCCCGTGATTCCAGCAATTTTTGGCATCCCTAAAACCCACAAGAGTGTAACTGACCCACCTATGAGACCGATAGTGTCAGCACAGGGAACAAAAACACAGCCATTAGCTATTTATATTGATGTTAAATTAAAAGGTTACCACCACAAACATCAACATTTACTAATTGACTCATGGGACTTACTAAAGAAAATTAATAATGTGGAATATAATGATGGAGTTACCTTTATAACTATAGACGTCAAAGATTTGTTTAGGGTAATACCACATGACGTAGGGTTAACTTGGTTTGAAGACATGCTTTTAGATATGGACCTCCTTAAACCTGATGAGTTTCGTATTATACTAGAAAATATGGAATTGGTACTGAAAAATAATTTTATATATTTCCAAGGAGAATATTACCATCAAATTGAAGGAGTGGCAATGGGGGCAGCATGTGCCCCCACCTATGCTAACATTGTCATGCTCTATTGGGAAAAGAATCATGTTTTCACCTCTGAGTATTACAAACACATTCACTGTTATTTCAGATTTTTAGACGATATCTTAATCTTATGGAAAGGTCAGGAACAAGATATTCTTAACTTCATTGAATATATTAATACAAGTACAACATTTTTGAACTTTACACATGAAATTCAAAAAGATACTATACATTATTTGGATGTGAAATTAATTAAAGATATGGAAAGTAACAGATATACATCTGTGTTATACCGGAAAGAGAATTTCTCGAATTCATATCTACATTTTGATAGTGACCACCCCCTTACATTAAAAAAGAACATAGTAAGGGGGCAAATGATCAGAGCCTCCAGAATGATTAGTAAAGAAGAGGAGTTTCTGAAAGAAATGACTACCTTGAACAACATGTTTAAGCAAAGGGGATACCCGAGTGAGTTGATTGAAGAAGCTAAACAATGGGTTACTACACACAGGAATTCTAGATATGCCCCACTGTTGAGTGGAAGTACACACTAAACAATATTCTCACAAATAACGTGAATGAGTTTGATACTCAGGAATCAAGAGATCAGAAGGTAAATATTACTAATACCCCATACTTAACCTTAACATACCGCAACAACATAGATTGGTTGAGAAAAAGTATTAACAGTGTATGGGAAATGTTTAAATCCATGTCAACTAGGGTGGATGTTTTCAAAAACAAACTTACTTACAGTTATAGGAGAAACAATAACCTGAAAAATATATTGGAGAAGGGAAAGGATGGACCAGATGTGGATAGGTTCACCATGACTGGCAACAAGAGAGGGACCTTTAGATGTAATAGATGTCCCCACTGTCCTTTTATAGCTGAAGAAAAGTCCATTTATTTGCCTAGCCTACATATTACACTTAAAGCTAGAAGATACAGCAGCTGCTATAAAAGGCACGGTTTACTTAGCGTACTGCACATTCTGTCGGTGCTTCTACGTAGGAAAAACACAAAGACACCTACGCAGAAGAATATACCAACACATGAGAGATATTACTCGTAAAAATGTAAACAACGCACTTTATAGGCATACCATCACATGCACTAATGCAAATTTAAAATTTTGGGCCTTGGAAATAATAGAGTGTCCTAATAGAGGTGGTGAATGGGCAACAAAAATACTATACAGAGAAATGATATGGCAACTTAGATTAGACGCCTGCAACGGTAAAGGGATGAATGATTGTATTTCTATTACCCCAGCATTAAAATTATTGGCATCGGATCCGAAGAAACATACTTAAAATGTATAGTTTAAAATGTATGGTTTAAAATGTATGGTTTAAAATGTATGGTTTAAAATGTATGGTTTAAAATGTATGGTTTAAAATGTATAGTTTAAAATGTATGGTTTAAAATGTATGGTTTAAAATGTATGGTTTAAAATGTATAGTTTAAAATGTATGGTTTAAAATGTATGGTTTAAAATGTATGGTTTAAAATGTATAGTTTAAAATGTATAGTTTAAAATGTATGGTTTAAAATGTATGGTTTAAAATGTATGGTTTAAAATGTATAGTTTAAAATGTATGGTTTAAAATGTATGGTTTAAAATGTATGGTTTAAAATGTATAGTTTAAAATGTATGGTTTAAAATGTATGGTTTAAAATGTATGGTTTAAAATGTATGGTTTAAAATGTATAGTTTAAAATGTATAGTTTAAAATGTATGGTTTAAAATGTATGGTTTAAAATGTATGGTTTAAAATGTATGGTTTAAAATGTATAGTTTAAAATGTATGGTTTAAAATGTATGGTTTAAAATGTATGGTTTAAAATGTATGGTTTAAAATGTATAGTTTAAAATGTATGGTTTAAAATGTATGGTTTAAAATGTATAGTTTAAAATGTATGGTTTAAAATGTATGGTTTAAAATGTATAGTTTAAAATGTATGGTTTAAAATGTATGGTTTAAAATGTATGGTTTAAAATGTATGGTTTTTATGGTTTAAAATGTATGGTTTAAAATGTATAGTTTAAAATGTATGGTTTAAAATGTATGGTTTAAAATGTATGGTTTAAAATGTATGGTTTTTATGGTTTAAAATGTATGGTTTAAGGATGAGTTGATGTAGTTCCCTTTACAATAACTGGTTATTCGGTGTGGTTAATATTTAGTATTTATTGGATTAATGTACTACTGTATTATATTTTAGTGGTTTTACACAGAGGAAAATATTTCATCATTTCATCTTTTTTAATAATTTTACTACACAATATATGTACACACATACATACATCTATTTACATTCACTTTTTAAAAAATGTTTTAAATTTTCACAGAAAGTTTTAATAAACATATTTTTAATAATCTAGTATTATTTTAAGAGTTCAAATTAATTAAAATATTTCATACATATACATACATATTATCATTATTTATTATTACTTTGATTAATATTTATATATTTATATATTTGTAACACATGTATTTTTATATATAACATGTATATACATTTACTTTTTTATATGTATTCCAGTACCTTAATATTTATTCAGTTTTGATTAACTGAGTTATGGTAACATACAAATGACATCAAGTATAAAGAATACATGCATATATATTTTTATACTGGTATTGCATATATATGAATGTTATAATGAGAATTCAGCTGTTGCACTATGGCTTTTGTTTTTTTAGCCTGTAATGGGTTTATTACATATAAGGTGAGCCATCACTTTAAAATGAATTATTTATTTAATTGAATTTCAATCCAATTGAATAATTATTAATTATGTCATTAAGAGTAGTATATAAACGGAAAGATTCTCTGATTAAAGTGATTCTGAAGAGGTCTCCAGGTGGGAGATGAAAGCGCTCAATCTTGTGTATTCTGTATGTTGGAATAAACTTTTTCGTATCACACAGCCGTGGAGTTGGGAGTTTGGTTTTCACATTGGTGGATTTCCTGTGGTTACTTGCTGGACTTTGTTGGTTTGTTTGCTGCTTAAAACAATGATATAATGATACCGTAAGTTCTCAGGTCATTATTATTAATTCCATCTCATTCCTGTGCTTTGTTTTGATCTAGTTTGTGCAGTTTTTTTACAATATAATCTAATTTGATTCCAGTATCTGGAGTTACATGAATGTAACTAAGACAATTATCAGCCCTTTTGTGCAGCCAAACTGTTTTGCATGTGTCTGAGAATACATTTTAGAATATGCACACAGTTATCAGTTTATGCTGTGGTGGTGGTGGTACTGTGGTAGCATTGACGCCTCACAGCAAGACGTTGTCCCGTTCGATTCTCAGCTAGAGCGTCTTCCATGTGGAGACATGCGTGAATGGGTGTACGTTCGTTGAAGGTTGTGCATCAGGGCTGGCAAACTCGGCATGTAAAAAAATTACTGCCAATCATTAGCGGACTGGAGTTCCACTGTGGAGACCCCTAACCGGGAAAAGCCAAAAGACACAAACAAATACAGTTATCAGTTTGTGTCTTTACTCCTTCTACATATTATGCATCTATAAAAAGGTTTCCTATTATGCTCAACATCTTTATACAAATTTTCTTCAAGTTTTTTCTTGACCTTGTCTCACACTGTGCTTAATCTGTTTGTCCAGCTTGTTTATTTCAGTTTTCAAAGTTGTAGTTCGACCTCTGTTCCATTTCTTATATTTTTTTGTCTCTCACCTTAATCAGATATCTTGGTCTTATGGAAATATATCCCCCTGATGTTGTATGCCTAGATTCGGATGTTAAACATGTTTTTATTTTATATAGTAACTGTTTTGCTTCCATAACATTTGTAATTAACCTTCTTGTACACTGGTTTACACTTCAGTTTGGCAGAATTATCTAGCAACAAATTAACCTTTATAACCCCATGATCACTGCACATCAATCCTGGTAAAAGTTGACAAAGTAACAGTAATTTCTTTAGGAACACAAGCAACATCTAGTATGTTCTGTCACCTGGTAGTTATTTTTTACAATCTGAAGCAATTGTTGTTCCTGAATATGCGTTGTGAATATTTTCCTTACTAATGTTGTTGAATCAATATTATTCCAGTCTGTTTCTGGTAAATTTAAGTCCCCAGCTAATATTATTCTTCCCTCCTGTGCTTCATGCAAGAAATGTATGGATTGCTGTAGCTCATCTGCACTTGCATTTGGTGGTGTATACCTTCCAACAACTGTTCTATGTTCCAGGGTTGTCTTTATTGTCACAGTTAGACTACAGTCGTCTTCTTTCATGTTCCAGGGTTGTCTTTATTGTCACAGTTAGACTACAGTCATCTTCTTTCATGTTCCAGGGTTGTCTTTATTGTCACAGACTACAGTCGTCATCTTTCATGTTCCAGGGTTGTCTTTATTGTCACAGTTAGACTACAGTCGTCTTCTTTTGGCTGCTTTTGTTAGGGGTCGCCACAGCACATGCTCTGTGCCTTTAGATACCCGGGCATCAATAATCTGCCCTGCATTTTAAAACTAAGGAGTTTAATGAGTCCTTTTGTTATTTCTGTGTATATTTTTATGTATAAACTTTTTATGTGTTTCCATTGGCCTATAATAGGGCTTACACATTTTTAAATATACTCGTACAAATGTGTGTAATGCTACATATATTTATTATTTTGACAGAGCATGTTTTTAACCATTACTTTCTTAGGACACACATACATTTATAACAGATTTTAGGCTTGGTTTTAGTGAAATTCCTGCAAATACATCATCACTCATACCAGTTTTTAAATGGATTTTTAAATAGAACATTTTTTTGTGTTTACTCATGGGTTAATGTATTTTAATGTATTTAATTGTTTAATTGCTCATTGTGATTCCTGGCAGGTGTGGTTATTTGTTGGGAGAATGTATTTAACTGACTTTGTCCATGTGTTTTTTTGTCTGAAGAAGTGCAGGCACTGACCTGCATGAAAGTGCTAACCTTACTTTATTAAACGATAATGTCATTACTTTTGATATTGCTTGGAGTGTATTTTGTCCTTTGCTTTTCTTGTTTTTCCTCAGTTTGTCTATTTCTTTTGGTTGGCACTGTAAATCCACACTGGAGCCATGTAGTCAACATTTGCCTTTCTCTTCTTTTTTATAGGTTCATAGGTAAGTACTAGGCTATCTGCCTGAGGTCATTTATAACCCTAGCCAGAATGTGTTGGCTTTCACCACCCCCTTAGATTAGTTCCCTGTGCCATTGTCCAGCAAAGCCACGGCAGTGATCCCCTTTCCCATCCACCCGTCAAAGTTTCTCTTGAAGAGTGTTAGTGACGGGCTCTGCCTGATATAGATTGGAATCCTGGGGAGTCTCTGGGACAGGAATCTTTTTTGTTACAGTAATGTTCTTCAATTATTTCACATTCAAGTTTGATTTCTTCCTTTTCACCTGCCCCCTTGCCTCTTTTTTCTACCTTCTCTTTTGAAAACTGATGCCTTTTTCTGTAGACTGAAGATTTTCTGATCATCATTCCCTGTAACCCGTCTGTTACCTAACAAAGCAGTGGCCTTTTTACTACATGTTCTCTTTATTTTACAGACATTAATCAGTTTCTTTTTCTTCCTTGTTATTTGTTGTGAACTTCTTCCTTTCTTTCATTTTTTACTTTCTTGTATATGCTCTATACCCTCAGATTGCTGAATACTTGCATCCAGAATCCAAAGCTGTCAGGGACATCATCTTGTTTCATTGGGGATGAATGACCTTTATAGAACGCAGATGCATCATTTCCTAAATGAGTCCCATTTGTTCTTTGCCTAACATTATTTATCTCACCAGTCCTGTCATTAATATATGTAACAACAGTTCTCCAAGCCGTGCCAACTGCACAAGTGCAATCATCAAGTCTAGATTTACGTCTTACAATGGTAAGCAAATCATCCAGCTTTTGACACGAGAAACACAAATCACCAGTTTTATCAGCTACCTTTAAATACGCATAGCATTTATTACACTGTACAAGATATTTGTGCAGTAGCAAATCGTTAATTGCATACTCATTTATAGAATCCATATTCAGCTTCAAACAAATAAAATATTGTAAAAGAAAAGAATAATTAAAATCAGTAACCATGGAATTCAAAGAGAACTTAAATCAACTTCTATGACAAAAATCACACAAGCAATATAGAACTAAATACTAAAGTAAGTACAGTAAAGTTATTAAAATCAGTAACCATGGAATTCAAAGAGAACTTAAATCAACTTCTATAACAAAAAATCACACCAGCAATATAGAACTAAATACTAAAGTAAGTACAGTAAAGTTGTTATTAAAATCAGTAACCACGGAATTCAAAGAGAACTTAAATCAACTTCTATAACAAAAATCACACAAGCAATATAGAACTAAATACTAAAGTAAGTACAGTAAAGTTGTTATTAAAATCAGTAACCATGGAATTCAAAGAGAACTTAAATCAACTTCTATGACAAAAATCACACAAGCAATATAGAACTAAATACTAAAGTAAGTACAGTAATGTTGTTAAATCAGTAACCATGGAATTCAAAGAGAACGTAAATCAACTTCTATGACAAAAATCACACAAGCAATATAGAACTAAATACTAAAGTAAGTACAGTAAAGTTGTTATTAAAATCAGTAACCATGGAATTCAAAGAGAACTTAAATCAACTTCTATGACAAAAATCACACAAGCAATATAGAACTAAATACTAAAGTAAGTACAGTAATGTTGTTAAATCAGTAACCATGGAATTCAAAGAGAACGTAAATCAACTTCTATGACAAAAATCACACCAGCAATATAGAACTAAATACTAAAGTAAGTACAGTAAAGTTGTTCTGACTGTACAAGTTCTGCAAGCCAGACAAAAGCTGTAATTCCTTTACATCGCACGTGAAGGCACACAGTAGCGTCTGCTCACTCTCGCTCACAGTCGCACTTCTTTTAACAGTAAAGATGAATAAATCACAAACCAAGGTAAGATTGTTTAGACATGCTCTGGATTTTCCTCTCTGCAGTCTGTGTGAATTTATACCTGTCTAGGCCCCTTGGGATGGCTAGAGCTTACCTGTGTAAAACCTCCCCCTTTCTAACAACCAGCAATGAAATTAAAGGTAAAACAACAAAATATCACTCAAAGTAAATCTTGTTAACAAGCTCTCTCTTCCAACCTAAAAACAATTAAAAACAGTGACAAATACAATATACATTCAAATAAAACATTTCTTACCAGTCAGCTCCACAGTAAATCACAAACCAAGCTAGGATTGTTTAGATATGCTCAGGATTCAACAAGGTATGTGCCTGTTTCTAATTCTTTTTAACAAACTTATATTTCTGTGTTCCTCCCACATGTTCACTGGATTTTGTAAACCAACATTTTTGCTGTCCACTATCCTGTCAAGTCATTATTAATGTTTCAACTCACCTCTCTTTAGCCACTCCTGCGTGAAATCC
Organism: Protopterus annectens; assembly: GCF_019279795.1. Taxonomy (NCBI): domain Eukaryota; kingdom Metazoa; phylum Chordata; order Ceratodontiformes; family Protopteridae; genus Protopterus; species Protopterus annectens. Next base: position 870,241,650 of record NC_056750.1, on the reverse strand, counting down.
TGATTAACATGAAGTTGTTCCAGGAGGTCTCTATACTTGCCACTATATTTATGACTTTTTCTTATTTCTTTCCTTCTCATCCGATCCTTCGCCTCATATTCTTTTTCTTTTTTAGCTTATTCAGTTGCTGTCTGATTTTTGTGTACTTCTAGTTGGATTTCCATTCCCGCTTGCCACCTGAATGCTTCTGCTTAATTAAGCAGAGAGGTCATCTTAGACTCTCTCCCCTCATGTTGTAGAACTTTCACTGTGTTTGGGTCTGATGAGGACAGAAGATATGTAAGCAGTCCTACAACAGCAGATCTATACATTATTTAAAGGAGGCCCATACCTCCTTCAGAGTGTGGAATATATAATCTTGGTATACACTTATTTTTATATATCATTTGGCAAGTGTGAAGCATTTTTCTTGTTTTGTTGTTCAACTGATCCAATACCTTTTAGTTAAAACACAAAAAGTACATTGGTGTATAGCTTGAACTTCATTCCTAGATGTCAAGGCTGTTTTCAATAAGAGTTTTAGTCTTCTAAAGTCTTCCTTACTGAGTTTTACTCACATTTTTTTACATTTTATTGCCAGTCCTTCATAAATGCCAAAATATTTATACACTCAATGTATTTATACTCACAAATATTTATCCTGCTCAAGTTCCTTTATATCACATTCCTGTCATAGATTGATATGTTTGGTACTGCAACTTTCCATCTTTAAACATTGCTTTTGCACAATTATCAAGACCAAATGTCATTCTCATATCAGCTGAGTAAAATGCTTTCAACTCATCTTCTGATGAACTATACAATTTTAAGTCATCCAGAAAAAGTAAATGAGAAATATTTAAGCAAGGTTGTTTTCTGGGGGCCAAATTGTAATTAAGACCTATTTATTCTGCTAAGTAAACAGCTTAATAGGTTAAGGGCAATACAAAAACAGCAGTGGTGAGAAAGAATCACCCTGAAATATCTCCTTTTGAGTTTTTAAATTCATAGGTAGGCACTAGGCTATCTGCCCAAGGGCATTTATAAGCCTAGCCAGAGTGTGCTAGCTTTCGCTGCCCCATTGATTAATTAACTGAGCCTCTGTCAAGAAGAGCCAATGAAGTGATCCCAGGGGTGTATTTTCTGTTACCCATCCACTCATCAAGGTTTCTCTTGAAAACTGTTAGTGACGGGCTCTGCCTAATGTAGTTAGGAATTTTATTCCAAAGCATGAACAGTCTCTGTGACAGGACTCTATCCCTCCAGCATGTTCTATTTATTGTTGTAGCGAGGTTTAGCTCACTAGAGCGAGTGGCTCGCAGTGACTTGGATTTCTTTCGGTGGAGCATGTCCATCAATTCTGAGTTGGACATGGCTTTGGAAGTCAGGCAGAGATCACCTCTGAGTAAGTAACATGATGCCACTGAGTACAGCCAGAGTTTTTCCAGTCGGGCTGCATAGGACATATGTTTGAGTAATCCTCTTGGTGAGGTACTTTTGTGGTCTTTCCAGCTGTTGGAAGTGTCTTGTGAGGTACATCCCAAATGCGGCATTGTACTCTACGATGGGTTTGATGAGTGATGAGTAGAGGGGCACTATAACCTCTTTATTTCTAGATGCGAACCCTTTAGTAATTAGATGGGCTACATAGAAGGATTTCCTAACTACTTTGGCAATATGATTGTCAAAGGAGAGATTACTATCTACCTGGGTCCTCAGATCTCTTATTACCTCTTCTATATTAAGGGGCTGCCACCTATGTGGTAATTCACGGGTGTTTTGTTTTTCCCAAACGGGATGACTATGCATTTTTTTGGCATTTAGCTTGAGACCATGACTTTGACACCAGGTATCTGTCTCAGTAAGGCCCTTTTGGAGAATGTCCATGTCAGCTGGAGAGTCACTTATGGCTCCCAGTTTGCAGTCATCGGCAAACTTAGTTAGCCATAGTCCTCCTGTGTTTGCCTGTACTTCTGAGAAGTATATGCCGAACAGTAGAGGGTCCCAGGACAGAGCCTTGTGGGACACTACTTGTGACTGGTTTAGAGTCGGACCTGAAGCCCGCTATTCTTACCGTGTGAGTTCTGTCTGTAAGCAAGTTGGCAACCCGTCTCGTGACGTAGGGGTTTATGTTCAGGCTGGTGAGTTTTTCTATAATTCCCGAGTGGGGAATGGTGTCAAAAGCCTTGGCGAGGTCAAGGTAGGCTGTGTGAACCACCTTCCCCTCATCTATGGCCTTGGTGGCTGTCTTGAAGAAGTCAACCAGGTTTAGTAGGCATGATCTGCCCTTAACAAAGCCGAACTGGGTCGGGTCAAGTGTTTGGAGGTTCCCAATGTCTCTGTTAATGTGTTCCATGATGATGCGCTCCATAGCCTTGCAGACCAGGCTAGTTAGGCTTATGGGGCGATAGTTACCAGGGTCAGTTGTGGCCCATCCTTTGTGAAGTGGAATAACCGTTGCTGTGTGCCAGTCTATGGGCATATAGCCTGTGGAGAGGCTGAGGTTGAACAGTGTGTTTAGGTGGGGGGTTAGTTTGTTCTGTAGTTTATGCAAGACGCAGCCTGGGACACCATCTGGCCCCATTGACGCTGTGCTTTTGGCTTTTGAAAGGACTATTTTCACCTGTGCATCTGTGATTTCCGGGACACTACACTTTTCCGGAATTGTTGTGGGCCCTTTTGGGGGTGAGAGGGCGGTGAAGTTTGCACTGAATCTATCTTCCAGGATGTCGGCAATATCAGTAGGTTCAGTACATTTTGCACTAGCTCAGAGCATATCTGTGAGTTTGCCACTTAGTTTACTGACATAGCTAAAGAAGGCTTTGTGGTTATCTTTCGAATTCTTGGCTATTTTTCTTTCGAAGTTAGCCTTGGATGATTTTATGAGGGACCTTAGTTTCTTACTGACACTGATCAGGGATGTCTTTCTTTCTTGGGATTTGCTTTTTTTCTGAACTAGTTTCCTCCTTCTATTGTATAGTCTGTTTATGGCAGGGGTCCACCAGACTGGTTTCCTTCTCTTAGGGGAGTGAGTCTTGGTTTTGCTAGGGATGGCATGATCCATGCATCCTTGTAGGTGCTCACAGAGTACATTTGTAAAGGTTCCTGCATCTTGGACACTGTTGTCCTTTAGCGTGGGGGCTGAGAAACTTACCACCTCTGTCTTAAGTAAGGTGAAGTTTGCTACAGAGAAGTTTTTCACTGTGGTTTCCTTGGTTCGGGTTGGTGGTGTGGTGTGGACATCCAGAGTGATTAGTTTATGGTCTGATCTAACCAGTGACGGGTTGACCTCCGGTGCAGAACACCTGTCGCCCATGTCGGTGATGACCAGGTCCAATATGTTTTCACCTCTGGTAGGGGAGTTTACCAGCTGATCCAGGGCATTTGAGTTGATAAATTCCAGGAAGCGCTGGACCTGGGAGTTTGTACTTGAGTAGTTTTCCCAGTTAACGGTAGGGTAATTGAAATCGCCCAATATCAGGGTGTTCGGTAGGACCTTCATGTTTTCCAGTGTCTCCAGAAAGGCGGAGTGGTGGTCCTGGGTCATGGAGGGTGATCTGTAGCAGACCACAATTTGCAATGGAGATTTGCCCAATGTTAGTTGCACATGGATGATCTCAGAGGTATCATGCTGCGCCACTAACCTGGAGGTGTAGGTATCCTTGATGAATATGGATAAATCCCCTCCTTTTGTGTTTCAGTCCATGTTCTGTGGCTGAAATGTGTGGTATGAGTTGTAGCCCGGTAGTGCTGGGGTGCTCTCTGGAGCCTTGAACCAGGTTTCAGTTACTGCACAGATGTCGCCGTTCTCCATACTGAGGAGTGTTTCGAGCGTGTACATTTTGAGATTTAAACTCCTGGCGTTGAGTAGCATAACCCTCATTTTTTTATTTGTGCTGTTTACGGAGGTGGGTTTGACTTTTGAGCCTTGCCTAAAAAAGGCACTATGGGGGCAGCAAGAGCCTTGGCCAGTATTCGAAAGCCTAGGGGTGGCAGGTGCAAGTCGTCTCTTGTGAAGCAACGAGGCTTGTCGAGCATGTCGTCCCAGGCTGACAGACACTGGAAATCCTTTGAATGACACCAGAAGCTTAGCCAATTGTTGAAATTGATAATTTTTTCTTTATACTGTGGTATAATTCTTGGTGAGGGTAGGATGCTACTCAGGGTCAGGGTCATTCCCGCCAGGGCTACATGATCAGAGAGATCTTCCATGTCTCTTTTCATGTAGTCCAGGGAGGTACGTATCAGGTCATTCACACCATCATGAACAATGACAGTGTCATATTTGTACTTGTTCTGGAGTGACCTGAGTGCTTGTGTTATGTGGCAGATTCTGGCTCCCGACAGGCAGCTAACAGTAACCTTCTCCTTGTCCAGCCTAGTGATTGGGACGTCAGTGTGCCTGACTATTGAGTCACCTGTTACTAGTGTGTTAGGTATGTTATTTCTTCTTAAGGGCTGTGATTGTGCGGCACACTGATTTTGTGTTTTATGTGTTGCCTGGTTTGTGACGGGAGGTGCAGGTGTTTTGGGTGTCTGCTTTGGACGTTTCTTATGCTTTGGCAGGTTTTTATTTAGAGCCTCCGAGTATGATTTTGTGTATTTATGTGTATTTTTTCCAGTGCTGGTTTAGTAGGTCTATGTGAGGCTGGAGGTGTGGTGCAAGTGTTAACCTTCTCCTCATGACTGCCTGTTCCAGTCTTGGGGGGGAGAGAGCTTATTATCCATGTGATAATAATTTGCCCTTGTCATGACTTAATTGCAACGTGGTTTGCCACCGTTTCTTGATCAGTGTAATGTAACTGATTAATGAAGAATGTATCATATTTCTGTAGCACTTTTTTATCTATGAATGTGGGATACTGACAATTTTTCTTTCTAATCTATCTGTGCCATACTTGGATTCTTCCCTTTTTTTACAACTCTCCATTACGGTTTTATTTAGCAAAATGTGATCCTTTGTTCCACATGACTTTCTTTTGTTACTCTTTTATTCTATTGCCATAATTGAATTTTTTTCTTAATGACCATAAACTCTATCTCCATTAATTCCAGTATACAATTCAAGTTACTGGTCTACAGTTTTTAGGATGGCTTTCAGATTCACCCTTAAGTATGAATATTGCTTTTCCTGTTCTTAACCAGGCTGGTGTCTGTTCAGAGTGTGCATGTAAGTAATTCTTACTCAAGGCTAAACCTTTGTGTAAAGATGTTAATACTTTTAGCCAGAAGTTAGGTACTGCATCTGAGCCTGGGGTTTTCCACTTAGGAGGTTTCCTTAATTTTGTTTCAATTCTTCTGCCTGTTGCTTCATCCCATTTCATATCCTTTACATATGAGCTCCTTACGGTTTCTTTTAAATGTTCTATCCATTCAGCATCTTTGTCAGGTTCCACAGGGTCTTCGTAAATATTTCTCCACAATGTGTCTATTTCTTCTTATTTTGGTGGTGTTTCTATACTTTTTGCTTTGTTTCCCAGTTCTCTATAAACATTTTTGGATGATCACTGATGAGTTGCTTATCTTGTACTTTTTCTTCATATTTATCTGGATATCTTCTAAGTTTTTCTGCCTCTGCTGATATCTTTAGTTTCTTATTTCCAATAGCATATGACATATCCTGGTCTGTTTTAATAATGTTTGCTTTTACCACAGCTATCTTTCTAAGTATTTTTTGATCTGTTTCCTGTTCTATATTCTTCTAACTGCAGAGCTTTGTGTCTTAACTGCTTTTTAGAGAATGGGCGACTTGTAGATTAAACCCTGACTGAAAAACAAGTCCGCTGCTTCATGGCACTATATCAAGCTGCTGTGGAGCTCAGACTGAAAAAGAATTAATGGTCATAAATTTATGCTCGTTAAGTAGCGATTTTGCTGTTTAGCGAGTGTAAAATAAAAATTGAGTAAAATAAAAAGCATATGTGCATGGGTGCGTGTGTGTCTGCATGTCAGAGTGTATGCGTATATTAAAATAAGAGAGAGAGAGAGAGACATGATCGAAAATAAGAAAGTGAAATTAATTAGCTCCACCGTATTAACTCTCTATCGTCAGACCACTCTACTACCTGCTTCTTTGAACACACCTTCACTTACTATGTATAACCCAAGCATTTCTAAATATAACATCCTACTCTCCTCCTTCCTACTCCTAAACACTCTCCTCCTTCCTACTCCTAAACACTCTCCTCCTTCCTACTCCTAAACACTCTCCTCCTTCCCACTCCTAAACACTCTTCTCATTTCCTACTCCTAAACACTCTTCTCATTTCCTACTCCTAAACACTCTCCTCCTTCCCACTCCTAAACACTCTTCTCATTTCCTACTCCTAAACACTCTTCTCATTTCCTACTCCTAAACACTCTTCTCATTTCCTACTCCTAAACACTCTCCTCCTTCCTACTCCTAAACACTCTTCTCATTTCCTACTCCTAAACACTCTCCTCCTTCCTACTCCTAAACACTCTCCTCCTTCCTACTCCTAAACACTCTTCTCATTTCCTACTCCTAAACACTCTCCTCCTTCCTACTCCTAAACACTCTCCTCCTTCCTACTCCTAAACACTCTCCTCCTTCCTACTCCTAAACACTCTCCTCCTTCCTACTCCTAAACACTCTCCTCCTTCCCACTCCTAAACACTCTTCTCATTTCCTACTCCTAAACACTCTCCTCCTTCCTACTCCTAAACACTCTTCTCATTTCCTTCTCCTAAACACTCTCCTCCTTCCCACTCCTAAACACTCTCCTCCTTCCCACTCCTAAACACTCTTCTCATTTCCTACTCCTAAACACTCTCCTCCTTCCTACTCCTAAACACTCTCATCCTTCCCACTCCTAAACACTCTCCTCCTTCCCACTCCTAAACACTCTTCTCATTTCCTACTCCTAAACACTCTCCTCCTTCCTACTCCTAAACACTCTCCTCCTTCCTACTCCTAAACACTCTCCTCATTTCCTACTCCCTCACCTTATTTGAAAATAGAAGGTTAACTGTATCCCATCTAACACTAAAACAAACAACTACCCACTTTGAATACACCCCACAATCACACAGCAACATAACTTCATCATCTTCATACCTCAGACCTCAATACCACAGAACAACACATATCAAGTCTCTCCAAATTGTGAAACCTTTTTCAATATCTTCCAAACTTTCCAAACACACACATAGCCACCAACAGCTATTATTCACTTATGACGACATTCATCCTAATCCAGGCCCAAACCCCTACCACCCTACTATCCCATCAATAAACCAAGCTACTTATTCAAGTCCTACCACCAGTCCCAATTCTCTACAGATAGCCCACCTCAATATTCGCAGCCTGAATAATAAAATAACCCAACTGCATGCACTCCTTGACTTATATTCCTTTGATATCCTTTGCCTAACTGAAACCTGGCTAAAGACAAACACCAAGGATAATGACATATTACCACCAGGATATAACATCATTAGACTTGACCGCCACATCGAAAAGGGTGGAGGTGTAGCTGTACTTTACAAAACTGAACTACTGGTTACCCTACTAGATACCAAACCACCCTCACTAAGTAATAGTGAAATCTTAATCACCAAGCTACAAATTAATACAAATAAATCCATTTATATAATTTGCTGTTACATCCCACCAGGTAAATATATTAATACCCTTGAAAACCTTCTGAGCTGGCTCTCAGCCTCCTTCGCTCAGGAAACTATACTGCTAGGAGGCTTTAATATTGATTGGAATTGTTGTACTTCCCAAATACCCACTTCACACATAAACCTCTATGGCTTTAATCAAACTATTACCGTCCCTACAAGAATAAACAAAACCAGCAACAAACAGAGCACCCTGGACTGGATTCTAGTTAATAGCAACCCCTTGACTTATATCACAGGAACACTACCTGATAATATTAGAGGCCATCAAATCACTTTCATCAACAGACTAAAAAGCCCTATCTCCAATAATATACAACTCAGAACTACCAGGAACAAAACTAATTTCAAGCAAGCCAACTTCCAACTAGACCTCAAAGCTTGCAATTGGTCTCCCCTAAAATACTTACCTCTTGATGAGGCTGTTTTATACTTTAACAACAAATTCCTCCAAATTCTCAACCACCATGCCCCCACAAGATTAATAAAAAAACAAAGCTAAGCCTGCTCCTTAGCTATCTAAGGAAACCAAACAAAAAACGCTACTTAGAAATAGGACTTGGGACAAATGGCGATCTACCAAAAACCCAGCTGACCATCAGATCTTTAAACAACTTAGAAATGAAACAAAGAAACTAATATTCCAAGATAAAAAAATTACTACTGGAAATTCCAACACACACAACGTCAAAACCCTCAGAAATTCTGGGCCGGTATCAACAAACTACTACACCCAGGCAATTCCAAAACACCTACTCCTAACCTCACACAGACTGCACCCATTCAAATTGCTGACACCTTCAACTCATTTTTCTCAGACACTGTTACTACCCTAGCATCAACCTTATCTCCTCAGTCCACTCAAGTACCTCACTCCCTAAACAATAATCCCCCCTCTTTCAAACTGCAACCTGTCTCAACAGATCTCATCTATACCTTACTTACAAAACTTAAATCTTGTACCCCCTCAGCTGACCTCATCCCAGCTGAGTACCTACAAATAGCAGCCAAAGCACTTGCCTTTCCTGTCTCCATTTTAATTAATCGAACCATAACTGAAGGCACTATCCCAACCCTCTGGAAGGTCTCTCATATCATTCCACTACATAAGGATGGTAACTCAAACGAGCTCTCGAACTTCCGTCCCATAGCTTTACTTTCTCCACTAGCTAAAATCATGGAAAGATGTGTTCATAGGCAATTACTTGACCATCTCCTCCAAAACAATCTCCTAGCAGATTGCCAACACGGTTTTAGACCTCAGCACAGCACCACCACTGCTCTCTTGTCATTCACTGACCATATTAATAAAAATCAGAATAACTTGCTGTCCTCAGCTCTATTCTTAGACCTCTCTAAGGCCTTTGATATGGTCAACCATCCTCTCTTACTAAACATCCTTAAATCTTTCAATTTAGACTCTCAGGCTACCCAGTGGTTTAATTCCTAATTACATAATAGACAACAAGCAGTCCTATGGGAAAATTACTTATCACCTCTTCTTCCTATCAAAATAGGAGTACCACAAGGCTCAATACTGGGACCTCTCCTCTTTTCTATTTTTATTAGCAACCTAAATAAGTCCTTTCCACAATCTATCTGTATTCAATATGCCGAATACTCAACACTGATATGTTCAGCTTCCTCCCAAGTTGAGCTTCAGACTACTACACAAAAAGTCTTCTCAGCAGCTGAAAACTGGTTCCACCAATATTGCCTCTTACTGAATCCCAAAAAGACTAAATTATTACTTTTCACACCTTTACAAAAGTCATCTTCTTTTACCTTCAATATAACTTCTAATAACGGCACTATAATATCCCCTGACCCTACTACCAAACTTCTTGGTGTCACAATAGACCACAATCTCAACTTTGATTCCCATATTAACTTAACCATCAAGTCAGTCAACAGGAAACTTGGATCTCTCTATAGGCTTAAACCCTACCTTACAACCTTATCCAGAAGTACTTTAGCACAAACACACCTGCTCTCTACCCTTCTTTTTGCCTCACTGATTTTTACAAACTTATCTAAATCTAATTTCAATAAACTAGCAACAGCATATAACAATATAGCCAGATTTGCAACAGGAGCCCCTTTTCGTACCCATCATTGCTCTAATCTTAAACAACTAGGCTGGCTAGAACTTCATACTCAAATTCTACTACAGCAACTAACCATCACCCACAAAATCTTCTATCAGCCTTCTAATACCACTATACTTAGTTCTCTTATTACTCCTTATAAAAACATATCTTCCTTACGCTCTGCCACCAAGCTTCTAGCAGACTCCTATAAATCCAACAAAGCTGGGGACAGTCTGTTCTCCAACTGTACTGCACCTGTCTGGAACAAGCTTCCAAATGAACTTACTGCAATTACCTCTTTACCTACTTTCAAGAAGCATCTAAAAACTTTGCTTAATTCCCTATGGCTCTGCCCTTGTACTAACCCTGACTAAACTTTTTTTTCTCTGCTACCTTTTCCTAGAATTTCTTTATTTTGCTACTGTCCATTTGTAAATTTTTCCTTTTGTATAACAAGTGTTGTATCTACTGTCTTTTTGTGGAGCTTTTCTCCCCGGGCCTCTACTGAAAATGGACATGTATCCAGCTAGACTAGCCCGGTCAACAAATGTAAAATAAATAAAATAAATCAATAAATGAAACAAAAAAAAAAGCGGGTGTATATTTACATTGCTATCTGCCTGTATGAGTGAATGCATGCATGAAAGAGAAGAGCCTGTGTGTGCATGTGTGTGTGTGTGTGTGTGAGTGACGGGGGGGGGCAGAAAGTGAAGAGTGACAGCGACCAGGCAATCCATGGCAGCAGCAGCATCACATAAGAGGTGTTGTGCATTAAGACAAGGATGAGGCTCACGTGTTTAAGTATTTCAATGCATACAAACACATCAGGACAGACGGCAGGACCACTGAACTTAATCTGACTGACTACATACATGCATGGCAGGAACACTGAACTTAATCTGACTGACTACATACGTGCATGCATGGCAGGAACACTGAACTTAATCTGACTGACTACATACGTGCATGCATGGCAGGACCACTAAACTTAATCTGACTGACTACATACATGCATGGCAGGAACACTGAACTTTAATCTGACTGACTACATACATGCATGGCAAGAACACTGAACTTAATCTGACTGACTACATACATGCATGCATGGCAGGAACACTGAACTTAATCTGACTGACTACATACATGCATGGCAGGAACACTGAACTTAATCTGACTACATACATGCATGGCAGGACCACTGAACTTAATCTGACTGACTACATACATGCATGGCAGGAACACTGAACGTAATCTGACTGACTACATACATGCATGCATGGCAGGACCACTGAACTTAATCTGACTGACTACATACATGCATGCATGGCAGGAACACTGAACTTAATCTGACTGACTACATACATGCATGGCAGGAACACTGAACTTAATCTGACTGACTACATACGTGAATGCATGGCAGGACCACTGAACTTAATCTGACTGACTACATACATGCATGCATGGCAGGAACACTGAACTTAATCTGACTGACTACATACATGCATGGCAGGAACACTGAACTTAATCTGACTGACTACATACATGCAAGCATGGCAGGAACACTGAACTTAATCTGACTGACTACATACATGCATGGCAGGAACACTGAACTTAATCTGACTGACTACATACATGCATGCATGGCAGGAACACTGAACTTAATCTGACTGAATACATACATGCAAGCATGGCAGGAACACTGAACTTAATCTGACTGACTACATACATGCATGCATGGCAGGAACACTGAACTTAATCTGACTGACTACATGCATGCATGGCAGGAACACTGAACTTAATCTGACTGACTACATGCATGCATGGCAGGAACACTGAACTTAATCTGACTGACTACATACGTGAATGCATGGCAGGAACACTGAACTTAATCTGACTGACTACATACGTGCATGCATGGCAGGAACACTGAACTTAATCTGACTGACTACATACATGCATGGCAGGAACACTGAACTTAATCTGACTGACTACATACATGCATGCATGGCAGGAACACTGAACTTAATCTGACTGAATACATACATGCAAGCATGGCAGGAACACTGAACTTAATCTGACTGACTACATACATGCATGCATGGCAGGAACACTGAACTTAATCTGACTGACTACATGCATGCATGGCAGGAACACTGAACTTAATCTGACTGACTACATGCATGCATGGCAGGAACACTGAACTTAATCTGACTGACTACATACGTGAATGCATGGCAGGAACACTGAACTTAATCTGACTGACTACATACGTGCATGCATGGCAGGAACACTGAACTTAATCTGACTGACTACATACATGCAAGCTCTCAGTCTGGCTGCTCACTGTTGGTTGCAGTATCTATACACATGTGCCCAATGACAAGAATGTTTCTTAAAGGTATATCACGCACTCTGATCGACATCCTCCCTCCTTACTGGGCTGTCTCATATAAACAATGACATGCAATTAGGCAGACAATAATAAAGAAAACAGCAGTCATGTCCAGGTTGCCGTGTATCTGGAAATAGGTTTTGAGCTGCGATCTGATCTTGTAACATAGTAGTTAGGACTGGGTTTAGCAACAGGGACAGTCACCAGGGAACGTTCTGTTTGGGGACTCTCAAGGATTTTCTCAGGAACATGAATTGCTGATGAAATGTCCTCTGGAACAGGAACATTGGACAAGTCCTCTGAGAACTACAGCCTTTGTCACAGGCAAGATGCTGTAACACTGATTCAGACACTGGTAACAAATGCTTCAAGTTTCGTCTGAATTCCATTCCTTGTGATTCTACAATGTACAATCTCAGCTCTTGACACACGTTTCACAAATCCAATGCAATCAAAATGTTTTGATGCCTCATCCTTACTATCTCCCCTTTTTTCAATGAACTGAGCGTTTTGCTGGTTTTATCATAGTAAGACATTTGGGACAAATGCTTCTTCAACAGTTGGGCCTTCCCTGCCTTTGCTGTTTTTAGCACATGGAACCAATAAATTACTGCTGACTGGTAGTGTGGTTCTGGTTTGTCTCGACATAAGTCTCTGGGAAGGTGAACCAAGATGTTTATCACGAGAAATGTTTCTGAGATTTAACAAGTTTAGAAAAACATCAGTATTGTTGCATCTGGATTTCTCTTAACAGCTGTTTTGCACTTTGAACTGCACATTCAGCCAAGCCATTTGACTGAGGGGTATTCAGGACTACTCGCAATATGAACAAAGTCCCACATTTCTGTAAAATTTCTTGAATTGCTGACTACTAAACTGTGCATCATTGTCAGAAATAACTCTCTGTGGACTACCATACTACCATGGACAGAACTGGAAGTTGGGTTGGGAAGCAGGTCAATCTCAAGCCAATATGAATAAGAGTCTACTAACACCAAGTAATGTTGACCGTTCCACTCAAAGATATCTGTGGCTACTGTCGACCAAGGTAGTCCAGGGATCTGGCTTAACTGAAGTGGTTCTGTTTGTTGATGTAGCTTTATACTATTACAGACTGAACCAGCTGAAAGTACTTTCTTGATATCTCTTGACATAGAAGGCCAAAATACTAGACTTCTCACCCTTCTTTTGGTAGAATCACTTCCTGGGTGGTCACAATGCAAAATCTGAATGTACTCTTTTGGCAAGACCTTTCATGATGACATCATTGTCTGACAAAATCTCATCTCTGTCAGGAAAACACTGCTGGACTTCTACTAGTAAACAAGATTGCTTGGAAGGCCATCCTCGACTGATAAAGTGGTTGAGCTTCTGGAGAACTGGATCTGAAGCTGTGTGAGTTCCGAGCTCATCAAGATGTGTGGAAGAAAACTTTCTCACTTCCATGACCCCAAAAATCAGGTTGCTCATTGTTATGCTGTTCTGTGCTTTTCTGGGAAATCTGGATAAGGTATCAGCAAGATAAAGAAGTTTTTCTTTTGTGAAAACAAGACTGAAATTGTACTTCTGCAATTTGAGCATCACGCACGGCAATCTGGCAGGAGATGTGTGTATAGGCTTTCTCAAAATAGTGACTAAAGGTTGGTGATAATTTTTGATCTAGATAGGTCAACCATAAATATAATCATGAAATTTCGAACATGCAAACACAATTGGCAAAAGCTCTTTCTCAGTCTGGGCATATTGCATCTCAGTCTGGGTAAGAGTTCTCATTGCATAGGCTATTGGTCTACCCTCTTGAAGAATGACTGGACCTAGACCAAACTTTGAAGCATCACAGAAAAGAGTAACTGATTTGTGAACATCACAGTAGCTGAGTTGGTGGGTTAGCAATTTTCTTTTTCAGGACATCAAATATTCTTTTGTATTGTTCTGACCATGACCACGTTACATCTTTGCATATCAGCTCTCTTAGGCAGTGCTGAAAGCTGGCTTAAATCTGAAATGAACTTGCCTAGATAGTTGACCATGCCAAGAAAATGTTGTAGGGCTTGGACTGTCTGTAGCTGGTAAATTGAGAATTGCTGTTTGCTTGGAGAGATATGGTCGTAAGCCTGAACTGGTAAACAAGTGACCAACATAAGTAACTCCTCGTAGCTGGAATTTGCACTTCAGAGGATTCAGCTTAAGATTCACTTCACATGCTCTTTCCAAAACTTTCTTAAGGTTTCTGTTATGTTTGCCTTCAACAGTATCACCACTGCCTCCTACTAGAATACCATCTACTATAACAGAACATGGATAGCCCAAAAAAATGCGCTCCATTGCATGTTGAAACACTTCAATAGTAGAATGTATTCCAAATGGTATTCTCAGAAATGTGCATCTTCCAAATGGTGTACTGAATGTGGTTAACAATGAAGATTTCCAGTCAAGTAAAATTTGCCAAAATGAACTCTCTGCATCTAAGACAGAAAATACAGTGACGTTTGGCATGAGGCAGCAACTTCGTTGACTGTACGCATTTGATGATGAGGCCTTTTTAATGCTTTGTTCAGATCGTTTGGATCAGTACATATTTTGATATCATCTGAGCTTTTTTATGAGCTACTACCATAGGGGATACCCATTCAGTAGGTTCGTCTACTAGACAAATTACTCCTAGCTGCACCACTTTGTCCAGCTCAGCTTTGACTCAGTGCTGCATATCTACTCTCCATGCTGGTCTGATAACTGGGCTGACCTCTGGGTCTAACTTCATAGAGTACACAACTGGTAGTTTGCAAAAATATCAGCATACTCAGAAAAAATAGTTTGACCAAAATTTGAGTTGTTGTCATGCAGGCTTACATGGTGATCTTCTTTATTAAATGAAAGCAGTCCCATTTTCAAACTGTCTCTAATACTTAATAATGACTGCACGTGTCTCTTGACTATGTAAAACTGCAAGTCATAGCTGTTCCCAGCAGAGTAACATGAAAGGACTACTGAGCCTTCAGTTTGAATCTCTTCACCACCATAAGCAACAAGCTTTGCACACTCTGTCAAATCAAGTTGTTCTGTAGCTTTTACTCTATCAAACGCTTCTGCTGACATAACACTGCACTTTGAGCCAGTATTTACTTTGAGCTCTACGGGATTCCCATTAATCCAAACAGTACAAAAGATTTTCTTCTTAGCCCACAAACCTACTGCATTTTCTGTTTTAACAAGCACAGACACACCATCAACATAGAAAGTAAGGTCACAGCTTTCCTGTTGATCAACTTGCTTCCTGGAATGCCCTCTTTTGATAAAAGAATGTGCCTTATTTGATTTACAAAGCTTATTGAAATGATTCCACTTATTGCAAGAATGACACTGCTGACCCAAAGCTAAGCACTTTTCTTGTTTGGGTTCATGATTACCACCACAATTACGACAGTTGACTATGAGGTTTGTTATGGGTTTTGCTGAATCACCCCCTCTGCTTTGCTGTGTGCACCTTAGATTTTACAAAAGTAACTCTGGGTTTTACTGAAGTGGCCCTGCCCTTAGGCCTGTAACTCTTAACCTCTAACTAACTGCGGAAGGTACTGGAAGGCTTGCTTTCTCATTTGTAAGTATACTTGTGCGCCTTTCTGTTAGCTTGTTAGCTTGTTTATCTGACAAATTTCAATGGCCTTATTTAACGTCAAGTCACCACTGTCTTGAAGCAAAATCTTTCTCACTGTGTCATTATTAATTAATACCACACACAAGCCTGTCTTTTATCATCTCATCTCTGAAATCATCAAATCTCCATGTTTTAGTCTTATTTCTCAAGTCAGTTATATATGTTGCAAAAGTTTCATCAGGCTTTTGATCCCTTGTGTAAAATAAGTGCCTTTCCTTTGTAATATTCATTTGGGGGTTTCACATTTCTCTAAATTTACATTTTTAAACACTTTCAGCAGGTACCACAATATGGCGTCTTCCCCCTCCCCTGCAAACACAGCAGGTGCCTACACAAATGAACTCTCTCTTTCAATGGCCTCTGAACCAGTTAAATTAAACAGAATTAATGCTTTGTCAGAAAAAGCAGCCTGTATGAAACGATCATATTCCTGCTCACTCTCCAATTTTCTGCAATACTGTTATCAAACACAAGCGGTGCGGTTCAGTGAAACCTTTCTGCCATGCCCACAGATTATAGTAAAACACAATCCAATCTTGGCCCTTGTAATTATGTACAAACATTCACACACACCAGGTACTTGTAATAATATTCAAATGTACAATAAGGTCTTCGAAAGACTGTACTCAAATATTTTTTGAAATAACTGTACTTTGCAAACTAACTGCACTGTAATACTGCACACACTTGCAAACACTTTGGACACTTCGGATATTTTGAATAGCGTTAGTTAATACAAAAAGTAGTACAAAGCAAAAAATACCGTTGTTTCCCGTTTCTTACACATTTTATGCAATGTGGATATTGTTTCAAACGTTTTCATAATTACTTTGAATATTTTTATCAATATGTCGCACTTTCGGACATTTTGTTTAATAAGACATTCATTTTGAGCATTCTGAATACTTCTTTCCATATTTCTAGCGAATGAAATAATTTAAGCAAGTTTTAGTACCTGGAATTCGTTTCTGACCTTTTTTGTGAATCGTTTCAGCAGTAGGGGTGATCCACTGCTATACATTCCTCCAACTTTAACTGGTTGCCTCATGGCTGTAACTATGGAATCCATTCTGACACCATATTGCTCATCTTATGTGCTTTAAGATGATGATGAGGCACGGGTGTTGGTTTAAGTAGTTTATTGCATACAAACACATCAGGATGGATGGCAAGAACACTGAACTTAAATTAACTATCTAACTAACCGACTGACTACAGTCGTGCATTCTCTCTCTGGTGCTCACTCAAAATGGCACTCTTGCTTACAAGTACTCAGTACTTACATGCATGTGCACACTGACTAGAATGATTCTTAAAGGTACATCACACACACACTGATCTACATCTATCATACCTCTCAACCTCTCAGCACAAGAAATCTAGACAGAGCCACAAATAATGGTGAAACAAAGGAAGAAATATACGGACGGATTTCAAATATTGGGCTTATAAACTTAGCCCCCTAAATACGGAAGACGTAATAAGGGATCTGGGGACCCAAGTAGATAGTAACCTCTCCTTTGATAATCACACTGCCAAAGTGGTTAGAAAATCCTTCTATGTGGCCCACCTAATCACAAAAGGGTTTGCATCCAGATCGAAAGAGGTCATTGGGCCCCTCTATGCATCACTCAGCAGACCCATCATAGAGTACAATGCCCCATTTGGGATGTACCTTACAAGACACCTGCAACAACTGGAAAGACCACAGAAGTACCTCACCAAGAGGATCACTGGCCTCAAGCAGATGCCCTATGCAGCTCGACTGAAGAAACTCCAGCTGTACTTGGTTACATACTGCCTACTCAGAGGTGATCTCTGCCTGACATACAAGGCCATGTCCAACCCAGAATTGATCGACATGCTCCACCTAAAGAAAACCATATCCCCTCGAGCCACACGCTCCAGCGATCTAAACCTCACCACAACAATAAATAGGACGTGCTGGAGGGATAGATTCCTGTCCCAGAGACTTCCCATGTCCTGGAACAAGATTCCAATCCACATTAGGCAGGAGCTCCTCACCAACCCTCTTCAAGAGAAACTTTGACGAGTGGATGGGAAACAGAAAGTTTACCCCAGGGATCACATCAATGGCTCTGCTGGACAGAGGCACGGGGAACTAATCTAAGGGGGCGGCGAAAGCCAACACATTCGAGCTAGGTTTATAAATGCCTTCGGGCATATAGCCATGAACCTATGGAAGAATACAGTGGGAGGATGACTCCACCTTATCTTAAAGATATTCTTTTGGAAATTAACTGAGCCAGACATAAGTATTTCCTGAGTATGACAGAAACATGATGATCAAATGAGAGAAAGCTGTCCACATAATTACCCACAGGTCTCTTATAACCATATGTGTCTGAAGAGGAGTAGCATTTACAACATACGAGGTGGGAGCAGCTGTTTTCTGAATGCTACTTACTGCATTTAGCTTGAGATTGGTTTTGGTATAGCGGATATGAGTATATTCTTGCCCTTTTTGTTTAGTTTTGCTGGATGAGCAGACAACAGGAACAATGAGAGCTTTTCTCTGAAAATCTGAAAGGATGGAATGAATCCTTCTTTGATAGGTCTGTTGATAAGTATTGCAACTGGAAAAGAGATAAAATAAGTTCTCTCTTCAGGATTTCTGACAGTAAACTGTCCACATTTGTGGATTGGGTTTTAACTTTTTAAAGAACCTATACACTAGGCCTAGAGGGAGTGTAGAAAGAGTGAAAGGTAAGTGCACAGAAAAAAATGATAAACAGTACAGGTGTTGTGTAACTGTAACACGTGCTTGCAGTCCGTCTTTGCAGAGTAAAGCGGTGCACAGCTCGGATGGTGTGGAACACTCATTTCAGCCTACATATACTGCATGGCAAGAAAAATGTACAATCTTCAAGTGCTGTGCAACTCTAATGTAGGTCTACAGGGACCATAAGGAGAATAAATAGGTACACAGATCACATGTTGTTGAATGTTAATCTCAACTGACATAGAATTATAGACACAAAATGGTTCACAGCTCATGCCCTGTGGAACACTAAAATTAGTCTAGATGAACTGTAAGGACAGTAAAATGTTCACAGCTTAGCTGTTGTGGGACACTACTGTAGTCCCATAAGGACTGTAAGGACAGTAAAAGGTACAGAGCAGGTGTTGTGGGACACTAATGTAGGCCCATGGGGACTGTAAGGACAGTAAAAGGTACAGAGCTCAGGTGTTGTGAGACACTAATGTATGCCCACGGGGACAGTAAAAGGTACACACCAGGTGTTCTGGGACACTAATGTAGGCCCACGGGGACTGTAAGGACAGTAAAAGGTACAGAGCTCAGGTGTTGTGGGACACTACTGTAGACCCACGGGGACTGTAAGGACAGTAAAAGGTACAGAGCAGGTGTTGTGGGACACTAATGTAGGCACACGGGGACTGTCAGGACAGTAAAAGGTACAGAGCTCAGGTGTTGTGGGACACTACTGTAGGCACACGGAGACTGTAAGGACAGTAAAAGGTACAGAGCTCAGGTGTTGTGAGACTGTAAGGACAGTAAAAGGTACAGAGCTCAGGTGTTGTGGGACACTAATGTAGGCCCACGGGGACTGTATGGACAGTAAAAGTTACAGAGCAGGTGTTGTGGGACACTAATGTAGGTCCATGGGGACTGTAAGGACAGTAAAAGTACAGAACAGGTGTTGTGGGACACTACTGTAGACCCACGGGGACTATAAGGACAGTAAAAGGTACAGAGCTCAGGTGTTGTGAGACTGTAAGGACAGTAAAAGGTACAGAGCTCAGGTGTTGTGGGACACTACTGTAGGCACACGGAGACTGTAAGGACAGTAAAAGGTACAGAGCTCAGGTGTTGTGAGACTGTAAGGACAGTAAAAGGTACAGAGCTCAGGTGTTGTGGGACACTAATGTAAACCCATGGGGAAAAGTTACAGAGCAGGTGTTGTGGGACACTAATGTAGGTCCATGGGGACTGTAAGGACAGTAAAAGGTACAGAGCTCAGGTGTTGTGAGACACTAATGTAGGCCCACGGGGACTGTAAGGACAGTAAAAGGTACAGAGCTCAGGCGTTGTGAGACACTAATGTAGGCACACGGGGACTGTAAGGACAGTAAAAGGTACAGAGCAAGTGCTGTGGGACACTAATGTAGGCCCACGGGGACTGTAAGGACAGTAAAAGGTACAGAGCTCAGGTGTTGTGAGACACTAATGTAGGCACACGGAGACTGTAAGGACAGTAAAAGGTACAGAGCAGGTGTTGTGGGGCACTACTGTAGGCCCACGGGGACTGTATGGACAGTAAAAGTTACAGAGCAGGTGTTGTGGGACACTAATGTAGGTCCATGGGGACTGTAAGGACAGTAAAAGGTACAGAACAGGTGTTGTGGGACACTAATGTAGGCCCACGGGGACAGTAAAAGGTACAGAGCTCAGGTGTTGTGAAACACTAATGTAGGTACACGGAGACTGTAAGGACAGTAAAAGGTACACAGCTCAGGTGTTGTTTCATAGATTCATACTAGGCTAACTGCCCTTGCGAGCCATTTTAAGCCTAGACAATTATCCCTTGTGAGACTCAAACTCTGCACCTTGTGTTTGTAAGGCAAACACCTCAACCATTAGGCCACCCTCGTGAGATACTAATGTAGGGGACTCTAAGGACAGTAAAAGGTACAGAGCTCAGGTGTTGTGAGACACTAATGTAGGCCCACGGGGACTGTAAGGACAGTAAAAGGTACAGAGCTCAGGTGTTGTGAGACACTAAGGTAGGCCCACGGGGACTGTAAGGACAGTAAAAGGTACAGAGCTTAGGTGTTGTGAGACACTAATGTAGGCCCACGGGGACTGTAAGGACAGTAAAAGGTACAGAGCTCAGGTGTTGTGAGACACTAATGTAGGCCCACGGGGACTGTAAGGACAGTAAAAGGTACAGAGCTCAGGTGTTGTGAAACAATAATGTATGTCCAGAGGGGCTGTAAAGACAGTGAAAGGTAGAGAGCTCAGTTGTTGCGAAACAATAATATATGCCCATAGGAACTGTAAAAACAGTCAAAGTTACAGAGCTAATTTGTTGTGAGACACTAATGTAGGCCCACGGGGACTGTAAGGAAAGTGAAAGGTACAGAGCTCAGATGTTGTGGTATACTCATGTCAGACTTATGGGTACTGTAAGAAGTGTAAGACATACACAGCTTGGATGCTGTGAAACACTGACAACATCAGCATTCTGCGAAACCAGTTCCTGGGCAGTGTCATAGAAGTGGTTATTTAGTGCATTGCAGCATCTTTGAAAAAGGTGATATGTTTAGAGAGTCCTGGTTAAAGGAACTGAGCAGTACTTCTCCAGAACTTTCTGTAATTGGCAACACACAGGTGGTGTTGATCATGGGAACAGGCCTTTTTTGCTATGCATTAAAGCATGCTTTGAATACATGTGATTCTAAAATGGACATGGTCAGATGCCAGCCTAGTTTTGTAGCAATCAGACCACAGATGATCTCTGCTGCACATCAGACTTTGGAGTCCAAGGGAAGATGAAGTCCCTGTTTCATTTCTTATGGGGGCTAAGCTTGTTTAAAATACTGACTAAAAACTCCCGTCTACAAACCTATCAAATCTGCTAGGCACCGTCTGCACACTTGAAAGGCTGCCAAGGCCTGGAACTCCTTACCTGTATCCAACAGGTCTATACCCCCCCCCCCCCCCATCTTTCACAACCACTCTGAGACTTCCTAGCTAAAATCTGGCTCTGTTCTTCCTCAAAACCAAGATAAACTCTATCCCTAAATGTGAACAAGTACCTTTTCATTCCTTCTGCCTCCTTAGTCTCCCTTTTTCACTTACTTCCTTATTTCAAATTATCTTCCCTGAATTTCTCTCTAAATATACCACAAGCCTATTTTCCCCTCACTTCATATTGCAAATCCTGTCGGTATTAGACTAACTTACCTTTAATTTCTCTACAAACTGTCCAACATTTCTCTAAATATTAAATGATTGTCATATAACTGGGATTCCGGATATTGGCTAAGGCTCTTGCCACCCCCATAGTGCCTTTTTTAGGCAAGGCTCAAATTCTAAACCTACCACCCTAGAAAACAAAAATGGGAAGAAACTGAGGGTAATGCTGCTCAATGCCAGAAGTCTAAATCTCAAAATGCACGCACTCGAGGCCCTTCTCAGTATGGAGGACATCGATGTCTGTGCTGTAACTGAAACCTGGTTCAAGGCTCCTGAGAGCACCCCGGCACTATTAGGTTTTACCTCATATCATGCGTTCCGGCCCCAAAACCCGGACCACACCACAAAAGGAGGGTGTATCTATATTCATAAAGGATACCCACACCTCCAGGTTGGTGGCAACGCATAAGCTCGAAACCATCCAGGTGCAACTAACCATAGGCAAAACTGCTCTACAAATTGTAGCATGCTACAGGCCACCCTCTCAAACTCAGGAACCCCACACAGCCTTCCTGAAGACACTGGAGGGTATAAATGCATCTCCAAACACCATCATATTGGGTGACTTCAACTACCCGAATATAGACTGGGAACATTACTCAAGCCCTAACTTTCTAGCCCAACGGTTCCTGGAGTTCATAAATTCAAATGCCATGGAACAGCTAGTCACTGTTCCCACGAGAGGAGAAAATATACTAGATCTCATTGTCACAAACATGGGGACAAAATGCTCCACACCGGAAGTATATCCCTCATTGGTGAGATCTGATCATAAACTAATCTCACTGGAAATCCATCCCGCCCCCACCCCAAACAAAAAGACCATAGTGAAGAACTTCTCTAAAGCAAACTTCACACTACTCAAGACTGGTGTGGTATCCTTCAAGGCCCCTGAGCCAGTGGAAACCACAACCCAAGCTGCGGAAGCCCTTACAAATGCCTTCTATGAACACCTCCAGGACTGCATGGATCAGGCAATCCCAAATAAAACCAAGACTCTTTCCACAAAGGGCAAACGTCCAGTCTGGTGGACCCCAGCCATTAACAAACTTTACAATAAGAGGAGAAAGCTATTACATGATAGAACAAAATCCATAAAAGGGAAGTCACCCCTGATCATTATTAGTAAAAAATACGAGCACTCATAAAATCAACTAAGGCCAATTTTGAGAGAAAATTGCCATGGATTCAAAGGACAATCATAAGGCCTTTTTCAGCTATGTTAGGAACCTGGGTGGAAACTCCCAGATATGCTCAGAATTAGTCCAAAATGATACAAAAATCACTGAACCCACAGACATTGCCAACATACTGGCAGACAGGTTCAGTGCAAACTTCACCCCTCTCCCCCCCCTAAAGGAGAGATAACTATCCCAGCCGAGTGTAGCCTCCCGGACATCTCAAATGCGCAGGTGAAAGCTGCACTCTCTAAAGCTAAAAACACAGCATCATTGGGACCGGATGGTGTCCCCGGCTGTGTGCTACACGAGCTAAATGAGGAATTAAACCCGCACATAAGGCAGCTGTTTAATCTCAGCCTTACCACAGGATACGTGCCCAAGGAGTGGCGTACGGCAACTGTAGTCCCATTCCACAAAGGCAGCGCCTCTACGGACCCTGGTAATTACCGCCCCATAAGCTTAACAAGTCTAGTCTGCAAAGCTATGGAGAGGATCATAATGGAGCTCATAAACAAAGATATAGGGGACTTGCAGACATTGGACCCGACCCAGTTTGGCTTTGTCAAGGGAAGATCATGCCTTTTGAACTTGGTCGACTTCTTCGAAACAGTCACCAAGGCCATTGATGAGGGAAAGGCAGTCCATACAGCCTACCTTGACCTTGCAAAGGCTTTCGACACAATACCCCACTCGGGTATTGTAGAAAAACTTACCAGCTTAAATGTAAACCCATGTGTCACAAGATGGGTTGCAAACTGGCTTAAGGACAGAACCCACAGGGTTAGAGTTGCTGGCGCTGTGTCAGACTCCAAGCCGGTCACAAGTGGTGTCCCACAGGGCTCGGTCCTTGGCCCCCTATTGTTTGGCATCTACTTCTCAGAAGTACAGGACAACATAGGAGGACTTTGGCTGACAAAGTTTGCAGACGACTGCAAACTGGGCGCCATAGTGGAAAGTGCATCAGACACGGATATCCTTCAGAAGGGACTCACGGAAACAGATAGCTGGTGCCAGAGCCATGGCCTGAAGTTAAACGCCAAAAAATGTATAGTCATACCCTTCGGGAAAAACAAGGTAACCCCAAGCTACCATATAGGTGGCAATCCACTAAGCACAGAAGAGGTTATCAGGGACCTGGGGACCCAGGTTGACAGTGGCCTTTCTTTTGACACTCACATTGCTAAAGTGGTTAGAAAGACCTTCTACATTGCCCACCTGATCATGAAGGGATTCACATCCAGATCTAGTGATGTTATTGTTCCCTGTACTCTTCACTTATCAGACCAATGATCGAGTACAATGCCCCATTCGGGATGTATCTCACCCGACATCTGCAGCAATTGGAGAGACCCCAAAAGTTCCTCACCAAAAGGATAAAGGGACTCCAAAATCTGTCATATGCTGCCAGATTGAAGAAACTCCAGCTCTATTCAGTCGCATACCGTCTGCTCAGAGGTGACATGTGGCTGACATACAAGGCCATGTCCAACCCGAATTAATGGACATGCTCCACCTCAAAAATCCAAATCCACCAAAACCACTAGAGCAAGCGACTTAAACCTTAGCACGGATATAAATAGGACGTGCTGGAGGGATAGATTTATCACTCAGAGACTCCCTATGCTGTGGAATAAAATCCCGGTCCATGTGAGGCAGAGCACCTCGCTGACTCTGTTCAAGAGAAATCTAGACCTGTGGATGGGAGATTGTAGGTTTACCCCGGGAATCATCTCTGTATCACTGCTGGACAGAGGCACAACAAACTAATGGGCACAGTATTTTTTCATACAAGGGGTGGCGTAAGCCACAAAAATTTGGGCTAGGCTTATAAATGCCTTAGGGCAGATAGCCTAGTATAAACCTATGAACCTATGAACCTATGAACCTATGAACTTGTATCGATTCTTAACCAATGTTTTTATATTATGTATATTTTGTTACAATTACTTTAACTGTATATGTTTTTATTTTTGAAGATTGTAAAATTACTGTTCTTAAAATGTTTTGCAATAATTTGGAGCCTTTCTCCTCAGACCTCCACTGAAAATGGGCTTCTATCCATTCTGACTTTCCTGGTAATCAAATGTCAATAGATAAATACTAAGGAAAATGTCTCGTCCTATTGAAGTTTGAAATGAAGAGACCAGTCAGTGGATCTTACAGCGGTGTTAAATGTCTATGAAACTAATTTCCTCATATTCCAAGAAAAGCTAAAAATCTATGGCTACATCTTATCCAAAAAGCTCTGTTAACCATCATTCCATTTTCCATCCATATTCTGACATTGTAAACTGCTTTTTGAACTAAATGTTGTAGCATATTCTTGCTTCTGTAAATATGAATATGTTTTTTACCATATCCTTATATCTCTAAATATGTTTTGTTCATTTCTTATGTGATCCCTTTCCCCTGTCTGTGCCTGCAAATAGCCTACTGAGATCAATGTCTGTGCCTGCAAATAGCCTACTGAGATCGGTAAACAAATATAAATAAATAAATAACGCAGCATTTCTGCACCTTACGGATTTGTGCACAACTCCACAACACATATACCAGTAACTGGTCACTGGTGATATCAGTTCAGTGCTCGATATATCACAAAGTTAGAAGCCAATTAGAGTCCTCACATGAGTTTGCCATCTGTCAAACGGTACTGGTACCAAACCATTTACCTATACCTACTTTAAATGCTTCAAGACTAGAAGCCTTTCTAGTTCTTATAATAAATTTACTGCAGAACTTTCCGTCTCTACAATAAAATGACCCTTTTCTCTGAAAAGTGTTGCATAGTGGTATGTTCTCAATGAAAAAACTTTTCTAGTGCCTATACTATGTTGCTTAAATTCTACTCTTAAAACAGCTGACAACAACGCAATTTCCGTGCCTTTAATGTTCAATTCAATGTTCTTATATCAAACTCCTATCCTGAAAAGGCCTTCAAAGAGTGTGTCACCAGTATAGTAAAATACTCTTTCTCCCAAATGACTATCCAATCCTCTTTTAAAAGAACTAACAGAGTCAAGTTTTCTTATCCAAAGTGGGATTAAGTTCCAATATATTCTGGTCCTACAATGAAATGAGTTCTTTAAGACAAGACTGGGGTAACAACTGACAAACAAGAATCAAAACCTTTTTAGACCTTCCAACAATAGTTCAGATTTATAATCTCATAGTAACAGCTCCCAATAAATAAATAAATAAATAAAGATTTGGACCAAAGCAGAATGTCAGCTTTAATGCCCAGATCCCCAATATGTTCTTCTTCTATCAACATTGAATTTTCTATTGCATACAGGGAATATGGATTACCATTTCCAAAATGCATAACACATGTTCATAGGTTCTTAGGTTTATAGCTGAATACTAGGCTAGCTGCCTAGAAGGGCCATTTTAAACCTAGCCAATAACCAAAGACAAGAGCCAATTTATTTTATTTTTATTTTACATTTGTTGACCGGGCTAGTCTAGCTGGACATATTTCCATTTTCAGTAGAGGCCCGGGGAGAAAAGCTCCACACAGATATACAAAGTATAAAAATATTGTTACAAGGTAAGAAAAGGATTAATAAACAATAAAACAGATGTTTTTTTTTTCATTCTAGATATAAAGTAGCAATAAACAGAATATTACTTAAGGAAGCTAAAAACAGTTGTAGTACAGGAGAGTTGCATACAATACTTTACATCAGGTACAAGGATTTAAACAATAGGTTATAGTTTAGCTAGTGACAGTCTTATTTACAGATTAAGGAAGCAATACTTCACATAAGGTACAAGGATTTAAGCAATAGGTTAGAGTTTAACTGGTGACAGTCTTATTTACAAGACTAAGTGTTTAGAAGAGAGGAAGTTAGATTAGAAGAGGAAGAAACAGGGGTGATGAGGGTGGTTAGTCAGGGTTACTACAAGAGCAAAGCCAGTGCTTTTGGAGGTGTTTTTTAAGTTCTAGTTTGAAAAGTGGCAAGGTTGTTATTAGAGTTAGTTCATTGGGTAGCAGGTTCCAGTTTTTTGCTGCTGTGTTGGTAAACAGAGAGTCACCAGCTGCATTATTAGACTTTGTTAAGCTAGCAAGGAGTTTGTTAGAAGAACATAGGGAGTTCAGATTGTTGTATGGGACTAGGAGTTTTGAGTGTATAGGGGTATTACTGGGTTGGTGAAATATCTTGTGGGCAATTGTGAGTTGGGGGATTTTCAGATGGTTTTGGAATTCAAGCCTGTCGAGTTGCCTGAGATTAGAGCAGTGGTGGGTTCTAAAGGGATTGCCAGTAGCGAATCTGGCAATGTTATTATAGGAAGTTGCTAATTTGTTAAGGTTAGTTTTTTTAAGGTTGGTAAATATAGGTGAAGCATACAGAAGGGT
The DNA here is from genome assembly GCF_019279795.1 of Protopterus annectens. NCBI lineage: Eukaryota > Metazoa > Chordata > Ceratodontiformes > Protopteridae > Protopterus > Protopterus annectens. Next base: position 870,214,384 of record NC_056750.1, on the reverse strand, counting down.
TGAAATTAGATGGGAGTGAGCGATATTGGCTCTAGCTGTTGAGGTTAAAAAAGGTTTTATTCTATATAAGGAACCTATTTTTCTGTTGAGTATTTTAATGGTGTTGTTTATATGGTGATCAAATGAGAGATTATTGTCAATGGTAATTCCTAAAAGTTTAGTGGTAGAGTCTGGGAGAATAACAGTGCCATTATTTGAAGAGATTGAGAAATCTAAGGGGGGGGGGGCTAGTAGTGGGTGTAAAGAGAAGGAGTTTAGTTTTTTTAGCATTAAGTAAGAGGCAACTTTTGGTAAACCATGTTTCTACAGTGTTGAAAACATTTTGAGTAAGAGAATGTAGTTCAGATGGAGAGGTTGCTGAACAAATTAGTGTGGAGTCATCTGCATATTGAATACAGGTGGCTTCAGGGATTGCTACATGGAGATCATTAATAAATAGTGAGAAAAGAAGTGGTCCTAGAATGGAGCCCTGAGGGACCCCGATGGTGACAGGTAAAAAGGATGAGATTTGATTTTCCCAGAGTACTGCTTGTTGTCTGTTGCTGAGATACGATGTAAACCATTTAATGGCCAGAGAGTCAAAGGAAAGAGATTCAAGAATATTGATTAAGCGGGTATGGTTAACCATGTCGAAAGCTTTACAGAGGTCAATAAAGAGTGCAGAAGAGAGGAGGTTTTTATTACGGTTTCTATTGATGGTATCTGTGAAGGGTAGAAGGGCAGTAGTGGTACTATGTGATGGCTTAAAGCCATGTAGACAGTTTGCTATTAAGTTATATAGAGAGAGATGATGTAGAAGTTGTTGGTGAATGCATTTTTCCATAATTTTAGCTAAAGGTGATGAGAGCAATTGGCCGATAGAGTAATCATTAGAGTTCCCACCTTTATGTAAGGGGATAATGTGGGAGATTTTCCAAATATCTGGGATGGTTCCTTCTTGGATTGTCCCATTTATAAGGATGGATATAGGATAGGCAATTACTGTGGCTGCTTTTGGAGATATTGGGAAGGAAGTTGGTCAGCAGATGGAGTACATGGCTTGAGTTTATGAAGAAATTTATAGATGAGAGAAGTAGAGATGGGTAGTAGTTTAAATTGAGAAAAAGAGTGTGTTAAGTTGCTGGGAAGGCTGGAGTTTTCAGAGATAAGATGACTAGCTAGAGGTTGTATAGTCTCAGTGAAGAAAGAGTTAAAGGTATCGGCAGTTTGATGGGGAGTGTTTGGATCTGCATCAATTGGGGTGGGTGTTTGGGACTTCCCTGGGGAAAGGAGCTTATTAAAGCAGGACCAGAACTTCTGAGGATTATTTTGATGAGTTTGTTGAAGTTTACAGTAATAGTTTCTTTTATCTGTGAGTATTGCTTTTTTTATGCTGTTTCTAAGCTGTCTAAAGTATAGGTGATCAGAGCTATTTCTATGAGATCTCCATTTAGCCCAGACTTTGTTCTGAAGTAGAGTTTGATTTCTAGTTTCATTAGAAAGCCATGGGGCTGGGATAGACTTCATTCTAATGGAACGTGTGGGAGCATGCTTATCCAGGATAGAACATTTGGGAGCATGCTTATCCAGGATAGAACGTTTGGGAGCATGCTTATCCAGGATAGACCGTGTGGGAGCATGCTTATCCAGGATAGAACGTGTGGGAGCATGCTTATCCAGGATAGAACATGTGGGAGCATGCTTATCCAGGATAGAACGTTTGGGAGCATGCTTATCCAGGATACAACGTTTGGGAGCATGCTTATCCAGGATAGAATGTGTGGGAGCATGCTTATCCAGGATAGAACGTTTGGGAGCATGCTTATCCAGGATAGATAAGAATAAAGTGTTAAAATACTGTACAGCCTCTTCAAGCGGGAGGGATTTTAATGGGTTCCAGTTACATGTTCTAAGCTCAGTTTGGAATAATTCTGCCTTAAAGTGTTTGGTAGAGCGTACTGTCCTAATGATGGGGAGGTTTGGAAAATCCTTTTTTTCTCTTGTGATGTATGTCAAGGAATGATCACTTACATCATCTGGCAGGGTTCCTACTTTCTAAGTTTGTTTCACATTGTTTATGAGTATCCAGTCTAAGGTGCTCTCTTTCTTATTAGGTTTGTTAATTCTGGTTGTAGAGGTTATGGTTTGGGTAAAGCCATGGAGGTTAATATGAGAGGTAGAACTTTCAGCACTAGCACTGTTCCAGTCCATATTAAAGTCACCTAGTATTATTGCTTCTTGGGGGTATGTAGATCTCTGTACCTTGCACTTATGAAGTAAAGACCTTAAACATTATGCCTAACCATTAAACTCCATGTAAATTGATACTGCTCAGAACTATGGTCACTACATGCAATCCTGACCCCGACACTGCATGAGCTTTGGACAGAAGGCCCAACTCCCAAATGTTTTCAATGATACTGCCCAGAACTATGGTCACTACATGCAATCCTGACCCCGATACTGCATGAGCTTTGGACAGAAGGCCCAACTCCCAAATGTTTTCAATAAGAACATTGTCATTCTGCAACAGCCTTTGGTTACCACATTTATTCCTGACCCTGACATTGCAGGAGCTTTGCCACAAGGCCCAACTCCTGAAAGTTTTCACTGAGAACGCTGTCACTGTGCAATGTAAGCAAGTTTAATATGGAGAATGCTGCTGTGTATTAACTGTAACTAGTCAAATATGTGCCTGCCCTATGCAGGAAAGTGGCTAATATATTCCCCCCAAAGGAGTTGTCCTTATACTGAAAGCACCACTTACAAAGGTAGTCACTGTCCATACTCTTGACCCATAGATTACACAGTACTTGCCAGTCACTTAGTCTCCCTAGGTTCCTGATTTCTGCATTCAGCAAATTAAAGAAAACCTGTTCTATTTTGTGCCTCCTTGTATAATTGCTTTGTACTGGCTATAACTGACCTGAGGGTGGCATGGTCACTGCAGTGGAAAGTAATGCTAAATATTCCCTCACTTTGGTCTCCTCTTCCACTGAGTCACTGTATTCCTTCACAGTGCTGGTATGTGTCATGTGTACATTTCATGCCTGAGAGCCTGGTAGTGTGTTGCATTTGTACAGATTTCATACAAGTCACATAAGCTTATTCTATGTTGATCCTGTGCCCTTTAACAGTAATGTCAGTTACTGGTTTTCTGACATATATAACACTCCTGATGTACTGATAACCCAAAGAACATTTATTAAGAGATGGTTCCTTTTCTGCTTATCAGTGTAGTACTACATCAGGATAATAAAAAGCCATTCTATTACTGTGGTGTTCCATCAGTATACCTCCTGCTAAACCTATTTTGATCTTACATTCGTAAAGTTTCTTACCATCTTTCTGTTCATACAATAGACCATATTCTCTTGCTCTGACTCAATGTGGTCCTTCTTCCATCACTAGGAATAGCAATAACTTTATTAACTCGATATAACATTACAGTTTAGTAGAGATTTTTCACATCCAATTCTGACCCTGATACTGCTGAATCTGTGCCACAAGGCCCAATTCCCAAAAGTTTTCAGTGAGAACTTTGGCACTGTATAATGTAAGCAACTTTAGCACAAACAGCCTTGCTGTGTATTAACTTAAAGAGTCAAATATGTGCCTGCATTGTTCTGGAGAGTGCTGTGATACTCCCCCGAAAGGGTACTCCTTGCACTTTAAGGACCACTTGCTACCTTGGCCACTGTCCCATCTCTTTTTCTTACATGTTCTGATTTGAGGAGTTATAACTTTATTACTGTAGTACATTGTACAGAATCATTTCCACGTGACCCAAAATGTTTCTTATTACTAGGAACAGCTAACAGCCAGCAGCCTAATTAATACCCTTCTGAATTACATAGGTTCATAGGTGTATACTAGGCTAACAGCCCTGGATCCTATATAAGCCTGCCCTTTAACTTCTTCACAGTAGGCTTAAGACAGCAGTGCAACATCAGGGGTGTATGTTTATGGCAATATTTAGGATGCCGTGTCTTTTGCCCTATATACTGTAGCTACGTTACCCTCTTCTGATATCCGTCTCTATTGCATCACAGGACTTGGTATCCTCTAATGTGTTATTACTGCACTGATATAGTCCATCCCGATCACCTAATCCGTTACTCATGTCGGGCGGTCTAACTACCACTACTAATGTGTTATTACTGCACTGATATAGTCCATCCCGATCTCCTAATCAGTTACTTATGTCGCAGGGTCTAACTACCACTACTAATGTGTTATTACTGCACTGATATAGTCCGTCCCGATCTCCTAATCCGTTACTCATGTCGCAGGGTCTAACTACCACTACTAATGTGTTATAACTGCACTGATATAGTCCATCCCGATCTCCTAATCCGTTACTCATGTCGGGCAGTCTAACTACCACTACTAATGTGTTATTACTGCACTGATATAGTCCATCCCGATCTCCTAATCAGTTACTCATGTCGCAGGGTCTAACTACCACTACTAATGTGTTATTACTGCACTGATATAGTCCATCCCGATCTCCTAATCAGTTACTCATGTCGCAGGGTCTAACTACCACTACTAATGTGTTATTACTGCACTGATATAGTCCATCCCGATCTCCTAATCAGTTACTCATGTCGCAGGGTCTAACTACCACTACTAATGTGTTATTACTGCACTGATATAGTCCATCCAGATCTCCTAATCAGTTACTCATGTCGCAGGGTCTAACTACCACTACTAATGTGTTATTACTGCACTGATATAGTCCGTCCCGATCTCCTAATCAGTTACTCATGTCGGGCGGTCTAACTACCACTACTAATGTGTTATTACTGCACTGATATAGTCCATCCCGATCTCCTAATCCGTTACTCATGTCGGAGGGTCTAACTGCCACTACTAATGTGTTATTACTGCACTGATATAGTCCATCCCGATCTCCTAATCCGTTACTCATGTCGGGCGGTCTAACTACCACTACTAAAATGTTATTACTGCACTGATATAGTCCATCCCGATCTCCTAATCCATTACTCATGTCGCAGGGTCTAACTACCACTACTAATGTGTTATTACTGCACTGATATAGTCCATCCCGATCTCCTAATCAGTTACTCATGTCGCAGGGTCTAACTACCACTACTAATGTGTTATTACTGCACTGATATAGTCTGTCCCGATCTCCTAATCAGTTACTCATGTCGCAGGGTCTAACTACCACTACTAATGTGTTATTACTGCACTGATATAGTCCATCCCGATCTCCTAATCCATTACTCATGTCGGAGGGTCTAACTACCACTACTAATGTGTTATTACTGCACTGATATAGTCCGTCCCGATCTCCTAATCCATTACTCATGTCGGGCGGTCTAACTACCACTACTAATGTGTTATTACTGCACTGATATAGTCCATCCCGATCTCCTAATCCGTTACTCATGTTGGAGGGTCTAACTACCACTACTAATGTGTTATTACTGCACTGATATAGTCCATCCCGATCTCCTAATCCATTACTCATGTCGGGCGGTCTAACTACCACTACTAATGTGTTATTACTGCACTGATATAGTCCATCCCGATCTCCTAATCCGTTACTCATGTTGGGCGGTCTAACTACCACTACTAATGTGTTATTACTGCACTGATATAGTCCGTTCCAATCTCCTAATCCGTTACTCATGTCACAGGGTCTAACTACCACTACTAATGTGTTATTACTGCACTGATATAGTCCATCCTGATCTCCTAATCCATTACTCATGTTGCAGGGTCTAGCTACCACTACTAATGTGTTATTACTGCACTGATATAGTCCGTCCCGATGATCTAATCTGTTACTCATGTCGCAGGGTCTAACTACCACTACTAATGTGTTATTACTGCAATGATATAGTCCATCCCGATCTCCTAATCTGTTACTCATGTCGCAGGGTCTAACTACCACTACTAAAATGTTATTACTGCACTGATATAGTCCATCCCGATCTCCTAATCCATTACTCATGTCGCAGGGTCTAACTACCACTACTAATGTGTTATTACTGCACTGATATAGTCCGTCCCGATCTCCTAATCCATTACTCATGTCGGAGGGTCTAACTACCACTACTAATGTGTTATTACTGCACTGATATAGTCCATCCCGATCTCCTAATCCATTACTCATGTCGGAGGGTCTAACTACCACTACTAATGTGTTATTACTGCACTGATATAGTCCATGCCGATCTCCTTATCCGTTACTCATGTCCGAGGGTCTAACTACCACTACTAATGTGTTATTACTGCACTGATATAGTCCATCCCGATCTCCTAATCCGTTACTCATGTCGGAGGATCTAACTACCACTACTAATGTGTTATTACTACACTGATATAGTCCATCCCGATCTCCTAATCCGTTACTCATGTCGGAGGATCTAACTACCACTACTAATGTGTTATTACTACACTGATATAGTCCATCCCGATCTCCTAATCCGTTACTCATGTCGGAGGATCTAACTACCACTACTAATGTGTTATTACTACACTGATATAGTCCATCCCGATCTCCTAATCCGTTACTCATGTCGGAGGATCTAACTACCACTACTAATGTGTTATTACTGCACTGATATAGTCCATCCAGATCTCCTAATCAGTTACTCATGTCGGAGGGTCTAACTACCACTACTAATGTGTTATTACTGCACTGATATAGTCTAGTCCATCCAGATCTCCTAATCAGTTACTCATGTCGGAGGGTCTAACTACCACTACTAATGTGTTATTACTGCACTGATATAGTGTGTCCCGATCTCCTAATCCGTTACTCATGTCGCAGGGTCTAACTACCACTACTAATGTGTTATTACTGCACTGATATAGTCCATCCCGATCTCCTAATCCGTTACTCATGTCGGAGGATCTAACTACCACTACTAATGTGTTATTACTGCACTGATATAGTCCATCCCGATCTCCTAATCCGTTACTCATGTTGGAGGATCTAACTACCACTACTAATGTGTTATTACTGCACTGATATAGTCCATCCCGATCTCCTAATCCGTTACTCATGTCGCAGGGTCTAACTACCACTACTAATGTGTTATTACTGCACTGATATAGTCCATCCCGATCTCCTAATCCGTTACTCATGTCGCAGGGTCTAACTACCACTACTAATGTGTTATTACTGCACTGATATAGTCCATCCCGATCTCCTAATCCGTTAATCATGTCGCAGGGTCTAACTACCACTACTAATGTGTTATTACTGCACTGATATAGTCCATCCAGATCTCCTAATCAGTTACTCATGTCGGAGGGTCTAACTACCACTACTAATGTGTTATTACTGCACTGATATAGTCCATCCCGATCTCCTAATCCGTTAATCATGTCGCAGGGTCTAACTACCACTACTAATGTGTTATTACTACACTGATATAGTCCATCCCGATCTCCTAATCCGTTACTCATGTCGCAGGGTCTAACTACCACTACTAATGTGTTATTACTGCACTGATATAGTCCATCCCGATCTCCTAATCCGTTACTCATGTCGGAGGATCTAACTACCACTACTTCTACCACTGCTTTTTAAGTGCTCTACCCTTTATATCCCTCTTTTCTTCAGCTCTCTGGAACTCATTTACCATGGAAACAACCTCACTCTCAGGTGGGTCTCTAGTTTTCCACTTCCTTGTTATCCCCTTTTTCTTGCCCTGACATTTCCAAGTCTAGTGTCACTCCTAACAAAAAGGTCACCTTTGTTAAAATAAACTCATCTATCCCTATAGTCGTCACAAGTAGTTGCATATGAAGCTTGAATGGCCAGTCTTTCACAATCCCCCAATGGAAATGGAATGGGGGTTGGCCTTATAGTTGCAGTGTTTACCTCATACACACAAGGTCAAGAGTTTGATTTTCATCCTTGAGAGAAATTGGCTAGACTTAAAAATGGCCTACAAAGGCAGCTGACCTAGTACTTGCCTATGAACCTAACCAGTCTATAATTTATACCACACCTTTCAGCTACACAACCCGGACTGAAACACTAAGGGCAGAGGTGTGTCCATATTCATCAAGGATATCCACACCTCCAGGCTAGCTGCACAGCACAATGCCTCTGAGATCATCCAAGTGCAACTAACCCAGGGCAAAACTGCATTCCAAACTGTAGCTTGTTATAGAACCCCCCACCATGACCCAGGATCCACGCTCCTCGTTTCTGGAGACATTGGAAAAAATGAGGGTTCAACCAAATACCCTAATAATGGGCGATTTCAATTAGCCCAACATCAACTAGGAAAACTACTCTTGTACAAATCCCCTTGCTCAACGATTCCAGGAATTTATAAACTCTAATGCCCTGGATCAACTTATCAACACCCCCACCAGGGGCAACAATATTCTGGACCTGGTCATTACCAACATGGGCGACCAGTGGTCCACACCCGAGGTCAACTCCTCGCTGGTTAGATTAGACCATAAACTAATCACCCTAGATATCCACATCCCGACCCCACCCCCACTCAAGGAAACCATCGTAAAAAAATTTCTCCAAAGCAAACTTCATGCTACTCAAGACAGAGGTGGCAAACTTTGCAATGCCCCTGCAGTTGGACAATACAGTCACGACTGCTGAATCCTACACAAATGCATTCTACAAGCACCTACATGACTGCATGGATTGTGCTATCCCTAACAGAACCAAGACCCTATCCTCCAAAAAAAGGAAACCCATTTGGTGGGCCCCTGCCATAAACAAACTCTACAACAAAAGGAAGAAACTATTACAAAAAAAAAGAAAAATCCCATGAATGGAGAAACTCCCTGACCAGCCTCAGTAAGAAGCTAAGATCCCTCATAAAATCCTTCAAAATTAGTTTAAAAAGTAAAATTGCCATGGATTCCAAAGACAACCACAAGGCATTCTTTAGCTATGTCAAGAATCTCAATGGCAACACTCAGATCTGCACTGAGCTGCAGCAAAATGGCAGAAAATATACAAAACCAACTGGTATTGCTAACATCTTGGCAGACAGGTTCAGTGCAAACTTTACCAGCCCTCACCCCCTAAATGGCCCATAACTATACAAGAAGAATGTACAGCCCCATTAATCACAAGCACACAGGTAAAAATGGCACTCTCTAAAGCCAAAAACACAGCATCAATGGAACCGGACAACATCCCAGGCTGCATCTTACATGAACTCCAAAATGAACTAGCCCCCCCATCTAACCTCCATGTTCAATCACAGCCTCACCACAGGCTATGTGCCCACCGAATGGCGCACAACAGTTATTCCACTCCACAAAGGAGGAGCCACCACAGACCCTGGGAACTATTGCCCTATTAGTCTGACAAGGCTGTTCTGCAAGGCCATGGAGCGTATCATCATGGAACTCAAAGACAAAGGAAACCTCCAAACTATGGACTCTACCCAGTTCAGATTTGTAAATGGTAGATCATGGCAACTAAACCTGTTAGACTTCTTTGAAACCATTACCAAAGCCACAGACGAGGGTAAGGTGGTCCACACAGCCTACGTAGACCTCGCAAAGGCCTTTGATACTATCCCCCATTCAGGAATTATAGATAAACTCACTAACCTAAACATAAACGCTTATGTCACGAGATGGGTTGCCAACTGGCTCATGGACAGAACCCACACAGTGAGAGTTGCCGACTCCAAACCAGTGATAAGTGGAGTGCCCTGGGGTTCAGTCTTGGGACCTTTCCTGTTCGGTATCCACTTCTCCGAAGTGCAAGCGAATACCGAGAGTCTATGGCTAACCAAGTCTGCAGATGACTGCAAACTGGGTGCCATAATTGATTCCCCTGCCGACGTAGACATCCTGCAAAAGGGCCACACCAAGACAGACACCTGGTGCCAAAACCATGGCCTCAAGCTAAATGCCAAAAAATGCATAGTCATTCCCTTTGGTAAAAACTCAGTACCCATGAACTATCAAATAGGTGGTAGTTCACTTAACACAGAGAGTGTGATAAGAGACCTTGGGACTTAAGTGGATAGTAACTTCTCCTTTGATAATCACATCGCCACAGTGCTCAGAAAATCCTTCTACATGGCCCACCTAATCACAAAAGGGTTCACATCTAGAAAAAAGGAGGTCATTGTCCCCCTCTATTCATCACTTATCAGACCCCTCATAGAGTACAGTGCCCCTTTTGGGATATACCTCACAAGACACCTACAAATGGAGAGGCAGCAGAAGTACCTTACCAAGAGGATTACTGGCCTCAAACAGGTGCCCTATACCGACCGGCTCAAGAAAATCCAACTTTACTCGGTCTGTCTGGCATACAAAGCTATGTCAAACCCAGAATTGTTGGACATGCTACACTTAAAGAAATTCCAATCTCTCTGAGCTATACGCTTTAGGGACCTAAACCTCACCACAACAATAAAAAGGACATACTGGAGGGATAGATTCTTGTCCCAGAGACTTCCTGTGCTCTGGAACAAAATTCGCATCTACGTCAAACAGAGCTCCTCATTAGCACTCTTCAAGAAAAACCTTGATGAGTGGATGGGTAATAGGAAATTTACCCCTGGGTTCACTTCTGTGGCTCTGCTCGATAGAGGAACAGGAATTTAATCTGCATGGGTGGCGAAAGCCAAGATACTACCTACCTATGAACCTATGTGTGGTTACGAGTCTATGTCAGGTGATCAAGTTTTCAGAAACTCAAAATTCATAAGTTCGATGCCATATGATCGAATTTCTGAAAACCCAATCATCAAAAAAAAAAAAAAAACATAAAAATCTACCTTTTATACATTTTGCGGGGGGAGCCCCCCTGCACCCTCCACACCCCTGCAAATTATACATTCCAACTCTGAGACTGCACTACAGTGAGGAAAAGAGTAACTCTCCAGATCCTCGCTGTACCACAATCTCCATTCAAAAGCTTTGAGTTTTCAAAAATTAGATCATATGGTCTCAACTATATCAATTTAGAGTTTCTGAAAACTCAATCAACTGATAGGGACCCATGGTTCCAAGTTTCCCTAATCTGTCAGTCACATCTTGAGCAGGAATGTGGAAACATATATTGAATCTTTACTGGGGTATAGAAATATTTATGAAGACACTCCCCTGCAAAAATTTTAAAACGCCTACTTTTAGTTGCATAACTTGTCAATCTGCAGACCTTTAGTCTGTTGGAAGGTCCATTTTCAACGATCTCTCTCTCAGTTTGCTTTCCAGCTAAGCATTATCTTTTTGTTCATATGCAGAAGGTTACTATGTGCCTGACTGAACCATTTTCTAGTACCTTACTTTGCACTGCAGCTGAACTCCATATAAAGATTCACTTAACCTTGTTTCACTGCATCCCCTTCCATGAAAACTTTCAATTTTTGTTGCCAAACTTGTAAGGCCTTTGAACTATAGTCTCAACAGTTTCTTGAGACTGTACTTGCTTGTAACAATATTCTAGCTCACCTAGACCCATCTTGTTTAATTTAATGCCAAAAACTGATTGTGGCTGATCGAATCTTCCATTTCCTTCCCATACCCATCAGCAAGGTTCTCTATGGAAGTTCTGATCGGTTAAATACAACCTCCACAGCTTCATTATATCCTGCTTTAGTGTGTCTCTTACTGCCTGGAAAATATCTTTCAATGATGTATATTCCATCTGGGTTTGCATTCATTTATCTCATAACACTATTGCCTGCACTCCATCAAGATGTAACATAGTTATAGCCAATTATTTGCATCTAGTCTTATAATCCTGCTGTAGCAACAATAAAAACACCTTAGATATGCAGCCTCAACATTAGTGAAAAGGTTAGGAAACCTAAAACCACCCCAGTCCTTAGACAGCATCAACCTGTTCCAAGCTGTTCTTGGTCTTTTACCATCCCATATGAAATCATTCAGAATATATTTTTTGACCCTTCCCCAAAGACTAAGGGAATGTTTGAAAATAATATAGCCATGGGGTAATAGAACATATTTATCGCCTGAACTTCCTGATCCGACTTTAAATTGAATAATTCCCGCCGTCTCGGGTCTGTCTTCCCTCTTTCAACGTACATATTCTAAGTCCTTCGGTTCCTGTCCTCTATCCTTGGTGAAATCCAAATGCCTACGTATTTAAATTTGTCAGTTTTCCAGTGATCAGGATATGTTTTCCAATAATTCTATGCATGGCATGTCATTAATCATTATAGCCCCAGTTTTAGCCATGTAAATTTATATCCAGAATAAATACAATATTCTTTGGGAATATTAAACAGGACTTCCATGTCTTCCTGCGGCTACCCGAGAAACAATAAAATGTGATCTGTGTACACAGCTATTTTGTGTACTGTTTCCAAAGTGTACAGTCTCACATTCAACACTCTCAGATTTTCTTCCAAAGGTTCTTGTAAAGGTAAATAACAAGGGGGGGTAGTGGCCATCCTGATATCACCTGATTGAGACTGCAAAGCGTAAGCTTTAATTTTAGCTGTGGGACTGCTATAAAGTTTTTCAGTTATACTGACAAACTGATTTTCCAAACAAAGGCTAGCAAATTTCCTAAGAAATATCCATTGTACCTTATCAAATGTTTTTTCAGCATCTAAGCTGAATGATCTTACTTCACTTTGTATTAAATGACCATGTCACATTGCCAATAAAGCTTGCATAATGTTGCCAAATGTTTGTTTACCTTTATGAATATCATTTTGTCCAAATTTATCAGGGCTGAGATAACATTCCCTTGTCTGTCTGCTAGCAAAGCCATAAAAAATGTATAATCATGATTTAAAATGGAACTGGATCTGTATAATGAGGGCTAATCCTCCACCCTTCCATCTTTATACACCATCACCATTATACCCTGCTTCCAAGAGTCCAGAGGGAATTCCCAGACAGAATCTGATTAAACATGATAGCCAATATATGACGAGATCCAGTGCCTCCCTTTTTCCACAGCTCATTCTGAAGGCCATCCATCCCTGGAGCTTTCCCATGTTTCATCTCATTTATTGTTCCCTGAACCTCCAACACTGAACGCGGCCGAATTCCCTCTCTTGCCCCTGGAAAGCATAGAAAGATTTAAACCACCCAGGTACCCTAGAACGCCTTCCCTAACTCATTTCACATAACTTCACATTGATTGGTAAAAGGTCCTAAAGAATAGTCTAAATTCTTCCAAAACATCACCAGGTTGCATCAGCTCAGTATTTCTTATACTATTCCTTATTTTACAGCGACCTGTTTTACATTATTTTGCCTTACCCTGGTCGTTAATGTGTTGATATATGGGAATCTGAAGCACTGTTCTCTTAATCTTGCACAATATAGGTGACACTTTTATTTATTTATTTATTTAATTTAAATTTGTTGACCGGGAGTGTACGACTGGACGTGGGTCCATTTTCAGCTGTGGCCCGGGGAGAAAAGTTCCACAGTAAAATAAACAGACAGTAGTTACATTGGATTACATAGCGATTAACAATTCAACATAGAAATTACTTACAACATATTTACAGATGAAGAACATAGTATATCAGTAGACAACTAGAATCTTTATCTGTGAAGTACATAACAGGCATTAACAAATGTAACAATGAGAAGTTCCTGCTGTATAATAAGTACTAGGCTTATGAGCATCTGAGCTTGCTATCATCAAGGTAGTTAGTGGAGGTGAAAGAAAGGTAGTAGTTGGATGGGGTGGGTGATATTAGAGTGGGAGTTGCAAGGACATAGCCAGCATGTTTTTAGGTGCGCTTTTAATAAAGTTTTGAAGTTGGTGCATGATGGTACGGAGGTAATTGTGGGTGGGAGTGAGTTCCATAATTTGGCTATGGCGCAATAGAATAGTGCTTCACCAGCAGAGTTATTGGCTTTAGTGATCTGCAAGAGATTTTTGTTGCTGGATCTTAGTGGTCTGGTGGTGCGATAGGGTTGGAGTAGATTCTGGAGGGATGGGACATTTAGTGGATGGTTTACTAGTTTGTGGGCAAGTGAGAGTTGATACCACTGAAAGAGGTGAGGGAGTTCAAGCCAGCCCAGTTCAGCAAGTGAGAGACAGTGGTGACTACAGTAGGATGCCCCTGTGGCGAATTTGGCGATTTTGTTTGTAGCAGGTCTCTAGCTTCTTTAGATCACATTGCCTTAGGTTGGTACATACTGGAGAGGCATAAAGTAGGGTGGAGATAAGGTGGGAATTTGCTATTGAAATCTTTGCTGCTTTGGTGAGAAGATGCTTATTTCTGTATAACGCTCCAAGTTTTTTGTGGACTTTTTTTATGGTCATGGATATGTGAATGTCAAATTTTAGTTTATTGTCTATTTCCACTCCTAGCAATTTGGTGTGTTCAGTTGGGTATATAGTGGTGTTGTCTTTTGCTGTGATGTTAAAGTGAGAGTTGTTTTGAGTATGTTTGGTGGGTTGGAAGATGAGTAGTTTAGTTTTGTTTGGGTTGAGTATTAATTGGGCATCGGATAACCATGTTTCAACAGAGGAAAAGGCTTCCGGTGTGACTTTTTGCAGTTTGGGTAGGGACTGGGCTGAGCAGATGATGGTTGAGTCATTTGCGTATTGGATGAGTGTGCCATGTTTGGTGGCAGAGGCTAGATTATTGGTGTAAACAGAGAAAAGTAGGGGTCCAAGGATGGATGCTTGGGGAACCCCTATGGAGACAGGTAGTTGGGGAAATATGTCATTCTGCCATACAACGGATTGTTGGCGGTCAGACAGGTAACTCTGAAACCAGTTGGTGACTGATTGTGAGAAGGATAGGTTATTGAGGACAGAGATAAGTTGTTTGTGTGGGACCATGTCAAATACTTTAGATAGGTCTAGGAAAGTAGCAGAGGAGAGATAGCCATTGTTTTTATGCTGAAGGATAGTGTTAGTAAAGGAGAGTAAGGCAGTGGAGGTGCTATGGTTTGGTCGGAAACCATGCTGAGTACTGGAAAGGTGGTTGTTAGTAAGGAGGTAGTCTGAGACCTGAGAGTGTATGCATCTCTCTAGTATTTTGGAGAGTGGAGAGAGAATAGCTATGGGGCGGTAATTGGTTAGTTCTGCAGAGGGTCCGCCTTTGTGGAGGGGAATTATATGTGAGACTTTCCACAATGTGGGAACATAACTTTCTGACAGAGATCGGTTAATCAAGATGGATACTGGTTAGGCCAGAGCATCAGCTGCGATTTGTAGGTATTCACTTGGGAGGTTGTCTGCTGCTAATTTGGTGGGTTTAAGTTTAGTTAAGAGTTTTTTTATGTTGGAGGTAGGTACAGGAGAAAAAGAGAAGGCAGTGGGGAGATTACTAGTTGAAGGTGTGGGTTGGAGGGAGGGGGGGGGTTGTGTTATTTAGCTAGTGATAGTATGGTTCGGGTGAAGTGTGTGTTGAATGAGGTAGCAATATTTTCTGAGGAGTGAGGGATGTTAGGAGGAGGGGTACTGACTTTACCTTTGTAGAGGATGGAGTTTATGGAGGACCAGAATTGTTTGGGGCTGTGTTGTGAGGAGTCTAGGGCAGACTGGTAGTATTGGAATTTGTCCCGTTTTATTAGCTTTTTGACTCTATTGCGTAGTTCTAGGAATGTTTGTCTAGCTGCGGGGGTTTTGGTTTTGCGCCAATGCTCCCAGGCTTTATCCCTGTTTTTCATTTATGACTTAGTGGTTTTCTGTAGCCATGGGGAGGGTTGTGCTTTGGTTCTGGAAAATCTTATGGGGGCATGGTAATTAAGGATGTTCAGGAAGGTAGTATTAAAAAATTCAACTGCGTCATCCAGACTGAGGTACTTTAGAGCATGCCAGTTACATTCTTTGAGGGATGAGATGAATGTGAGTGGGTTAAAGTTTATTTTTTTACGTATTTGATGATAGATGACAGGTTTAGCTTGGTACAGGTATTTTTTGAGTAGGAATGTTGGGGAGTGATCACTGAGGCTATCTGATAAGCAGCCTGTTATATATGACTGGGGGTTCTTACTGACTAGTATCCAATCCAGGGTAGTGTGCTTGCTGGAGTTTTTATTTATCCTTGTTGGCGACTGGACTAGTTGGGTGAAGCCATGAAGGTGTATATGATGGGTTGGATTGTTGCCAGAACAGGATTGCCAGTCAATATTGAAATCATCTAAGATGATAGTTTCTTGGGGGAGATGGTGGGTAGACCAGCTGAGGAGGTTTTCTAGTGGAGGGATGTTTTGGCCAGGTGGGAAGTTGCATCCAATTATGTTGATGGTTTTGTTTTGGTTAATTTTGAGGTTGGTATATATTATTTCTTCATTGCCTATTTGTGGAGCTGATGATTTTAAGATCTGGATGTTTAGATGCTGTTTAAATATTATAGCTACACCACCTCCTTTTGTTTAGCGGTCTACTCTTAGTATGCCGTAACCTGTAGGGAGTATTTGCTCACTGGTAATGTGAGGTTTTAGCCAGGTTTCTGTCAGGATGACAATAGCTGGGGAGTATAAGTCAATGGTGGCATGGAGTTCATGGACTTTGTTGGATATACTTCTAATATTTAGGCTTAGTAGAAGGAAGTCACTTGGCTTTCTATTGGCTGTAATATGGGAGAAGTTGTGGTTTCTAGTCTGATTATGAGGATTGGGGTTGGAGATGGTAGGGCCAGGGTTGGGGTGGATGTTTCCACTTAGGGCTAGTTTTGATATGCATGAGATTATTAGTTTTCTCAGTTTTTGAATGTGTTTGTTTATAATGGAAACTTTATGATTGTGCTCTGTGGGTAATAGGTATGGTGGGAGGGTTACTATGTTAAGTTGTAGGGATGCTTTACGTTTGAGTAATATAGTTGGTAGAATATGTGGGGGGTGCACAGGGATGGTTCTTGAGCTGGTGGGAGGGGAGCTGAGTATGGGTGAGACATGGGTGGTGGAGTGAGTAGTAGTACAGTGGTAGTGGTTAAGTGGGGGAATGATGGAGCTTTGGTAGGATGTAAGATATGCAAGGAGAGTGCATGCAGTGAGCAAAGGAAAGGTATGCTTGTACATGTCAGTTGAGGAGGTGTGAAAGTAGAGGGAATATGGAGGAAGTAGTGTTGGGTTAGCGCTGTGGTTGGCTATTGGAAAGATGGGAGGGGTTTGAGTGCAATAAAGGTGGGACCACTGGGGGTGGGAGGGAATAGGGGGCAGGGTGGGGAGCGAAGTGGGTAGAGACCCTTTTAGGTTCTTGTATGAGGGGCTGGAAACAATCACAAAGCAAGACAAGTATGTGTTAAGAACAATCACAATTGACCAAGGACTGCTCTGAAACTGTAAGTCTTTTCTTAATTTCTCAGGTGGAAAAACAGGATAACCTTGTATCAGTAGGCTATTGTGGTCATAGTTTAAATTAACAAACACACGGTATTGATCAGTTATGGATACTATTTGCTAACAGAAGGGAATAAGAGAAAGTGGAAGATGTGTGCGGTGGTGGGGGGGGGGCTGCTTACAGCCAAAGCACAGTGCTCTCCAGGGGAAAATGAAGATTGGCTCAAACAGGTAGAGACACTCAAAGTTAACTGTAGCTGTTTGCAGACAGTTCAGACCAGGACTGCGCTTCTCTTATAAGAATGTTAAAGGTGGTACCGCAGTTGAATACTTAAGAGTGGTGTTAGGTTCAATGTTAACTGTAGCTGTTTGCAGACAGTTCAGACCCGGACTGCGCTTCTCTTATAAGAATGTTAAAGGTGGTACCGCAGTTGAATACTTAAGAGTGGTGTTAGGTTCAAAGTTAACTGTAGCTGTTTGCAGACAGTTCAGACCCGGACTGCGCTTCTCTTATAAGAATGTTAAAGGTGGTACCACAGTTGAATACTTACGAGTGGTGTTAGGTTGGAGAGACACTGAGCCTTCATGGGGCCTGTAGCAGAGTGGACTGTAAGCCTTTTTACCTAAAAGGCTGGAGATTTCTTTTTATCTTATTTCTCCCTCGTGATCCAGTGGTCCCAGCAGCTGCAGCTCCTTCACGTTATTTCCATTAAAGTTCCGTGTCGTCTCTAATCCTGCTGTGTAAACCTCACTATTGCTCCTCTCAGTCTCGCTATTAACCCTAATACCCCTTCTGCCCACCTCCATTCTCTTCTAATCAGCTCATCTAACAACTCTAAATAATTGTCCTTTTGCATGGAATATGCAGGGAATCTCCAATGCTTATCCAGCTTTATTCCAAGGACTTCACTACAGTCTACTATGACAGGGGCAGAGTCAGAGAGAAAAACAGGGGGACCCTCATGCAAACTACTAGGAACAAACACTCCTCTGAAACATAAACCCTATCTAATGTGGCCCAAGTTCAGCATTTGCCTGACTTACAACTGAACACTGGGAGGATTTCCCTGTTACTTTCCACATCAATTAACGCCATATTTTTCATGTATTCTTCTACCAATCTACCGGCTCTAGTAATTTCCCTTTTTCTTGAGCCTTTGTTTACATCCCTGTTTGAGTTGTAATGTTCCTGTCCTCAGCACATATTAATAATCTTTCAGAAAAAATGCAATATTTTCCCCATAATATCCCTAAATTCAAAGATGCTAAATCCCAGGACCAGGTAAACTGAACAAAGAGTAATCTTCCTTCCTCTAAGAATTCCCTTAATTGGTACACTGTCCCTCCAGACGTAAGAGGGAAGTAGTCGCCTAAGAGCACAACTGTTCCCCGCCCATGATCCTATGTGGCTAAGGAGAACATACCTATCCTCCATTTCCCATTAGATTAGATTGCTCTCCAGCGTCTAAATGCATTTCCTGTAATAAACATGCATCTATCTTACTGAATCTATATAATGAAAAAATCTCCTTTTCAGCGTATCAACCAGACAATAATGTCTCTATTTTTTTAACCATCATAAGTGAGTTTTTTCTTTTCTTCTTATAAGTCTTTGCAGTTTTTCTACTAGCCACTTGGTGGCAGTGTTTATTAACATTTGCTAGGTATTTTATGTATATGCATTTATAAGTATTTTTTATATGCATGTTTTTATACATATTTTTTTTCATTATATGTAAAAAAGTATACATATTAAGGTTTCATGGAGCTCTATTATTTTGTCTTTAAGCTTCCAACCAAATTTTAAGAGTGAAGTCAATATGTACATTTTTAGGTATTTTAATTGGCTCTATTTTTGTTCCTATTAATTTACTTAAATGGAGGTTAACATACATAGAAGGGATTACTATTACCGTTGGTTTTAGCATCTGATGAAGTGCTTTATACAGAAACCCAGTAGTTTATTTGGCATTTATGCTTCTTTTGACTTTGTTTTTTATGTATTAAATCGTACTTTGGAATTGGCCGATGGTTAGTTCCTTATTTCTGGCTTCATTAGCCTAGTAACAGTTTATGAATCTATGCGTAACAGGAAAAAAGTTCCACACCTTGACTATTAACGGCCTGTCCAACTTCCCTCGAAAAATCTCATGGATCCTACCAGGGTCACTACTTACTTGAGGTTTATAATAAAATCCAGCTGCCAAAAAAGTGTTTTAACTCAAGCGGTATAACACTACAACTAAGTATAAAACACCATCATACAGTCAATTTGCCCAGACATTGAAGGCCAAACCCTCTCTAAGGAACTCCATTGCAGCTGTGAATCCCTACTCACTACAGTCTTGTCTACAGAAAATCAAAAGTCACCTTTTTTTGTGAGGGTTTACTGCTGGATCCCTTTTCTTTGTTTTACTGTTGAGTAACAGTACTCTTACTCTGGTGTTTTACTGTTGAGTAACAGTACTCTCACTCTGGTGTTTTACTGTTGAGTAACAGTATTCTCACTCTGGTGTTTTACTGTTGAGTAACAGTACTCTCACTCTAGCGATCACCATGTCACTTCTAAGACAGTTCCGCTGCATGCTGCTCCAGATACTGTATGACCTCTTGTGCTTCCAAGAATGCTTGGGCTCCACAGCTAACAACAGAATGAAGTATGTGGGATAAATTATCTTGAATCTCAAGCATTGCTGCTTACAAAACCTAATATCTGGAAAGAAGATAGCTCCTTTCTTAATTGCAGCAGTTGAAAAGTCATTGTCGACATACACCATTGCATCACCAACCTGTTAAATCTTCTCCTGTTTCCACAGCCTGGAAAATACCTCTTCCTTAGTAGCATACGACTGACATCGGCAATGATATGCCTTGCCTTACTTTGCCTTGTACAAAGGTTTCTTGCTTGAATTCTATGTGCCCTATCCAGCTGAATGGAGTCTTCCAGGATCCCAGACCAGAGCTCCAAGAGCTGCTGGACGAAGTTGGCACACTATTCCTTCAAGCCCCTCTGTCTCTCTAATGAGCCTAAGGTTTGTGCACCTTGTTCTGTCTTACATGCCTACCTGCTTTTAGTATCTCTTCCAGTTTTGTATCCAGGTCCATTTTTCTCCTTTGCAGCAAGCTGTTTTCCTTCTGGCGCTCCATAAAAGCATCTGAGTGGTCCGTGAAAACCTGGTCAATCTCTCTTCGCCTGTTTGTGACATTATCAATAATGGAGTCCATTTTAATAGTTACCTTCCGCAATTCAGAAAATATTACCTACAAAATGTCATCAATATGATTCTGTTCTCCCTCCTCCATACTGTTAAAAAGTGCAGTTGTGTACACATCATAAATGTAGATGTTAGAGTGTTATTTACTGTTGCATTCCTGACTTGTAGGATTTTCCACCAAAGATGACCTTGACTAGAGAATATTTTTCCCTCCTCCTGAAGCTGGCAGATGCCCTAGCTGACATCACTATGTTGGGGTATAAAGGTAGCTGGCAGATGCCCTATCTGACATCACTATGGTGGGGTACAAAGGTAGCTGGCCAATGTCATGATACTTCAGTACTTTCTTGCGTGCAACAAACAGGAGCCTTCCACTGTGTTCTTGAAGCCAAGGGTCTGGGACCCTGTATTCCAGAAAAAGTGTGAAGGAGGAAGGGGGTCACCCCGAATGAGAAGGTGAATGCCCTAGCCTATCCCATAGGCCAGAGAGGAAGGAGAGACAGAAAGAATACTGTAACGTGAATACACTCAAACATTGACATCTATGGTAGCTGTACATGCCTGTACTATATTCCTGCAACAGTGAATACACTCGAACATCGACATTTATGGTAAGTGTAAATGCCTGTACTATATTCCCTGCATTTCACTGTTGAAGTTTTGACTTGTGGGATGATTCCCAAAGCTGAAATGGAGGGTGGATGGGAAGATTAAAGAAAAGCAGTGATGCCCTACAAAATGGCAGTGGCAAATCCTGCTCTAAGCTTGGAAAAATTAGGAAGATGGCAACATCTGGTGAAGGTATGTACAGAGGACCAAGTAACTGTTTTCAAAATGCCCTTGGTGGTCACCCCTTTAAGAAAGGCAGTAGAGGTAGCAGCCTTAGTAGAATGTGTCCTCACAGCATCAGGGGGTTTCTTACCATGATGGCTGTAACAAAAGGAGATACAGCAGGAGATCCATTTGGAAATAGTTTGTTTTGAAACTAGTCTCTCCTCAGAGCTACTGGCAAAGGCCACAAAAAAGTTGGTCCAATTTCCTGACATTACTGGTTCTAAGTAGTAACTCAGTTACCTATGCACATCCAAAGAATGAAGGATCCTTCTTCTCTTGTTCTGAGGGTTAGGAAAGAATGTAGGTAAGTGTATGGTCTGGCTGGACATAAAGGAAGGGTTGGTCCTGACAGACACTGTCTGGGTGGAAAATAATTAAAGGTTCCACACACACAATGGCTCTGACACTCTTCTAGCTGAGGTGATGGCTAGCAGGAAGACTGTTTTCCAGGTCAGGAATTTTTTTATCAGCAGAAGTCGCTGGTTTGAAGGGTGGAAAGGTGAACTTCTGCAGAAGGAAAGTGAAGTCCCAGGGAAGAACAGATGGTTTCCTTGGAGGGCTAATGGGGACACCCACTCTCAGAAACTGCTTTATGAGGCGATGTGAAAAGAGGGAAAGTTGAGAAGGAAGAAATAGCTGAAGTATGGATTTCTACAGAGCAGTAGGAGAGAACTTTGTCAGAAAGGCTGGATAAGTATGACAGGATGAAAGGGATTTGAGCCCAATGAGGGTTTTGTCCCTTCCGTCTGTACCAAAGGGTGAATCTTTCCCATTTGGTGGAGTGCCAGGTCTCCTGTCCTCTTTTAGAATGTTCAGGATCTGCTTGTTGAGGAGACACTCCCTTCCATGGGATCAAGGTATCATCCGAGCTGTCAATTATTTGAGTGTGTTCAGGTTGGGGTGTATTATTGTGCCCCTGTTCTGTGTCAGCAGGTCCACTCTCTGTGGTAGCTGCCATGGCTCCCCTGTTGGTTAGGCTGAGTAAAAGATGGGTACTTGTGCTGTCTCTGCTGATCTGGGGCTATTAGAATTACCCTTGGTCCTTCTTCCCTTATTTTCAGCAATACCCCGGGTAGCTGTGGTATTAGGGGAAGGCATAAAGGAAAAGGCCTGTCCAAGGAAAGGAAAAGGCATCTGTCTTACAGGCTGACTTAATTTTGTTCCTGGAGAAAAACTTTTTTCAAATGAACATTTTCTTTGGTAGCGAAAGGTCTGTCTGTGGCTTTGCTGAGAAATGCTTCCTGATGCAGTTGCCATTCGTGGGTGTCTGACATCCCCCTGCTGAGGTGATCTGCTAGTCGACTGGTTTCTTCTGGAAGGTACTGTGCCATGAGGTGCAGCCCTAGGGAGTTTGCTGTTTCCCAAAGGTCCATGGTTAGGTGACAAAGGGGGGAAGAGTGAGAATGCCTGCTTGTTTATGTATCACATAGCTGTGGTATTGTCTGCCTTCACCAGGAGAACTCTGCATTTCCATTTCTTTTTGAAGGCAATCAAGCCTTTTTGGGCTGCCATTAGTTCTTTTAGGGTGATTCGTTTGTTTTTGAAATTGGAGCCCCATTTGCCTCGAGTTTGCAGGTTTCTGAAGTCAGCTCCCCAGGCTACTTGTGATGCATCTTTTTTCAGAGTTGGTCCTGATGGATGAACCTGAAGGGAAGTCCCAGACTGACGAAGCATTCTTGGGCTCACCTTCACAATAAAACTGCTTCCTTGCCTCAGGAAAGAGCTTGCCTGCAGTTTTATTCTGAAGGTGAAAGACTTTGAATGCTGGTACCACACATTTTTGAGATACCACTGCAGTCTTCTTATATGCAATCTGGCCAAGGGGCTCATGAGAATGCAAGGGCCCTGAAACACTCTGGCTGTGAGGTATTTCCTGTCCAACATCTTTTTGAAGTAAAGGATTAGAAAGGTAACCCGGACAAGGTTAGAGAGGAAGGAAAGTCTTCTGAAGAGCTGGGTCCAGTAAGGCTCCTAGAAACACAATCCTGCTTGTGGGGTTTCATAGTTTCATAGTATAGTACTAGGCTATCTGCCCTGGGGCATTTGTAAGCCTAGCCATAGTGATGTGGCTTTTGCCACCCCATGAAATGGTACAAAAATGTACAGAATAAAATGAGAATACTGTGCCTCTGTCTAGTAGTGACACAATGAAGGTCCCCTTATATAATAGAATTAGTTTACTGTGCCCCTGTCTAGCAGTGACACAGATGTGACCCCTGGGGTAAACTTACGATCTCCCATCCACTCATCAAGATTTCTCTTGAAGAGAGTCAGTGAGGGGCTCTGCCTAATACGAAATGGGATCTTGTTCCAAAGCATGGGAAGCCTCTGGTTATGAATCTATCCCTCCAGCATGTCCTATTCATACTTGTGCTGAGGTTTAAGTCTTTGGCTCTTGTGGTCCTGATGGATTTGGATTTTTTGAGGTGGAGCATGTCCATCAGATCCTGATTGGACATGGCCTTGTACGTCAGGCAGAGATCACCTCTGAGCAGGCGGTATGCTACTGAATAGAGCTGAAGTTTCTTTAGTCTGGCAGAATAAGACATATGTTGGTGACCCTTGATCCTCTTGGTGAGGTACTTTTGTGGTCTCTCCAGCTGTTGCAAATGCCAGGTGAGGTACATACCAAATGGGGCATTGTACTCAATCATGGGTCTGATGAGGGAGGAGTATAGGGGTACAATGACATCCCTGGATCTGGATGTGAATCCCTTCATGATGAAGTGTGCAAGGTAGAATGTTTTTCTAACCACTTTGGCAACGTGGGTGTCAAATGAGAGGTCGCTGTCGACTTGGGTCCCTAGGTCTCTGATTACTTTTTCCATACTCAGTGGGTTGCTGTCTATGTGATAATTTGTGGGTACTTTGTTTTTCCCAAAGGGGATGACTATATATTTTTTGGCATTTAGTTTAAGGCCGTGACTCCGGCACCAGTTGTCCGTTTCTGTGAGGCCTTTATGTAGGATGTATATGTCCACTGGTGTATCGACTATGGCGCCTAGTTTGCAGTCATCTGCGAACTTTGTCAGCCACAACCCTCCCATGTTTGCTTTAACATCTGAGAAATAAATGCCGAACAAGAGGGGCCCCAGGACAGATCCCTGTGGGACACCACTTGTGACTGGCTTTGAGTCTGACATTGCTCCAGCGATTTTAACTTTATGGGTTCTGTCCTTTAGCCAGTTTGCAACCCATCTAGTGACATAAGGGTTTACGTTTAAGCTGTTGAGCTTATCTATGATGCCTGAGTGGGGTATTGTGTCGAAGGCCTTAGCCAAGTCCAGGTAGGCTGTATGGACTGCTTTGCCCTCATCAATGGCTCTAGTGACTGTTTCGAAAAAGTCAACCAGGTTCAAAAGGCAGGATCTGCCCTTTACAAAGCCGAACTGGGTGGGGTCAAGTGTCTGTAGGTCCCCTATGTCTCTGTTTATGAGTTCCATAATGATTCTTTCCATAGCTTTGCAGACCAGGCTGGTTAAGCTTATGGGACGGTAGTTCCCAGGGTCTGTAGAGGTACCCCCTTTGTGGAGTGGGACCACTGTTGCTGTACGCCAGTGTTCAGGTACATATCCTGAAGTAAGGTTAAATAGCATTTTTATGTGTGGGTTTAGCTCCTCTTGGAGTTCACGTAACACGCAACCCGGGATACCATCAGGTCCCATTGATGCTGTGTTTTTAGCTTTGTTTAGGGCGGTTCTCACTTGGACATCTGAGATGACAGGGAGATTACATTCAGCTGGGATAAGTATTTCTTCTTTTGGGGGTGAGGGAGGGGAGAAATTTGCACTGAACCTGTCAGCCAGAATGTTGGCAATATCTGTGGGTTCACTGTATTTTTTGTTGTTGTGAACTAACTCTGAGCATATCTGAGGGTTTCCACCCAGGTTTCTAACATAGCTGAAGAAGGATGTGTGGTTATCTTTAGTGTCCTTAGCGATTTTTCTCTCAAAGTTGGCCTTGGATGTTTTTATGAGAGAACGTAGTTTTCTGCTAATGTTGATCAGAGATGTCTTCCCTTCATGGGATTTTGCTCTGACGTGCAGTAGCTTCCTTCTTTTGTTATACAATTTGTTAATGGCTGAGGTCCACCAGACAGGATGCTTGCCTTTGGTGGAGAGGGACTTGAATTTATTTGGGATTGCATGATCCATGCATTCTTGGAGATGTCCATAGAAAGCATTTGTGAAGGATTCGGCATTGTGGGATGTGGTATCCACTGGCACAGTGGGCTTAAAGGATACCATCTCAGTCTTAAGAAGAGTGAAGTCTGCTTTTGAGAAGTTTTTCACTGTGGTCTTTTGTGCTGGGGGTGGAGGTGGGATATGTATATCCATGGTGATTTGTTTGCGGTCAGATCTCACTAGTGAGGGGTATACCTCCGGTGTGGAGCATTTTGCCCCCATGTTTGTGATGATCAGGTCTAGTATATTATCTCCCCTAGTGGAAGAGGTGACTAGTTGTTCCAGTGCATTTGAATTTATGAATTCCAGGAACCTTTGGGCTAGGGTATTAGGGCTAGAATAATGTACCCAATCTATGTTTGGGTAGTTGAGGTCTCCCAGTATGATGGTATTTTGTGATACATTCATATCCTCCAATGTCTTCAGGAAGGCTGAGTGGGGTTCCTGAGATTGGGAGGGTGGTCTGTAACATGCTACCAGTTGTATAGCAGTTTTGCCTATGGTTAGTTGCACCTGTATGGTCACTGATGCTTCATGTGTTGCTACTAACCTGGAGGTGTGGGTGTCCTTGATGAATATGGACACTCCCCCTCCCTTTGTGGTTCGGCCCGGGTTTTGGGGCCGAAAAGCATGATACGAGGTATAGCCTGGTAGCACTGGGATGCTCTCAGGAGCCTTGAACCAGGTTTCAGTTACTGCACAGACGTCGATGTTCTCCATGCTGAGGAGTGCATCGAGTGCCTGCATCTTGAGATTTAGACTTCTGGCGTTGAGCAGAATTACCCTTAGTTTTTTTTCCATTTTTGTTTTCTAAGGAGGTGGGTTTGTCTTTTGAGCCTTGCCTAAAAAAGGCACTATGGGGGTGGCAAGAGCCTTAGCCAATATCCGGAAGCCCAGTGGCGACAGGTGTAAGCCATCCTTGCGAAGCAGCATGGCTTGTCCAACATGTCATCCCAGGCAGACAGACATTGGATCCCCTTAGAATGACACCAGTACCTGAGCCAGTTATTAAAGCTGATCATCTTGTCTTTGTATTGTGGTATCATTCTTGGTGAGGGCAAGATGCTGCTCAGGGTCATACCAGCCTGGGCTACATAATCGGAGAGCTCCTCTATGTCTCTTTTCATGTAGTCCAGGGAGGTACGTCTCAGGTCATTCACGCCAGCATGGACAATGACGGAGTCATATTTGTACTTGCTTTGGAGTAACTTGAGTACGTGTGTTATGTGGCGGATCCTAGCTCCCGATAGACAGCTCACAGTCACCCTCTCCTTGTTTAGCCTGGTCAGCGGGACATCAGTGTGTCTGACTATAGAGTCACCTATTACTAGTGTATCAGGCATGGTGTTTGGCCTTAATGGCTGTGATTGGTTGACACACTGATTTATTGAAGTATGTGTTGCATGTGTTTTGTTTTGAGGTGGTGGATTTTTGGATGTCTGCTTTCGGAGCCTCTGTTGTTTAGGTAAGTTTTTTAATAGAGCCTCCGAGTATATCTTTGTGTTTTTATGTGTTTGGTTTGTAGTTGCGGTAGGTCTATGTGGGACTGGGATTGTTGTGCGTATGGTTACCATCTCCTCCTGTCTGCTCATGCCAGCCCTGAGTTGGGAGAGTTCAGCCTCCAGTTTGGCTATATAGTTGCATCTCTCACATGTATTTGTGTTTGTTGGGAGGAGGAGAGGGTTGTCTGTGTACATGAGACAATTGTAGCATTGTCTCAAGATACCCAGATTGACCAGCTGAACTGGAGAGGACGCCAGTAATCTACCACTCGACATGCTAGAACAGTATAAGGTAGTGCTGTACCTTTAAGGGAAGTGGATATTCACAGGGGTGGTAGGTAGATGTAGTGCTTTACTTAGTACGAGAGGGCTTACTTAGTAGAGAAGTATTGAGAACAAGTGCTAGGCTTATAATATAGTGATTAGTCTGGTTATACTAAGAGTAGAGCTTCCTTAAGGGAAAATTTGAAGAGCAGACCTGGCGGAGCCAGAAGAAGTTTAACCTTGTTTAACCGGCACTGTGCTATGCGCACAACCGCGCAAAGCCGTGCAAACGAGGATTTTAAACGGGGAACTACAAAAGATCTAGAAATGGTCCAAAACAACCAATTACTACAGCTTCTTGTGCTGAGGTTTGTTTGAGGTGTCTGTGTGTGTTGATGGTGAATCCCACTGAGGTTAGTAAGTGTTGGGTATAAAGTAGATCTGCTTTGAGTATTTCTAGGCTTGTTGCCTGAATGAGGCAATCATCTAAGTAAGGGTAGGTCTGAATGACCTTTGTCCTGCAGAAGGCTATCACTGGGGCTACACATTTTGTGACGACCCTGGGTGCAGCAGATAAGCCAAAGGGCACAACACACAATTGTGAAAGTGTCTCACACCTTCTCTAAAGCATAAGAACCTTCTATGTGGTTACTCTCTAGGGATATGGAGGTATGCATCTATTAGATCCAAGGTTACCATGAACACACTGGGGGTAATAATGGGCAGTAGTTTTTGTACAGGCATGGGGGTAATCATGCATTGTAGTTTTTGTACAGGCATTGGGGGTAATCATGGGTAGTAGTTTTTGTACAGGCATTGGGGGTTATCATGGGTAGTAGTTTTTGTACAGGCATTGGGGTACTGGCATTGGGGTAATCATGGGCAGTAGTTTTTATGGAAGCGTCGGGGGTAATCATGGGTAGTAGTTTTTGTTGAGGCAAAGGGTGTAATCGTGGGTAGTAGTTTTTGTACAGGCATTGGGGTTATCGTGGATAGTAGTTTTTGTACAGGCATGGGATAATCATGCATAGTTTTTGTAGGGGCATTGGGGGTAATCATGCATAGTTTTTGTAGAGGCATTGGGTGTAATCATGGGTAGTAGTTTTTGTAGAGGCATTGGGATAATCATGGGCAGTAGTTTTTGTGGAAGCGTTGGGGGTAATCATGGGTAGTAGTTTTTCTACAGGCATCGGGAGTAATCGTGGGTAGTAGTTTCTGTACAGGCATTGGAGTAAATGTGGGTAGTAGTTTTTGTACAGGCATTGGTGGTAATCATGGGCAGTAGTTTTTGTGGAAGCGTTGGGGTAATCATGGGTAGTAGTTTTGTACAGGCATCGAGTAATCGTGGGTAGTAGTTTCTGTACAGGCATTGGAGTAAATGTGGGTAGTAGTTTTTGTACAGGCATTGGTGGTAATCATGGGCAGTAGTTTTTGTGGAAGCGTTGGGGGTAATCATGGGTAGTAGTTTTTGTACAGGCATCGGGAGTAATCGTGGGTAGTAGTTTCTGTACAGGCATTGGAGTAAATGTGGGTAGTAGTTTTTGTACAGGCATTGGTGGTAATCATGGGCAGTAGGTTTTGTGGAGGAGTCGGGGGTAATCATGGGTAGTAGTTTTTGTACAGACATGGGCGTAATAATGCATAGTAGTTTTTGTAGAGGTGGGGGTAATCATGCATAGTTTTTGTAGAGGTGGGGGTAATCATGCATAGTTTTTGTAGAGGTGGGGGTAATCGTGCATAGTTTTTGTAGAGGTGGGGGTAATCATGCATAGTTTTTGTAGAGGTGGGAGTAATCATGCATAGTTTTTGTAGAGGTGGGGGTAATCATGGCTAATAGTTTTTGTAGAGGCATTGGGGTAATCTTGGGCAGTAGTTTTTGTGGAAGCGTCGGGGGTAATCATGGGTAGTAGTTTTTGTTGAGGCATCGGTGGTAATCGTGGGTAGTAGTTTTTGTAGAGGTGTCGGGGGTAATCGCGGGTAGTCATTTTTGTAGAGGTGGAGGTAATCGTGGGTAGCAGTTTTGTACAGGCGTCGGGGGTAACTGTGGGTAGCAGTTTTTGTAGAGGTGTTGGGGGCAATCGTGGGTAGTAGTTTTTGTAGAGGCATCGGGGGTAATCATGGGTAGTAGTTTCTGTACAGGCATTGGGGTAATCATAGGTAGTAGTTTTTGTAGAGGTGTTGGGGGTAATCGTGGATAGTAGTTTTTGTAGAAGCTTTGGGGGTAATCCTGGGCAGTAGTTTTTGTAGAGGCATTGGGGATTATGCTGGGCAATAGTTTTTGTACAGGTGTTGGGGATAATCCTGGGCAGTAGTTTTTGTAGAGGCATTGGGGATAATCCTGGGCAGTAGTTTTTGTAGAGGCATTGGGGATAATCCTGGGCAGTAGTTTTTGTAGAAGCGTTGGAGGTAATCATAGGTAGTAGTTTTTGTAAAGTTAGCATTTTGAATTTTGAGACCTGTAAGAATCAGTTGAGCCTTGACAGGTCTAGAATTGGCCTCCAGCTACCTTCTTTCCTGGGAACTACGAAAAGTCTGGAGTAAAAACCTTTTCCTTGGTACAAGTTCCACAGAGCGTTGAGGCACAGAAGCTCTATTTGGGTTAAGGCCTCTGACTTTTGGTTTGGGGGAATGTCCGGGAAACCTGAGCGAATCAAGGGTTGTTTGAACTTGAGTTTGTAACCTCCTTGAATGATGTTTAGCACACACAGATCTTCGGTAATGAGAGTCCAGTTTTTGTAGAAAAGTCACAGTCTCTCCTCTCCCAGGTTGGGGAGAGGGAGTAGAAGAGGCCAGAGGACAAGGGGAAGGAGTGCCATGCAAGAGACATGATTGCTCCCTTTTAGGTCCCTGGGGACGTGATCCTGAAGGCCTATTGGAGTCTAACTGCCACTGTCTAGGCCGCTGGTGCTGTCTTTGGTTCCTTTCCCTATCAGGTTTCCTTTGTCTAGGCTAGAAAGGACCAATGTTTGGTAGGATAACTCCAGCTGAATCGGACCTGAAGGAGCTCCTTGACAGTTTGCATGGTCTTGTGCTTAACCTCCATTTTCTTAAGGACACTTTCAGCTTTAGGACCAAAAAGAAATTCTTTGTCTAAGGGGACATCTAAGGAGACTGGATTTGACATGCTCAAGAAGGGACTGCTCCCTCAGCCAGGCATATCTTCTAATGATGGACCCACTGGCTGCTGCCCTGCTGGAGGCTTCCAGGGCATCACAGCCTCATTGCAAAGAATGTTTAACTACCTACCAGCAGGAGTTGCATAGATGCATTAATTCCGCTGAGAGTGCCTTATTTTCAACCCCTATCAGTTTTTGTTTCATCTGGTCAAGAACAGTTTCCTGATACTTCACCATACAACTGGCAGTTCAAAGTCCTTATGATGAGGTATAGACTTTCTTTCCAAACCTGTCTAAGGTTCTGCTTTTCTTGTCTGTAGCAAATTTGTTTTAGAGGAGCTACCTTTTGCTCTCTTAGGGCCTGGAATCACCACTTTATAATCTGCTGCAGGGTTCTTAAAATAGTGTTGGTGGGCATGTAGAACCCTGGAGAATCTCTCAGGCTTTCCAGAGGCAGGGGGCTGAGAGTTTGGTTGTAAAGAAGAATGTAGGAAGACATCTGCCTCTTCTGCGACTGGGGGAATGGCAAGGGGTTTATGCTTAGGAAGATTAAGAATTTCCTGATCCTCTTCATGGATTGGGGGTAGTTCTGAGCTTACGATTTTAAGTCCCTCCTCAGGGTATGAAATGTCTCCCCAAAGGAAATTATCTTTGGGAGGAGGCTAAGGCAAGGTTCTCCTCAGAGTCAGAATCCCCACAGGAAGAAACAGATGCACCCCCCCAAGGGTGGATTCATCATGATGAAAATTACCCTCCCAGTCAAGAGAGTCAAATAATTCCTGTGGTGGGAATATCCCTTTCTCTATTCCTAGGGGATGTTTCAGTTGAAGAGAGGCCAATAGCCTAGCACCAACCTATGAACCTATGAAACATTAGTCAAAGAACACATGAAAATGTCCCCAATGGGGTACTTAAGTTCAGATGTTGTCCATCTCTGCTGCAGACTGGCCGAGGCACTGACTAGCATTATGTGTTGGGCCCCAACAGCAAGAAAGAAAGAAATTAGGTCATGGTGCCGGCTGACTCCCTTTATACCTAAATGTAGTGATGTCAG
The DNA here is from genome assembly GCF_019279795.1 of Protopterus annectens. Classification (NCBI taxonomy): domain Eukaryota; kingdom Metazoa; phylum Chordata; order Ceratodontiformes; family Protopteridae; genus Protopterus; species Protopterus annectens. The sequence goes on along the minus strand of NC_056750.1, from coordinate 870,183,010 downwards.
ACATGGCATCTGCAAACTTCAGAAAGAGGGGAAAATATTCTCTGATAGTCAAGAGTGGTCAAGGGCTTCCACATTGGGAAATCACAACAGTCAGGACTGCAACAGTAAAACACGAAGAACATCTACAAGCTGCACTTGGTTCTTGGCTGGTCCAATTTCTTAAGTCTGTTGATATTTTACTACCCTTTTGTGGGTATTGGTTGACCATTTCTCCTGAATTTCGTCAACCATCTTTTAAAATGGCTAACCATTTCTTAAACTTTTTTTTTTTTTTTTTTTTTTAACAATCACTGATCAAAGCTTACTGAACCATTTTTCAACTACTGCCTTGCCATACCAGAAGGCCTCCATAGTCTCTTCTGTTGACTACTAGATTACACGATATATACCCGTCTCCCTAGTTTCCCGACTTCTGCATTCAGCAAATGAAAGAAAAGCTGTTCTACGTTTTGCCTCCTTGTTAATTGTTTTATACTGGCTATAAACTGATTGCTGTTATAACTGGCCAGAGAGTCACTGTAGTAAAATGCATTGCTAAATCTCCCCCCTTTGGTCTCCTCTCCACTCGGTTATCATTTTCCTTTACAGTGCAGGTAAGTGTCATGTGTTATTACATTTATACTTGTTCTAATACTATGCAGAACAATGAACATACCTTAGTAGTGTATTGTATTTGTACCAATTTTACCAACTCAAAAAACTTTATGTATGTTGAGCCTGTGCCCTTTAACAACTACATGCTAGTTGCTGGGTTTTTTTGACACACTTGTTAATCCCACAAATGTTTAGTGACAGTTTCACATGTGCGTATCAGTGTAGTGCCATATTCTGATAATTTGCTCTCTATATACACTGTACTACCGTGATTCTGTATCAGTATACCTCCTGCTGAATGTATTTTGATCTTTTACATAAGAGGCTGTCCGGTTCGATTCTCAGCTAGAGCATCTTCTGCGTGTAGACATGCGTGAACTGGGCATACCTTCGTTGAAGGTTGTGCGTCAGGACTGGCAACTCGACATGTAAAAATCTACTGCCAATCATTAGCGGACCGAAGTTCAACTGTGGTGACCCCTAACCGGGAAAAGCCGAAAGACGCAACAACAACAACATTAATAAACTTTCTTACCATCTCTCTCCTCTTACAAGACTCCATATTATTTTCCTTTGACTCAACTGTGGTCCTTCATCTATCCCTAGGAATGAGTACTGCCTCGATATATTATTACAGTTTGTGGTGGTTTTCTCTTTCTTTCCTTTCAGAGCCTATCCTGACCCCTGTACTGCAGGAGCTCTGCCATAAGGTTAAAATCCTGAATGTTTTCCTTGAGAATTTTCTCATTGTGTAGTGTAAGCAGGTTTAACAAAGTGCCTTACTGTGTATTAACTTTAATCATATATGACCCTGGCCTGTGCTGGAAGGTGGCTGTGATATTCCCTCTAAAAGAGTAGTCCTTGTACTCGAAGGGACACTTACTAACCTGGCCACTGTCCCTTTTCTTAACCAGTAGATTACAATATGTATGCCAATTACTTAGTCTCTCTAGCTTCCTAATTTCTGTATTAGTAAATGAAAGTAAACATGTTCTACTTTGCACCTCCTTGTTAATTTATTTGTACTGGTTACAAACTGATTGCTCTCTGTAATAACTAACCTGAGGGTGGAAAAAGTACAGTTTTGTACCCACCATAAATGTAGATGTCCGATAGGTATGCATCTGCAGTCATAACATATGGGTTGTCCTGCCTCAGGCAGCCCTTCGGTCGGCCGGATTCCAAAGTCTGGGTCTGGCCTCGGCTGATGTCGCACTTCACCCGACGTCATAGCTCCTGGGGTATAAAGGCATCAGCCGACGCCATTTTCCTCAGTGTTTCTTGCCCCAGATGCCAGGTGCCCTCTAGGAAGGCTAAATTTGGATAAATGCAGATAATTCCAAACAGTAGAGAGCAAAATATATATATATATATATATATATATATATATATATATATATATATATATATATATATATACAAACAAATACACCATAATAGATTCCCCCAGCTAGCTACAAGATGGGCAAATACCCTAGGAGTACCACAGAGGGGAAGGAGGGTGGGTAATCCTGACTGCAGATGCATTCCTATCGGACATCTACATTTATGGTAGGTACAAAACTGTACTATGTCCTTCAAGGATGCATCTGCAGTCCTTACAAATGGGTAGAATACCATAGCCAAACTGGGGGAGGAGGAGAAATAAGATTATGGTGTAGTTAAGATCCCTTGCAGAACAGCAGTGGCAAAACCTGCTCGGGATCTGGAGTATAAAGGTAAATTATAATGCTTGGCAAATGTATGCACGGAGCTCCAAGTAGCAGCCTCTAAAATGTCTTTGGTATCCACTCCTCGTAGAAAAGCTGTGGTAGTGGCTGTAGCCTTTGTGGAGTGAGGTCTGATGTTTTCTGGAGTCTTCTTCCCATGGTAGGAGTAACAAAATCTAATGCAATTTCCTATCCACTTAGAGATTGTCTGTTTTGAAATTGCTTTTCCTTCCATTCCTGTTGCATATGCAACCAGTAGCTGGTCAGTTTTTCTATTGCCCTTGGTCCTGTCCAGGTAGTAACGTAATTGCCTATGTACATCCAAGGTATGCAACAGTCTTTCTCCCCTGATCTGTGGGTTGGGGAAGAATGTAGGTAGGTGGATAGCTTGGTTTAAAGATACCCTGGAGACCACCTTTGGCATGAAAGTAGGATTTGTTCTCATGGACACTCTATCTTGATGGAAGATCAGGAAGGGCTGTACTGCCATTAATGCCTGTAGCTCAGATACTCTTCTTGCTGAAGTGATTGCAAGCAGGAAAGCAGTTTTCCATGATAAGTATTGTAATTCTGCTGTTGCTGCTGGTTCGAAAGGAGGGAGTGTTAACTTTTCTAGCACAAAGTTCAAGTCCCATGCTGGCAATGGTGGCTTTCTAGGTGGTTTTACATTTTTAATTCCTCTCAGAAACTGCCTGAGCAGAGGATGTGAGAAGACTGGAGGATCCAAGTTGTATTCTGCTGAAATAGCTGATGCATGAATCTTAATGGAAGAATAGGACAGGCCGTTGTGGTAGAGCTCTGCCAAGTATTCCAGGATGTTGGCTATGTTTACCAGTGACACATTTTCTCCTTTTGTAGTACTCCAAATGTGATATCTTTTCCATTTTGCTGAATAATTTTTTTCTTGTTGAGGGTCTGCGAGCCTCCAAGATAATGTCTTTAACCCTTTGGGATAAAATTGGGTTAATTGATCTTATGTAATGTTCCAGGCAGCCAGCTGTAGAGTTTTCAGGCTTGGATGCAGGATGTTGTAGTTGTTCTGAGTTAATAGTAAGGGAACCAGTGGTAGAGGCCATATTTGTTCCCGAGACATGCTCCTTAGCAATGGGTACCAATGTTGCCTTGGCCAGTCTGGAGCTATCAGGATGATCCTTGGACGGTCCTCTTTGATCTTCAATAGCACCTTGTGTATCAAAGGAAGTGGTGGGAATGCATATGCTGTCAGGTTTTTCCAACTGAAAGATAGGGAGTCCACTTTCCAAGCAAGTGGGTGGTACGTCCTTGTGCAGAATTTCTTCAGTTGGTGGTTGCGTGGGGATGCAAACAAGTCTATTTCTGGTAGTCCCCATTGCCTTGTAATGGTTTTGAATATGTCCGGATGCAGCATCCATTCGTGGGCATCCGTGGTAGTTCTGCTTAGGATGTCTGCTAGTATGTTTTCTTTTCCTGGCACAAAAATTGCTTGTAACTGAATGTTGAGGCTCAGGGCCACATTCCAGAGGTCCATTGCCATCCGGCATAGAGGGTACGAATGTGTGCCTCCCTGTTTGTTGATGTACCACATAACTGTGGTGTTGTCTGTCCTTATCAACAGTTGACCTTGTCGAAGAAATGGTCTGAAAGTCTGGATTGCCAGTTTTACTGCTAGCATTTCCTTTTGATTTATGTGTAGGCGCAGCTGGTCTTGAGTCCATAAGCCTTGTATGCACTTGTCCAGCATGTGCGCCCCCCAACCGAGGTCTGAGGTGTCCGTTGTGATGGTCTGGCTTGGTTGAGTGCTGTGGAAGGGCAGTCCTTTGTTTGATTGACAGGCCTGTGCCCACCATTGGAATTCTTGCTTCAGGTATGGAATTATTGGAATTTGGGTTTCTAGGCTGTGCTTGTGCTGAGACCATAAATTCCTTAGGTACCATTGTAACTTTCTCATATGTAGTCTGGCATGTGGAATCAATATTATGCAGGATGCCATGTAACCCAGGGCTTGCAGGACTTTTCTTGCTGTTAGCTGGTTCTGTTTTGTTAATGCCAAGAAGTAGAGAGGGAGTTGCTCCTGTTTTTCTACTGTTAGGAATGCCATTTGTTTTGATGTGTCCAAATCGGCACCCAAGAAGGTTATCCTTTGGGATGGTATCAGCCTTGACTTTTTTATATTGACTGTGTATCCCAGGGCTTGCAGTAGATAAATGACCCTTTTTAAGTCTTCTGCTAGTTTGTTTTTGTTGTCCGCTTGTAACAGGCAGTCGTCCAGGTAAGGGTAGATTTGAATCCCCTGAAGCCTGCAATGAGCAATTACTGATGCCAGGCATTTCGTGAACACTCTGGGCGCAGTAGATAAGCCAAAGGGCAATGCTGAGAATTGATAATGCTCTGATCCTGCAAGAAATCTGAGGTATCTTCTGCAATTTGGTCGTATGGGGACGTGCAGGTATGCCTCCTTGAGATCTAGAGTTACCAGCCAAGACTCCTTGCCCAACATGGGAAGAAGCTGCTGTAGGGTCAGCATTTTGAATTTTGGGACAATGAGGTATGTGTTTAAAGCAGACAGGTCAAGAATAGGTCTCCATTGGTTTTCTTTTCTTGGTACCAGGAAGAGCCTGGAGTAAAATCCTTGTCCTTGCTCCATAGATGGTACCTTTTCTACAGCTCTCATCCTTAGTAAGTGAGTTATTTGCCTTAGAGCTTCTGCCTTTTGATTTGGAGGTAGGTTTGGCATTCCTCTCTTCCTTGGTAGAGTATGGAAGTGAAACCTGTAACCTTGGTCTATTGTCTGCAAAATCCACTTGTCTCTTGTGATGTAATGCCAGTTTACTGAAAATAAGGCTAGCTTTCCGCCTAAGGGTGCTTCTAGTTGTTCCCTGGTAGGCGGTGCTAGAGCCAAGTCACTGTGATTGTCCTGTAGTAGTGGTGGTGGCTGTATCTGTGGCTGTACCTCGCTGGTTGTTAGCCTGCCACTGGCGTCCCTGTAGGCACCCCTGGATTGACCCCTGCCTCTTGAGCGCCTATTCCTGCCTCTCTGAGCTCTGGAGGTGTCTGGAAAGGACCAATTCTTGGAGGGCCAATTCCTGCTAAACCTTGGAGGTTGGACCTGTAAGAAATCTTTCACTGTTTGGACAGATTTTGCCTTCTCTTCCATCTTCTTCAGCACCTGTTGTGCAGGAGAGCCAAACAAATTGATCTTGTCCATGGGAGCATCTAGTAGTTTTGATTTGATATGGTCTGGTAAGGCCTGCTCTTTTAACCATGCATGTCTTCTGATCACTGTGCCAGTCATGGCTGATCTAAAGGAAGCCTCCAGTGCATCATAGCCGCATTTTAAAGAATGGTTACTGACCTGCTGAATGTTATGTACCATTTCCTGAACAGATTTTTTGTCTAATGGTTCATCAGAAGACAGCTTTTTAGTTAACTGTTCTAAAATAAATTCTTGATACTGGATCATGTGGAATTGACAGTTCAAGGCCCTAGCTGAAAGAGTAGCAGAAGTGTAAACTTTTTTACCCCATCTCTCTAAGGCCCTAGATTCCCTTTCAGAGGGGAGGGGGTTTTTGGTAGAGGTAGCTGCTACAGCCTTGGGTCCCTGAGAGATAGTTTCGGGATCCGCAAAAGGGGCCTTATACAAATGATAATGTGTGTCCGGAACCCTGTAGTACCTATCGGGCTTAGCAGGGGCCGGAGGAAGAGAATCAGGAGCAGTACAAGCATCATTAAAAGCATCATCCACAACAGTAAGGACTGGAGGAATGGCTAAAGGCCTGTGCTGTGGCAAATGCAAAAAGGTTCTAAGCCTTTTCCTAGAGTCTGAAAAATCCTGGCCCTGCCATTGAAATTGTTCCCTCATAGCATGCAAGGTTTCCCCAAAAGAAAATTCCTCAGGCGGAGAGGCAGAAGGAATGGACTCTTCTGCATCAGAGTCCTCATAAGGAGAAAAGGGGGCCTCTGGAGGGTCTGAATTATCTGATTCATCAGAGGAGCCATCTGAAGAAACTGGCTCAGTGGGCTCTACTCTAGTCCTCTTCTCTGGAGGTGGGTGAGAGGCCCTGTCTGGATGTGGTTGGGATCCCCGGATCAAAGAAATGAGATCCTCTGCTAGACTAAGCATTTGTGAACTAGAACTGGGCCTGTGAGAGGGGGTCTTAGCAGGCACAGTTTTGGTAGTTTTTGCTGCTTTAGCCCTGGCAAAGGCCTTGATCGACATGGATGCAGGAGGCCTAGCAGCTCCACGTGCAGGGGTAGAAATATCCAAAGGGATAGTATCTGATAAATCCTGTGAACCTGCAGGAGCAGGTGGGATTTCAGTAGCAGATTCAGCCAAGCTGGATGAGGCCTCGGTAAGTGGCAAGCTTTCGGCGAGAAGGAAGAACCCAGGACTCGGTTTCAGCGAAACCGAGACACTCATGATTGGCTTAACCGCGGTTTCGGCCGAAACCGCGGACCGCGAGTGTCGGTCCTTTTCCTTGCGTTTTTTAGAAATTTGCATAGTCGGAGTATCCGATGGCATAATGTAAGCAAAAGCGGAGCCGAAAAACTCTTCAGCAAATTCAGACCAACGTCTAAGCGTTCGTCGGTTGAAAGAAGCACAGGCTAGACAAGCTGCTACGTCGTGGTCTGGGCCTAAGCAAGGTAAGCAGTAAGAGTGGAAATCTTTATGAGGTATTTGTTTCCCACAATTTAAACAGTTATTTACTTTTTCTGACATCGGCTGAGGCAAGAAAGAGTCCCCAACGGGGTACTTAGCTTTTTAGAAGTCTTCGGTAGTAGTAGAAGTATTCGGTAGTAGAAATCTCTGGATCTGACCGACCGGCACTTGCGAACAGCTTCTGCTTCGGGCGCCACGCGGCAAGAAAGACTGGGGAAAATGGCGTCGTCTGATGCCTTTATACCCGAATAACTGCCGCTATGACGTCGGGTGAAGTGCGACACCAGCCGAGGCCAGACCCAGACTTTCGAATCCGGCCGACCGAAGGGCTGCCTGACGACAGGACAACCCATTTGTAAGGACTGCAGATGCATCCTTGAAGGACATCTGTACTATGTCCTTCAAGGATGCATCTGCAGTCCTAACATATGGGTAGAATACCATAGCCAATCTGGGGGTGGAGGCACTAAGATAATGATGGTGTAGTTAAGATCCCTTGCAAAACAGCAGTGGCAAAACCTGCTCGGGATCTGGAGTATAAAGGAAGATTATAATGCTTGGCAAATGTATGCACGGAGCTCCAAGTAGCAGCTTCTAAAATGTCTTTGGTAGCCACTCCTCGTAGGAAAGCTGTAGTGGTGGCTGTAGCTCTTGTGGAGTGAGGCCTGATATTTTCAGGAGTTGTCTTTCCATGAAATGAGTAGCAGAAACGAATGCAATTTCCTATCCATTTTGAGATTGTCTGTTTTGAAATTGCTTTTCCTTGCACTCCTGTTGCATATGCTAGCAGAAGCTGGTCAGTTTTTCTGCTGGCCTTAGTTCTGTCCAGACAGTAGTGCAGTTGTCTGTGTACATCCAAGGTATGTAGTAGTTTTTCCCCCCTGTTCTGTGGGTTAGGGAAGAATGTAGGTAAATGAATAGCTTGGTTCAAGGATACCCTGGATACCACCTTTGGCATAAAAGTAGGATTGGTTCTCAGAGACACTCTATCCTGGTGAAAGATAAGGAAAGGCTGCACTGCCATTAATGCCTGTAACTCGGATGCCCTTCTTGCTGAAGTGATTGCTAGCAGGAAGGCAGTTTTCCAAGATCAGAACTGTAAATCTGCTGTTGCTGCTGGTTCAAAAGGGGGAAGTGTTAATTTTTCTAGCACAAAATTGAGATCCCATGCAGGCAGAGGTGGTTTCCTTGGAGGTTTTACATTTTTGATCCCACTCAAAAATTGTCTGAGGAGAGGATGAGAGAAGACAGGAGGATCCATGTTGTACTCTGCTGAAATTGCTGATGCATGAATCTTAATGGAAGAATAGGACAGGCCATTGTGGAACAGTTCTGCTAAGTATTCTAGGATGTGTGCTAGGTTTGCCAGTGTGACATTTGTTCCCTTTGCTGCACTCCAAATGAGGAATCTCTTCCATTTGGCTGAATATGTTTTCCTTGTGGAGGGTCTGCGAGCCTCCAGGATAATGTCCTTAACCCTCTGAGATAAAACAGGTTGGTTTTGTTTTATGCAATTTTCCAAGCAGTTAGCTGCAGCGTTCTTAAGTTTGGATGCAGGGTCTTGTAGTTGTTCTGTGTTAGAAGTAAAGGACATAGAGGTAGAGGCCATGAGTTTGTCCGAGACATGCTTATCAGTAGCGGGTACCAATGCTGCCTTGGCCAATCTGGAGCTATCAGAATTACCTTTGGCTGCTCCTCTCTGATCTTCAGTAGAACTTTGTACATCAATGGGAGAGGTGGAAAGGCATATACCGTCAGGGCCTTCCAGCTGAAAGAAAGGGAGTCCACCCTCCAGGCAAGTGGGTGGTATACTCTTGAGCAGAATTTCTTCAGTTGGTGGTTGAGTGGGGAGGCGAACAGGTGTATCTCTGGCATTCCCCATTTCTTTGTTATGGTTTTGAAGATGTCTGGATGCAGCATCCATGGTAGTTCTGCTTAAGCTGTCCGCTAGTGAATTCTCTTTTCCTGGTACGAATCTGGCCTGCAGTTGGATGTTGAGATTCAGGCCTAAGTTCCACAGGTCCATTGCCATCCTGCATAGAGGGTAGGAATGCGTGCCTCCCTGTTTGTTGATGTACCACATGACTGTGGTATTGTCTGTCCTTATCAGCAGGTGTCCTTGCTGGAGGAATGATTTGAATGCCTCGATTGCATGCTTCACTGCCAGCATCTCCTTTAGATTTATGTGTAGATTCAGCTGGTCTTGGGACCATAGGCCTTGGATACACTTGTCTTCCATGTGTGTCCCCCAGCCTAGGTCTGAGGCGTCCGTGGTGATAGTCTGCCTTGGATGTGATTTGTGGAAAGGCAATCCTCTTTTGATCTGGCAGGCCTGAGCCCACCACAGGAATTCTTTTTTCAGGCATGGAATGATTGGTATCAGGGCTTCTAGACTGTGTCTGTGTTGAGACCATACATTCCTTAGGTACCATTGTAATTTTCTCATATGCAGCCTGGCATGTGGTATCAAGATTATGCAGGATGTCATGTAACCCAGGGCCTGCAGGACTTTCCTTGCAGTAAGCTGAGTTTGTCTTGTTAATGCCATGAAGTAGACTGGTAGTTGCTTTTGTTTTTCTTCTGTGATGGTCTGCCTTGGATGTGATTTGTGGAAAGGCAATCCTCTTTTGATCTGGCAGGCCTGAGCCCACCACAGGAATTCTTTTTTCAGGCATGGAATGATTGGTATCAGGGCTTCTAGACTGTGTCTGTGTTGAGACCATACATTCCTTAGGTACCATTGTAATTTTCTCATATGCAGCCTGGCATGTGGTATCAAGATTATGCAGGATGTCATGTAACCCAGGGCCTGCAGGACTTTCCTTGCAGTAAGCTGAGTTTGTCTTGTTAATGCCATGAAGTAGACTGGTAGTTGCTTTTGTTTTTCTTCTGTGAGAAAAGCCATCTGAGTTATTGTGTCCAGTTCTGCACCCAAAAATATTATCCTTTGGGATAGCACTAGTCTTGACTTTTGTATGTTGACTGTGTATCCCAAGGCTTGCAGTAGTTGTATGACATAGGCCAAATCCTTTATTATTTTTGTCTTGTTGTCTGCTTGTATTAGGCAGTCGTCCAGGTATGGGTAGATTTGAATTCCCTGAAGCCTGCAATGAGCAATTACTGATGCCAGGCATTTCGTGAATACTCTGGGCGCAGTAGATAAGCCAAAGGGCAATGCTGAGAATTGATAATGCTCTGATCCTGCAAGAAATCTGAGGTGTCTTCTGCAATCTGGTCGTATAGGGACGTGCAGGTATGCCTCCTTGAGATCTAGAGTAACCAGCCAAGACTCCTTGCCCAACATGGGAAGAAGTTGCTGTAGGGTCAGCATCTTGAATTTTGGAACAATGAGATATGTGTTCAGTGCGGACAAGTCGAGAATAGGCCTCCATTGATTTTCTTTTCTTGGTACAAGGAATAGTCTGGAGTAAAATCCTTGGCCTTGTTCCATAGATGGTACCTTTTCTATTGCTCTCATCCTTAGTAAGCTGATGATTTGTTTTAGAGCCTCTGATTTCTGGCTTGGTGGAAGGTTTGGCATTCCTCTCTTTTTTGGTAGAGTGTGGAAGTGAAACCTGTAGCCTTTGTCTATTGTTTGCAAAGTCCATTTGTCTCCTGTAATGCAATGCCAGTTTTTTTAAAATAAAGCTAGCTTTCCGCCCAAGGGTGCTTCCAGTTGTTCCTTTGTAGGCGGAATCAGAGCAAAGTCATTGTGTCTGTCCTGTGGTAGTGGTTGCAGTCGCAGCTGTGGCGGCACTTCTCTGGTTGGGAGGTTGCCACTGACGACCCCTGTAGGCACCCCTTGATTGACCTCTGCCTCTTGGGCATCTATTTCTGCCTCTCTGTGCTCTGGAGGTGTCTGGAAAGGACCAATTCTTTGAAGGCCAATTTCTGCTAAACCTCGGAGGTTGGACCTGCAGAAAATCATTGACTGTTTGGACAGATTTTGCTTTTTCTTGCACTTTCTTTAGAACCTCCTGTGCAGGGGAGACAAATAAACTTTGTTTCTCCATAGGGGCATCTAGGAGTTTAGACTTAACATGGTCTGGCAAGGATTGTTCTTTTAACCAGGCATGCCTTCAAATTACTGCTCCAGTCATAGCTGATCTAAATGAAGCCTCCAGTGCATCATAGCCACATTTTAAGAAATGATTACTGACCTGCTGAGAGTTATGTACCAGATCCTGAAGGGACTTACGGTCTAAAGGTTCAGGATAGGACAGCTTTTTATTCAGCTGATCTAACAAAAATTCCTGGTACTGTATCATGTGAAATTGACAGTTTAAAGCCCTGGCAGAAAGAGTAGCAGATGTATAAACCTTTTTACCCCATCTCTCTAATGCTCTTGACTCTCTTTCAGAGGGTAGGGGGTTTTTGGCAGAGGCAGCTGCAACACCTTTAGGGCCCTGAGAAATGGTTTCTGGGTCTGCAGCATGGACCTTACACAAGTGGTAGTGAGAATTCGGGACCCTGTAGTATCTGTCAAGTTTGGCAGGGGCCGGGGGAAGAGAATCAAGGGCAGTACTGGCATCATTGTATGCATCATCAACAACTCATAGTACAGGTGGTATGGCTACAGGCCTATGCTGTGGTAAGTGTAAAAAAGTCCTTAGCCTTTTCCTAGAATCAGAAAAATCCTGACCCTGCCATTGGAAGTGTTCCCTCATTGAGTGTAGTTTCCCCAAATGAAAATTCTTCTGGAGGGGAGGCAGAAGGAATGGAGTCTTCTGTATCAGAATCCTCATAAGGTGAGTATGGTCCTTCCTGATGGTCAGATAAATCTGAACCATCTGAGGAATAGTCAGAGGAGAGAGGTTCAGGGGGTTCAGTCCTAGGCCTCTTTTCAGGAGGGGGTTGTGCGGCCCTGTCTGGGTGAGGTTGGGATCCCCTTATCAGAGAAATAAGGTCCTCAGCAAGGCTGAGAATCTGAGAACTTGAGGTAGGCCTGTGAGAGGGAGCTTTTGTAGGTAAGGCCTTGGAAAGTTTAGCTGCTTTAGCTCTGGAGAAGGCCTTGATAGACATAGAAGCAGGGGGTCTAGCTGCCCCACGTGCAGGAGTAGAGATGTCCAACGGAATGGTGTCGGACAAATCTTGTGTGCCTGCTTCTTCAGTAGGAATTTCTGTAGCCGACTCAGCCGGGGCCTGTGTGGCCTCGGTTGTCGGAGGCATGCTTTTGACCGAAGGGAGAACTGAGGTCTTGGTTTCAGCCGAAACCGCGGGCCGCGAGTGTCGGTCCTTTTCCTTGCGTTTTTTAGCTAAATGTGTAGTCGGAGTCTCCGACGGCATTTTATATGCAAAAGCGGAGCCAAAAAACTCTTCAGCAAACTCCGACCAACGTCTAAGTGTCCATCGGTTGAAGGAAGCACAGGCTAAACAAGCTGATACGTCGTGGTCTGGGCCTAAGCAAGGAAGGCAGTAAGAGTGGAAATCCTTATGAGGTATTTGTTTCCCACAAGTTAAACAATTACTTACTTTGTCTGACATCAGCTGAGGCAAGAAAGAGTCCCCAACGGGGTACTTAGCTTTTTTAGAAGTCTTCGGTAGCTGAAATCTCTGGATCTGACCGACCGGCACATGCGAACAGCTTCTGCTTCGGGCACCGCGCGGCAAGAAAGACTGAGGAAAATGGCGTCGGCTGATGCCTTTATACCCCAGGAGCTATGACGTCGGGTGAAGTGCGACATCAGCCGAGGCCAGACCCAGACTTTGGAATCCGGCCGACCGAAGGGCTGCCTGAGGCAGGACAACCCATATGTTATGACTGCAGATGCATCCTTGAAGGACATCATAAGAAATAAAACTAGTGAGCTGCAAAAGTTTGATATTCTGGCTATAATTGAAACTTGGCTTAAACCCAGGACAAATGTCTGAAATTATACCCCCCCCCAGTTATAATATCATCCATAATGATCAAATAAAGAGAAGAGGTGGTGGTATTGCTTTAATATTTCCCAACTACAACAAACCAGTTCCAAAATTCTGTTCAGACCTTCTTATTAATTTCCTGAAAATATAAATATGCCTTACTGTCCTTTACATTTCCCCTGACAACGATACAGCCACACTGGAGGATATCCTACATGGGATATCCATAATAACTCCACAACAAAACAACAAAAATACTACTAGGTGACGTCTGTCAATATCAACTGGTTGGATATTAACTCTAACTCCCCTACATCTAGGATGAACTTGTACTATTTCACACAACTATTGAATAATTCCACACATTATAGCAAGACATCAAAACCTAGTACCAGATTTTAGCAAATGCACCAGCATATGTACAATGCCAGACTCCCTCGGTGACCACCTCTCCCAATCTATACACAACCACAACAGAGTTATGCATACCAAAAAAACAGCAACTGACATTAGATATTTGTTAAAGGGCACAGACTCAACATACATAAAGCTTATTCAGCTTGGGTGAAAGTGATACAAATACAATTGCACATCTAATTAAACCGCAGATTGATAAAACAACATGCAACCTGTCCAAAATTAACTCAGAAATATTCATTATTACCCTATCACCTATTAACTGGAATATCCTAAAAATCGTCCCCTTAGATGATGCTGCAAATGAATTCAATACAACTCTTCTAGAAGAAGAGACTAAAAGCAAATAATGCAATTTCCTATCAGAAAAGAATAGAATGCTAATGCAAGACCGCTAAAGCACAGAAGGAACACAAAGATATACAGCACCACAATATCTCGAAAACTTTAAAATGCTCCACAACCACACTAAAAAGAAAATACATAAAGCCAAACACCTATACTATAACAACTTTCAGAATAATAGTAAAGACAACCCTAAAAAGATTCTGGTCAGTCATTAAAAACAATCTTACATCCTGGGCAAAAATTCAACCCTAACCCATCTCCCAATAAATCACCACTCGAAACTGCAAAATAATTCAACTCTTATTTCAAAGATAGCATTGCATCCCCAGCATCCAATCTCATCCCTGCCCGACATCCAATTATCATCACATCCACTTTCACCTTCAAACCTGTGCCCAAATCCTATACAAAACGACTCAAACTTAAACCCTGCTCTTCTTCAGCTGATGGCCTTCCAAGCAAGTACCTTAAAATAGCAGCTGATAGCATTAATTACCCTGTCTCAATGCTTGTAAACAGGTCAGTCCAGGAATTCCACAGTCCCTTTCTGTCGAAAAAAAAATCACACATTATCCCGCTACACAAAGTAGAAAATTCAACAGGCATTAATAACTTTAGACCTACAGCAATTTTATCTCCCCTTACCCAAATAATTGAAAAAATGTATTCAAAAACAAGCTAGAGATAACAGTACACTAGTCTCCTCCTAACTAAAGCTAGAGATAAAGTACAGTTTTGTACCTACCATAAATGTAGATGTCCGATAGGAATGCATCTGCAGTCCTTACAAATGGGTTGTCCTGTCATCAGGCAGCCCTTCGGTCGGCCGGATTCCAAAGTCTGGGTCTGGCCTCGGCTGGTGTCGCACTTCACCCGACGTCATAGCTGCAGTTCTTCGGGTATAAAGGCATCAGCCGACGCCATTTTCCTCAGTGTTTCTTGCCCCAGATGCCAGGTGCCCTCTTGGAAGGCTAAATTTGGATAAATGCCAATGTTTCCAAATAGTAGAGAGCAAACACAAAAAATAAGCATGTATGTACATATATACAAACAAATACACCATAATAGATCCCCCCCCCAGCAAGCTATAAGATGGGCAAATACCCTAGGAGTACCACAGAGGGGAAGGCGGGTGGGTAATCCTGACTGCAGATGCATTCCTATCGGACATCTACATTTATGGTAGGTACAAAACTGTACTATGTCCTTCAAGGATGCATCTGCAGTCCTTACAAATGGGTAGAATACCATAGCCAAACTAGGGGAGGAGGTAGAAGATATTATGGTGTAGTTAGGATCCCTTGCAAAACAGCAGTGGCAAACCCTGCTCGGGATCTAGAGTATAAAGGTAAGTTATAATGCTTGGCAAATGTATGCACGGAGGTCCAAGTAGCAGCCTCTATAATGTCCTTGGTAGCCACTCCTCGTAAGAAAGCTGTGGTAGTGGCTGTAGCCCTTGTAGAGTGAGGCCTGATGTTCTCTGGAGTTTTCTTTCCATGGTAGGAGTAACAAAGTCTAATGCAATTTCCTATCCATTTGGAGATTGTCTGTTTTGAAATTGCTTTTCCTTCCCTTCCTGTTGCATATGCTACCAGTAGCTGGTCAGTTTTTCTATTGCCCTTGGTTCTGTCCAGGTAGTAGCGTAACTGTCTATGTACATCCAAGGTATGCAACAGTCTTTCTCCCCTGTTCTGTGGGTTGGGGAAGAATGTAGGTAGGTGGATAGCCTGATTTAAAGATATTCTGGATACCACCTTGGGCATAAATGTAGGATTTGTTCTCATGGACACTCTATCTTGGTGGAAGATCAGGAAGGGTTGCACTGCCATTAATGCCTGTAGTTCAGATACCCTTCTTGCTGAAGTGATTTCCAGCAGGAAAGCAGTCTTCCATGATAAGTATTGTAATTCTGCTGTTGCTGCTGGTTCGAAAGGAGGAAGTGTCAATTTTTCTAGCACAAAGTTCAAGTCCCATGCTGGCAATGGTGGTTTCCTAGGAGGTTTTACATTTTTAATTCCTCTCAGAAACTGCCTGAGCAGAGGATGTGAGAAGACAGGAGGATCTGAGCTGTATTCTGCTGAAATAGCTGATGCATGTATCTTGATGGAAGAATAGGACAGGCCTGTGTGGAAGAGCTCTGCCAAGTATTCCAGGATGCTGGCTATGTTTACTTGTGACACATCTTCTCCCTTTGCAGTACTCCAAATGAGATATCTTTTCCATTTTGCTGCATAATTTTTTCTTGTTGAGGGTCTGCGAGCCTCAAGGATAATGTCTTTAACCCTTTGTGATAAATTTGGGTTAATTGATCTTATGTAATGTTCCAGGCAGCCAGCTGTAGAGTTTTCAGGCTTGGATGCAGGATGTTGTAGTTGTTCTGAGTTAACAGCAGTGGAACCAGGGGTAGTGTCCATATTTGTTCCCGAGACATGCTCCTTAGTAATGGGTACCAATGTTGTCTTGGCCAGTCTGGAGCTATCAGAATGATCCTTGGACGGTCCTCTTTGATCTTCAATAGCACCTTGTGTATCAAAGGAAGTGGTGGGAATGTATATGCTGTCAGGTTTTTCCAACTGAAAGATAGGGAGTCCACCTTCCAAGCAAGTGGGTGGTACGTCCTTGTGCAGAATTTCTTTAGCTGGTGATTGTGTGGGGATGCAAATAAGTCTATTTCTGGGAGTCCCCATTTCCTTGTAATGTCTTTGAAGATGTCCGGATGTAGCATCCATTCGTGGGCATCCGTGGTAGTCCTGCTTAATATGTCTGCAAGAATGTTTTCTTTTCCTGGTACAAAAATTGCTTGTAACTGAATGTTGTAGCTCAGAGCCACATTCCATAGGTCCAGTGCCATCCGGCATAGAGGGTATGAATGTGTGCCTCCCTGTTTGTTGATGTACCACATAACTGTTGTATTGTCTGTCCTTATCATCAACTGACCTTCTTGGAGAAATGGTCTGAATGTCTGGATTGCCAATTTTACTGCTAGCATTTCCTTTAGATTTATATGCAGATGCAGCTGGTCTTGAGTCCATAAGCCTTGTATGCATCTGTCCAGCATGTGGGCCCCCCAACTGAGGTCTGAGGCGTCCGTCGTGATGGTTTGGCTTGGTTGAATGCTGTGGAAGGGCAAACCTGTGTTTGATTGACAGGCCTGAACCCACCATAGGAACTCTTGCTTCAGGCATGGAATTATTGGAATTTTGGTTTCTAGGCTGTGCTTGTGTTGAGACCATAAATTCTTTAGGTACCACTGTAGCTTTCTCATATGCAGTCTGGCATGAGGGACCAGTATTATGCAGGATGCCATGAAGCCCAAGGCTTGCAGTACTTTTCTTGCTGTTAGATGGTTCTGCTTTGTTAATGCCAAGAAGTAGAGAGGTAGATGCTCTTGCTTTTCTGCAGTTAGGAATGCCATTTGTTTTGTTGTGTCCAGTTCTGCACCCAAAAAGGTTATTCTTTGGGATGGTATCAGCCTTGACTTTGTTATATTGACTGTATATCCCAGGGCTTGTAGCAGGTAAATGACTCTTTGCAAGTCTTCTGTTAGCTTGTTTTTGTTGTCCGCTTGTATCAGGCAGTCGTCCAGGTAGGAGGTAAATTTGGATTCCCTGGAGCCTGCAATGAGCAATTACTGATGCCAGGCATTTCGTGAACACTCTGGGCGCAGTAGATAAGCCAAAGGGCAATGCTGAGAATTGATAATGCTCTGATCCTGCAAGAAATCTGAGGTATCTTCTGCAATTTGGTCGTATGGGGACGTGCAGGTATGCCTCCTTGAGATCTAG
Source organism: Protopterus annectens (assembly GCF_019279795.1). Taxonomy (NCBI): domain Eukaryota; kingdom Metazoa; phylum Chordata; order Ceratodontiformes; family Protopteridae; genus Protopterus; species Protopterus annectens. The sequence goes on along the minus strand of NC_056750.1, from coordinate 870,165,656 downwards.
AGTTACCAGCCAAGACTCCTTGCCCAGCATGGGAAGAAGCTGCTGTAGAGTCAGCATTTTGAATTTTGGAACAATGAGGAATGTGTTTAAAGCGGACAGGTCGAGAATAGGCCTCCATTTGTTCTCTTTTCTTGGTACCAGGAAGAGTCTGGAGTAAAATCCCTTTCCTTGCTCCACAGATGGTACCTTTTCCACAGCTCTCATCCTTAATAATTGAGATATTTGTTTTAGAGCTTCTTTCTTTTGATTTGGCGGTAGGTTTGGCATTCCTCTCTTCCCTGGTAGGGTATGGAAATGAAACCTGTACCCTTGGTCTATAGTTTGCAAAATCCACTTGTCCCTTGTGATGTAATGCCAGTTTTTTGAAAATAAAGCTAGCTTTCCGCCTAAGGGTGCTTCTAGTTGTTCCCTGGTAGGCGGTGCCAGAGCCAAGTCACTGTGATTGTCCTGTTGCAGTGGTGGTGGCTGCGTCTGTGCCTCGCTGGTTGTTACCCTGCCACTGGCGTCCCCTGTAGGCACCCCTGGATTGGTTTCTGCCTCCTGATCGCCTATTCCTGCCTCTCTGTGCTTTAGAGGAGTCTGGAAAGGACCAATTTTTGGAGGGCCAATTCCTGCTAAACCTTGGAGGTTGGACCTGTAAGAAATCTTTCACTGTTTGTACAGATTTTGCCTTCTCCTCCATCTTCTTCAGTACCTGTTGTGCAGGAGAACCAAATAAATTGGCCTTGTCCATGGGAGCATCTAACAGTTTTGATTTGACATGGTCCGGTAAGGCCTGCTCTTTCAACCATGCATGCCTTCTGATAACTGTGCCAGTCATGGCTGATCTAAAGGAAGCCTCCAGTGCATCATAGCCGCATTTTAAAGAATGGTTACTAACTTGCTGAATGTTATGTACCACTTCCTGAACATACTTCTTCCAGAACATACTTCTTATCAAAAGGTTCATCAGAGGACAGTTTTTTAGTTAACTGGTCAAGCATATATTCTTGATATTGGATCATATGAAATTGACAGTTCAAGGCCCTAGCTGACAGAGTAGCAGAAGTGTAAACTTTTTTACCCCATCTCTCTAAGGATCTGGATTCCCTTTCAGAGGGGAGGGGATTTTTAGCAGAGGTAGTTGCTACAGCCTTAGGCCCCTGGGAGATAGTTTCGGGATCTGCAAAAGGGGCCTTGTATAAATGATGATATGTGTCCTGGACCCTGTAGTACCTATCGGGCTTAGCAGGGGCCGGAGGTAATGAATCAGGAGCAGTACAAGCATCATTAAATGCATCATCTACAACAGAAAGAACTGGAGGTAAAGCTAAAGGCCTATGTTGTGGTAAATGCAAGAAGGTTCTAAGCCTTTTCCTGGAGTCTGAAAAATCTTGGCCCTGCCATTGAAATTGTTCCCTCATAGCATGCAAGGTTTCCCCAAAGGAAAATTCCTCAGGTGGAGAGGCAGAAGGGATGGACTCTTCAGCATCAGAGTCTTCGTAAGGGGAAAAGGGAGCCTCTGGAGGGTCTGTATTATCTGAATCATCAGAGGAATCATCTGTGGACACTGGCTCAGGGGGCTCTGCTCTAGGCCTCTTCTCTGGAGGTGGATGAGAGGCCCTGTCTGGATGAGGCTGGGATCCCTGGATTAAAGAAATAAGATCCTCTGCCAAAGAAAGCATTTGGGAACTGGAACTGGGCCTGTGAGTAGGGGTCTTAACAGGCACAGTTTTTGTAGCTTTAGCTGCTTTAGCCCTGGCAAAGGCCTTAATGGACATGGCTGCAGGAGGCCTAGCAGCTCCACGTGCAGGAGTAGAAATATCCAAGGGAATAGTGTCTGATAATTCCTGAGAAATCGCAACAGCATTTTTCTGACATCGGCTGAGGCAAGAAAGAGTCCCCAACGGGGTACTTAGCTTTTTAGAAGTCTTCGGTAGTAGTAGAAGTCTGCTTCGGGCGCCACGCGGCAAGAAAGACTGAGGAAAATGGCGTCGGCTGATGCCTTTATACCCAAAGAACTGCAGCTATGACGTCGGGTGAAGTGCGACACCAGCCGAGGCCAGACCCAGACTTTGGAATCCGGCCGACCGAAGGGCTGCCTGACGACAGGACAACCCATTTGTAAGGACTGCAGATGCATCCTTGAAGAACATCAGTGCATTAGTCTCCTCCTAACTAAAGCTAGAGATAACAGTGCATTAGTCTCCTCCTAACTAAAGCTAGAGATAACAGTACACTAGTCTCCTCCTAACTAAAGCTAGAGATAACAGTGCATTAGTCTCCTCCTAACTAAAGCTAGAGATAACAGTACACTAGTCTCCTCCTAACTAAAGCTAGAGATAACAGTACACTAGTCTCCACCTAACTAAAGCTAGAGATAACAGTACACTAGTCTCCTCCTAACTAAAGCTAGAGATAACAGTGCACTAGTCTCCACCTAACTAAAGCTAGAGATAACAGTACACTAGTCTCCTCCTAACTAAAGCTAGAGATAACAGTGCACTAGTCTCCACCTAACTAAAGCTAGAGATAACAGTACACTAGTCTCCACCTAACTAAAGCTAGAGATAACAGTACACTAGTCTCCTCCTAACTAAAGCTAGAGATAACAGTACACTAGTCTCCTCCTAACTAAAGCTAGAGATAACAGTACACTAGTCTCTTCCTAACTTCTAGACTAGTCTAAAGCCTTTGATACTGTGTCACAGCAAACTTTACTTCATATATCCTCACTAGGTCTATATGAGCCCACTCTTCTATGATTCAAAAACGTACAGCTGTGTAAAATCTTACTATAACAGTAGATGTCCTTGTCTTCACTGTTGCAGTATTCCTTACGTATGGGTTTTCCATGTCATGAAAGTCCGACATCAGCCAGTATAACAAAGCCTACTAAAGTTTTATGGTACATCAGACATCACACGTACGGTCCCTGCATTGTGTGGGACATAACACCCTTAGAAATGATTTTCCCAGTAGGAACACCAGTCTAAGGAACCCCAGGAGGTAAGCTGAGCATCCTAGAAGAAAAATGAGGACTGGGGGAAGGAGCAGGGAAGTGAATACTGCAACAGTAAAGGCAAGGACATCTATGGTTATGATAAGATTTTACACAACTGTACTATGTCCTTCCATTCAATGTTGCAGCATTTATGTATGGGAGAGTGGCAAAGCTCAAGAGGAAACCTGGGAGGAGGATGGCGCAGAAGAGCCGTCTACGAAGCCATGGAGAATGGCCCTAGCAAAACCAGCTCTAGCTCTAGAGATACCAACCAACATGTAGTGCTTAAATACAGATAACCCCAGTACAGCACCACGGAACTGCACAATATAAGACGCTGCTATTAAGTTTTAAACAATATGAGTCTTTAAAAACTTCAACACACATAGAAAATAAGAGTAAAAACTCTGCATTAACACAAAAGATGAGCCCTTTCAGCTGTAAAAACTCTGCATTAACACAAAAGATGAACCCTTTCAGCTGTAAAAATTCTGCATTAACACAAAAGATGAACCCTTTCAGCTGTAAAAACTCTGCATTAACACAAAAGATGAGCCCTTTCAGCTGTAAAAACTCTGCATTAACACAAAAGATGAGCCCTTTCAGTTGTAAAAACTCTGCATTAACACAAACGATGAGCCCTTTCAGCTGTAAAAACTCTGCATTAACACAAAAGATGAGCCCTTTCAGCTGTAAAAATTCTGCATTAACACAAAAGATGAACCCTTTCAGCTGTAAAAACTCTGCATTAACACAAAAGATGAGCCCTTTCAGTTGTAAAAACTCTGCATTAACACAAAAGATGAACCCTTTCAGTTGTAAAAACTCTGCATTAACACAAAAGATGAGCTCTTTCAGCTGTAAAAACTCTGCATTAACACAAAAGATGAGCCCTTTCAGCTGTAAAAATTCTGCATTAACACAAAAGATGAACCCTTTCAGCTGTAAAAACTCTGCATTAACACAAAAGATGAGCCCTTTCAGCTGTAAAAACTCTGCATTAACACAAAAGATGAGCCCTTTCAGTTGTAAAAACTCTGCATTAACACAAAAGATGAGCCCTTTCAGCTGTAAAAACTCTGCATTAACACAAAAGATGAACCCTTTCAGCTGTAAAAACTCTGCATTAACACAAAAGATGAGCCCTTTCAGCTGTAAAAAGTCTGCATTAACACTAAAGATGAGCGCTTACAGCTATTTACCTTCTTCAGATCTTGTAAAACTCATAAATGAGTCTTTCATTTAATAAGGAATAGACCAATCAAATTTGACTCCTACTGATGAAGGCAAAAGGGGGTGTAACCAATCAGTACTAGCTTCAACTGATGACACTAACGGGAGTGACTAATCAGGCATGCTTCTTAAGTCTCCGCCCACCAAAGATGGTCTTAGAGGAAAGACACCATTTAGTCCTGGTGTTTTGTGCACTTGCAATTCAGCAATCCAACAACTTCCAGCTAGCTCAGTCTCTCCTTTCCTAGAGTTAGCTGTTATAACTTCCACTAACATGTAGTGCTTGGTAAAGGTATGCACAGAAGTCCAGGTAGCTGCTTGTAAAACGAGGTAGTATCCAACCCCTTGAAACAGCTCCAGAAGAAGCCATAGCTCTAGTAGAATGAGCCTTTACTGAAGAAGGAAGGCTCTTAACATGAAGGAAATGGTGCTTGAAATCCAAGAAGAAATAGTTTGCTTTGATACAGCTAATCCTAAGGATGTAGGATAAAAGGAAACAAAACAACTGGTCAGATTTCCTAACAGCCTTAGTGTTATGCAAATAAAATCTGAGTTGTCTATGCACATCCAGACTATGTAGCACCATCTCACTAGCAGATTGTGGACAGGGGAAGAAGGCAGGCAAATTAATAGACTGATTCAGTGATAACTCATTAACTACCTTAGTCATGAAAGAAGGATTAGTACGCAAGGACAACCTGTCCTTATGAAAAAAAACAAAAATGGAGGACAAGCCATAGGGGCTTGCAACTTGGAAACGTGTCTGGAAGAAATTATAGCTAATAAAAGAACTGTCTTCCAAGAACAATGTTGTAGAGAAGTTGAAGCAGCAGGCTCAAATGGAGCCTAAGTCATTTTTTTCAAAACAGAGTTAAGATCAGAGAAAGGTGGGACAAGTGTCCTGGGGGGTCCAATACGAAGGACGCCTTTAAGAAATTATTTAACCTCAAATCTAGAAGCTAAAGAAGGCAGACAAGCAGAGACAGCTGATAAATGAGCCTTGATAGAAGAATAGGCCATATCAGAATTGAGTAACTCACATAGGTAAGAGAGAACCAAAGGAACATCCACAGTAAGTGGGTCCAGGCTACAAGACAGACACCAAACAGAAAACCTTCCATTTAGATAAGTAGGGTTTCCTGGACTCCTGCAGGACCCTCAGAATGTCCTCAGTAAAAATGAGGAATCAAAATCCTATCACCCACAGCGTCAGTTAAGACTGGACAGGTAGGGATGGATGAGAGATCCCATGTCTTGTGTGAGTAGGTCCACCTTGGGAGGTAAATTGTGTTGACTGCCCTTGGCTAGATGCAGTAGAAGGCAGAACCAATGTGGTCACGGCCAAAAAGGGGTCACCAGCAAGATTTTGGGAGTGTACTGCTGTATTTTGCACAGGACTTTCAGAATGACAGGAAAAAGAGACTTTATAAAGAAACACCCCCTCCCAGAAAATGAATAAAGAAACATCCCCTCCCAGAAAATGAATAAAGAAACATCCCCCTCCAAGAGAATGAATAAAGAAACATTTCCCTCCCAGAAAATGAATAAAGAAACATCCCCCTCCCAGAAAATGAACAAAGAAACATCCCCCTCCAAGAAAATGAATAAAGAAACATTCCCCTCCCAGAAAATGAATAAAGAAACATCCCCCTCCAAGAGCATGAATAAAAAAACACCCCCCTCCAAGAAAATGAATAAAGAAACATTCCCCTCCCAGAAAATGCATAAAGAAACATTCCCCTCCCAGAGAATGCATAAAGAAACATTCCCCTCCAAGAGAATGCATAAAGAAACATCCCCCTCCCAGAAAATGAATAAAGAAACATCCCCCTCCCAGAAAATGAATAAAGAAACATTCTCCTCCCAGAAAATGCATAAATAAACATTGCCCTCCCAGAAAATGCATAAATAAACATTCCCCTCCAAGAAAATGCATAAAGAAACATTCCCCTCCCAGAAAATGAATATAGAAACATCCCCCTCCAAGAGAATGAATAAAGAAACATCCCCCTCCAAGAAAATGCATAAAGAAACATCCCCCTCCCAAAAAATGAATAAAGAAACATTCCCCTCCCAGAAAATGAATAAAGAAACATTCCCCTCCAAGAAAATGAATAAAGAAACATCCCCCTCCCAGAAAATGAATAAAGAAACATCCCCCTCCAAGAAAATGAATAAAGAAACATCCCCCTCACAGAAAATGAATAAAGAAACATCCCCCTCCCAGAAAATGAATAAAGAAACATTCCCCTCCCAGAAAATGAATAAAGAAATATTCCCCTCCCAGAAAATGAATAAAGAAACATCCCCCTCCCAGAAAGTGAATAAAGAAACATTCCCCTCCCAGAAAACGAATAAAGAAACATTCCCTCCAAGAAAATGAATAAAGAAACATTCCCCTCCCAGAAAACGAATAAAGAAACATCCCCCTCCAAGAAAATGAATAAACAAACATCCCCCCCCCAAGAAAATGAATAAAGAAACATTCCCCTCCCAGAAAATGAATAAAGAAACATTCCCCTCCAAGAGAATGAATAAAGAAACATTCCCCTCCAAGAGAATGAATAAAGAAACATCCCCCTCCAAGAAAATGAATAAAGAAACATTCCCCTCCCAGAAAATGCATAAATAAACATTCCCCTCCCAGAAAATGAATAAAGAAACATTCCCCTCCAAGAAAATGCATAAAGAAACATTTCTCTTCCAGAAAATGCATAAAGAAACATCCCCTCCCAGAAAATGCATAAAGAAACATCCCCCTACCAGAAAATGCATAAAGAAACATTCCCCTCCAAGAAAATGATAGGGCATCTACCTTCTACACCAGAGGACCTGGGACTCTGGCACAAAACCGTGGAAGTTGTCTGTTCAGTGGGGAGGCAATCAGATCTATTTGAAGAGTTCCTCACTGGCAGACAATGTTCAGAAACAAATCCCTGTGAAGCATCTGTTTGTGGGATTGAGTTAAGGACTTGCTCAGATTGTCTGCCATAATGTTCTGATCTGTAAGTATGTATGCTGCCTGAAGAGTCACCTGATACTTGACAGCAAGATCCAAAACCAAGACAGACAACAAGAAAATGAGATAACATATTGTCCCACCCTGGTTATTTATATACCACGTCACTGTGGTATTGTCTGTGAATGCCTTGAGAGGCCCTAGAGAGAAAAAGAGTGTGAAAAGTTTGAACACCCAGCAGAAGGGCTCTCATCTCTTTGGCACTGATGTGTTCCTTCTACTGGTGAGGCAACCCTACTCTCTGTACCTTTAGGGACTGAAAGGTTGCCTCCCATCCCACATCTGTGGTGCCACTATTCTTACCAACCTGCAAATTGCCATTATAACCAAATTGGAACAGTGCTATAACAAAGTGGCAAAATTTGCCACTAACTCTAAATACTGAACTTATCACTGTACATCACAGAACTTAACTGTCTTGAACTCCCCAATCAACTGCACTATATCTACTTCAAACAGTGCACAAATTAATTTACAAACCATCTGCCTGCGCAGCACTAAGCAATTTAATTGAATTTTACCAACCAAACAGAACCCTAAGATGTGAGGACAAAAAATTGCTAACAATCTCCAAACCCTCAAAAACATCAGGATGGTGTCTCTACTCATAGTCTGTCACCAAAATATGGAATTATGTCCCCCAGCTATTAGATCAATTTCCAGCCTACCACCCTTCAAAGCTTCATTAAAACACTATCTAAATAACACATCTGTGCTCCTGCTACACACCTGGCTAATCTTCGCTTATACTTCATCTCTCCTTCACCTGTAGTTTTAAACAGATTTATATTATGCTTTTTTTGCCTTAAGTCTGATCATATGCAATGATGCTGCATCTTATGAGTGTTGTGCTTAATTACGAGTGTTATGCTTTAACTTATTTTACACATCTATATTTTGTCTGCTTTTACTTTGAACATATGTAGTGATACTGTAAGATATGAACGTTACTATTATATTGCCTGTTCATGGAGCTTTTCTCCCCAGGCCTCTTCTGAAAATGGGTTCTGTTGACCCAGTCAGACTATTCCGGTAAACAAATGTCAAATAAATAAATAATAAATAAATCTGAAGAATCTATGAAGAGTTTCTGAGAGGTAAGACGAGGATGAATAGGTAGGCCTGGATTTAGAGATAACTGCTGAATCCACCAATGAAGTTCCTTTTAAAGACAAGGCAGAACAGGAACTACAAAATCTACGGGATGAGCATGTTGTAGCCAGACTGACTTCAGGTTCCACAGAAACTTTGTCATGTGGTGTCTGGCCAGAAGGAATGGTGGATGCCATGAAACCCAGAGCACTCAGAACCTCCCTGGCTGTGAAAGATGCCAGAGGGAGAAGAGTTTGGAAGGAGGAAATGATGGTTAAGGCCTTTGGAGAAGGCAAGGATGCCAATACAGGCGCCATTTTGTAGAAAAGTGTGTGTGTTGGAGAAGGCAAGGATGCCAACACAGGCGCCATTTTGTAGAAAAGTGTGTGTGTTGGAGAAGGCAAGGATGCCAACACAGGCGCCATTTTGTAGAAAAGTGTGTGTGTTGGAGAAGGCAAGGATGCCAACACAGGCGCCATTTTGTAGAAAAGTGTGTGTGTTGGAGAAGGCAAGGATGCCAACAGAGGTGCCATTTTGTAGAAAAGTGTGTGTGTTGTACCTTTAAGAAGCATTTCAAGCTCGGCACGTGCATATAAACAGCAAGCGCATGCTAGCTTCAGTGCCATTTGGAGAGCGCAGCCAGAGAGTGAGCATGTATGACTATAATAGCTAGTCTGTTTTTAAGTTTATCTAAGTTAAAGTTATTAAGCCTCAATTCTGATGTGTTTGTACAGAATAAAACTGCTTGAACAGAACTCACAAAGACTCGTCTATTTTACCCTGACTGGATGAGCGACATGGTGTCACAACCGGGATTCCAGAGACTGCTTTTCACAGTGGAGTTAACAGTGAAGATAAACTAAGGAAAATGAGCATGGAAAAGGGCCAGAAACAAACCAAAGGTAATGAAAACTTGCACAAACTATTTGCTTTATAAAAAAAAAAGATAAAATGGAGCATTACAAGGGCAAAAACTGCATTATTAAACAGGCGAGAGGCACAAAAGGTTTATTAATTAAACAAAATGTTTAAATTTAATATATTTGATAAAACGATCAGAAAAGCACATAAGGGGTTTGGAAATACCTCAGAATTCCAAAATGAGCATGTTTAAAGCAAAACGGGGCATGTTTAGAGTAAAATGAGAACAAGAAAAGTACAACACACATGAAAAAAGATTAAATGAGCAAAGCGCATATAGTAAGTGCAGAAAGGGCACATTAAGCTTAAATAAAGCAAGGAGACTGCATGTGTTTTGGCAAAGAACTGTGGTGGTGGTGCTGAGGTAGCATTGTCGCCTCACAATAAGACGTTGTCCTGTTCGATTGTCAGCTAGAGCGTCTTGTGTGTGAAGACATGCTTGAATGGATGTACCTTCGTTGAAGGTTGTGCATCAGAGCCGACAACTCGGCACGTAAAAATCTACTGACAATCATTAGCGGACCGGAGTTCCACTGTGGCGACCCCTAACATGGAAAAACTGAAAGACACAACAACTGTGTTTTGGCATAGGCACTATTTTGCATTGTATTCAGGGTAGAACTAGAGTTACGGGAAGTATCTCAAAGTTTGCAAAAGTGCTTATGGTGTGTGCTTATTACTTTGTAATGATTCCAAAGAGTTTATTTGAGTGCAAAGTGCAACTATTTCATAAAGTACAGTCAAAATACAGCCATTTCTAAAAGTTTCTTGTGCTGGGTGTGTCTATTCACAAAGGGTCACCATTACAGAGTGTTTCATGCACTGTAAAGTGTTATTTAGCAAAGTACAGCCATTTTGGGAAAGTTTCAGTGTGCTGTGTACTGTTTATTCACAAAGAACAATTACTTTGAAAGGTTTCTTACTCTGAGCTTCTTCTGCCCAGTTTATTTGCACAGTGCAATTATTTTGAAATATTTCATACACTAAGAGGAGGTGATTTTTTACAGTACAGTGATTACAGTGCCCCAGAGTCTTATTTTGCAAAGTTCAGTTATACAGAGACTTGTGCTACTGGACATAGTTACAAATACTGGCATAAATTTCTGGCATATGTATATGTGTGTGTGGTCATGCATACTTGCAAAAGCCTTCACTGGTATGTGATAATATGGCAGACGGATTTCAAAAACCATCACCATTGGTGTTTGATCAGAATACTGCAGAGAGGTGGAGAATATTTGAGCAAGAGAACAATATTTTTATACAAGCAGCTTATTCTGACAAAGATGCACACACCAGGGCATTCATTTTGCTAAATTTAGCTGGGTCAGAGGCCATTGAAACAGAGCGTTCATTTGTGTATGCACCAGTAGTATATAAGGGAGAAGTTAAAAACAGTCACATTGCTGTAGAGGATAAATCAAGGGAAGACCCAGAGTGTTTAAAGCGCAATTTCAGGGAAATGTGTAACCCCCAGACAAATATTACATTAGACAGGCATTTGTTTTACAGAAGACATCAGCAACCAGAGGAAACTTTTGCAACTTATATAACTGATCTGAGAAACAAAGCTAATGTGTCGGTTTGATGACTTAAAAGATGAGTTGATAAAGGACAGGCTTGTGTGTGGTATTAATATTGCTGCAGTGAGAAAGATTTTGCTTCGTGACAGTGATTTAATACTGAGCAAAGCTATTGAGACTTGTCAAAGTTACACAAATATGCTTGTAAGTGATACGAGCATGGTTTCAGCAGGCTCCAGAGCAAATGTAGACAGCATGCAATATGTGGCAAGCAGAAGCAGGCCTAAGCAAATGGCAGCTGCAACTCCTGCTGGCTTTTCTGGGAGACCCCGTAGTTTTCCAGCAAGTACTAAGAAAAGGACATGCTCAGTACAAGGGTGTCAGCAAAACCCAAATTCAGCTTTATTGCTAAGTCTCCCAATTGTGGTGCCAATCATGAGTCTGAAAGAGAAAATGCTTCAAATTTGGTCTGTGATGCCACAAAAAAATGGAACCATTTTCAAAAGTTTTGCAAATCAAGTAAACCTCACAGTTACAAAGAAGAGTGACTCAAAAAAGCAAGCTGATCGTATAGAGAGCTGCAATTCTACTTTCTACATAGATGGTGTATCAGTAATTGGTGAAAAGGCTGATGCAGTAAATTTGTTGGCAAAGAATGAAGCGTTTTGTACTGTCCAGATAAATGGTAAATCCACCGAGCTTAAAGTAGACACTGGTTCAAAGTATAATATATCAGCAGACACATTTGTTAACTAATGAGTAACTCGATGTGGCTAGTTGTGCAAAACGTGTTGCTTATGGAGGTGAAGAAATTTAAGCTTGTTATTCTATGTAGTCTGAAGACCTGTGCAGTCATTAGTGGGTCTCAGAGGCAGTCTGAAAATGAATTTGCTTTCTTTTACCAAAGAAGTTCAGTTTTACTGAATTACTAAACTGTAAACTGCTTTTTCATACTGAGACTTGTATTTTCTGTTTGTGAGTGCTCTTTCTGTGCATTTATCGTGAGGTTTCTGTGTCCTACTCAGGTAGCATAATCTTGACAGATGCCTGCTGTTGTCCAGGCCTGGTAGTTTTATTTGTGGAGTTTCTTGTGTTTCTGGCAGTCATTTTCTGTTGATAGTGTGTTGTCTTCATTATTACTGAGAGTAACAGGGTTTCCTGACCTTCTGCAGCACGAGTGATTGGGTAACAGGAGTGGCTAGTAGGACTGAGTAGTAATTCGAACTTCTAGATTCTTCCATCCTTTCTGGTATATAAACCCTGTGTCTGCAAAGGGCTGTGCTTGCATTTACCAGGCTGTGGATTGTGATTCACTACAGGGACTAAGTAGAAATTTCTTAAGATTCCAAGAGCAGAATAAGTTAATTTGTACACTTATTTCATTGAATTGCACTTCTGTAACACTTATAATTGTGCAATACAGTTAATCTACTATATTTTGCATTGTTATAAAGCTTTTTTTACTGTTTAACTGCATTTATGTACTGTTTTATACGGTTGTAACGGCAACTTCGTTGATAGATACTGTTTCATTACTCTAATTGCATGTTTACTGAATTACTTAACTGTAAACTGCTTTTTCATACAGAGAGTTGTATTTTCTGTTTGTGAGTGCTCTATCTGTGCTTTGCTGTGCATTTGTTTTTCAGGTTTCTGTGTTCGAGTCAGGTATCACATAACTGATTTGTTTGCAGTTAAAAGCACCCACTAAAGTCTTCTTTGCTCTTTATCTGTTTAAAACTTTCATTTAGTGGCTACAGCTAGCAGCTGTAAGAGTTTCCCACCCACCCTCCTTATTGCTGTCTTATACTTGGTGGCTTTACAGTTGCCTGCCCATACTGTATACTTGACCTGGGACACTCTTACCAGCCTAGTGTCATTAGTTCATTCTACCTAATAGAAAGAGACATTTGAGAAGGCCAACCCACTTAGATTCTTAACCTTGAATTAGCTTCTGTTCCAGCTTTCTCCTTTTCCACTTTACTAAAAAAAAATCTAAGCTTGTTTCTTCCTTTTCTGTAACTAGTCTAGTCCAGATACAGATTTGCTGTATCCAGGACTGTTTGTAAGCTCCTGAGCACCCCCAAGCCGGTCTGTATTGGAGGGAAGCCTACTAGCATATCAGTGGGAGTGGTAAGCACTAGGTAGCCTATCTACCACATTGGGAGTGGTTTCTGGCCCAGAAACTGTATTTATTGGCCGTTTGGGCAATTTTTCCATCTCTCTCTCTCAACTTTCCGGTTTAAAAGCCCACATTTGCGCTTGTTTCCCGCCTTTCTGTAACTAGTCTAGTCCACATAAGACTTGCTGTATCCAGGACTGTTTGTAAGCTTCTGAGTAGTGCCCAGAGTAACTAGTCTAGTCCACATAAGACTTGCTGTATCCAGGACTGTTTGTAAGCTTCTGAGTGGTGCCCAGAGTCTGCTCTTCAAATTTTCCCTTAGATCTTCTAGTTCTTTCCTGTCCTGCACTTTTACTAACTTACTAGTCTAGCACTTCACCAGACGTCTTGTAGCAATTTTTGTAGCACACAAAAGTGAAACCAACACTAAACATTCTACAAGGAAACGGATCCGGTACTTATTATCAATGCCCACACCTCCAAGCATGTCTAACGGTCAGTTCCCTGTGCTTTGTAGCAACTGCCTCATGTACACAGACAACCCTCTCCTCTTACCTTCCAACACTCAGACTTGCGAGAGATGCACTTATATATCCAAATTTTAAGCTACGCACTCTCCAGCCAAAACCAGAATAGCTGGTCAACAGGAGAAGGTCAACACTTGCACCACACCACATGGAACACTTAGCCCTCCAGAACACACACCAGCACTGTCTTCACATAAAAACACAAACCACACACCCACCTTCGTGGAGGCTCTCAATAAAAATCTACCCAAGCAGCAGAGACCTCCAAGGCAGAAACGTACTCAACCACCACAAAACTAATCACGAGACAGAAACCTCTCCAAAACATTGTGCCACTCAACCAAAGCCCCTAAGGCAAAACAGCATGCCTACCACACTAGTCATAGGTGACTCGATAGTGAGGCACACTGATGTCCCACTCACTAAGCTGAATAAGGAGAAAGTAACAGTCAGCTACCTATCAGGTGCCAGGATCCACCACATAACGCACGCACTCATGTCCCTCAACAACAGGTACAAATATGATTCTGTCATTGTACATGTGGGTGTGAATGACCTGAGACGTACCTCCTGGACCACATGAAAAGAGACATGGAGGAGCTCTCGGATTATGTGGCCCAGGCCCCTGAGCAGCATACTATCATCACCCAGAATGATACCACAATCATCATCATCTTCTTTCAGCTGCTCCCGTTAGGGGTCGCCACAGCGGATTATCTGTTTCCATTTCTTCCTGTCCTTTGCATCTTGCTCTGTCACACCAACCACCTGCATGTCCTCTCTCTCTCTTTTCCTGTTACCTGGTAGTTTCATCCTTAGCATCTTTTTCCCAATATACTCAGCATCCCCCCTCAGCACATGTCCAAACCAACATAATCTTGCCTCTCTGGCTTTGTCTCCAAACCTTACAATCTGGGCTGACCCTCTAATATACCTAATCCTGTCCACCCTCGTCACACTCAGTGTTTATCTTAACATCTTTAACTCTGCCACATCCAGCACTAACTCCTGCCTTTTTGTCAATGCCACTGTCTCCAACCCATATAACATAGCTGGTCTCACTACCCTCTTGTAGACCTTCCCTTTCACTCTTACTGGTACGCGTCGGTCACAAATCACTCCTGACACTCTTCTCCACCCACTCCATCCTGCCTGTACCCTCTTCTTCACCTCTCTTCCACACTCACCATTACTCTGAACTACTGATCCCAAGTATTTAAACTCATCCACCTTCGCCACCTCTACTCCTTGCATCCTCACCATTCCTCTATCCTCCCTCTCATTCACACACATATATTCTTAGTCCTGCTGACCTTCATACCTCTTCTCTCTAGAGCATATCTCCATCTCTCCAGGGTCTTCTCCACCTGTTCCCTACTCTCACTACAGATCACAATGTCATCTGCAAATGTCATAGTCCACGGGGATTCCTGTCTGATCTTGTCTGTCAACCTGTCCATCACCATTGCAAATAAGAAAGGGCTCAGAGCTGATCCTTGATGTAATCCCACCTCCACCTTAAACGCATCCGTCACTCCCACCTCAGACCTCACCGCTGTCACACTACCCTCGTACATATCCTGTACCACTCTTACATACTTCTCTGACACTCCCGACTTCCTCATACAATACCACAATTCCTCTCTAGGCACCCTGTCATATGCTTTCTCTAAGTCTACAAAAACACAATGCAACTCCTTCTGACCTTCTCTGTATTTCTCCAACACTCTCAGAGCAAACATTGCATCTGTAGTGCTCTTTCCCGGCATGAAACCATACAGCTGATCACTAATCATCACCTCCCTTCTTAACCTAGCTTTCACTACTCTTTCCATAACTTCATGCTGTGACTGATCAAGTTTAATCCCTCTGTAGTTACTACAGCTCTGCACATCACCCTTATTCTTAAAAATTGGTACCAAAACACTTTTTCTCCATTCCTCAGGTGTCCTCTCACTTTCCAAGATTTCATTAAACAATCTGGTTAAAAACTCCACTGCCTTTTCACCTAAACACCTCCATGCTTCCACAGGTGTGTCATCTGGACCAACAGCCTTTCCACTCTTCATCCTCTTCATAGCTATCCTTACTTCCCCCTTGGTAATCCATTGCACTTCATGATTCACTATCCCTACATCATCCAGCCTTCTCTCCCTCTCATTCTCTTCATTCAACCACCCCTCAAAGTACTCTTTCCATCTCCTCAACACACTCTCCTTGCTTGTGAGTATGTTTCCCTCATTATCCTTTATCACCTTTACCTGCTGCACATCTTTACTAGCTCGGTCCCTCTGTCTAGCCAATCTGTACAGGTCATTTTCTCCCTCCTTAGTGTCCAACCTTTTATACAACTCTTCATACGCCTTATCCTTAGCCTTCACCACCTCTCTCTTTGCCATGCACCTCATCTCCTTATACTCCTGTCTACTTTGTTAACTTTGAGTATGTGTCTACCTGTTTGAGCCAATCTTCATTTTCCCCTGGAGAGCACTGTGCTTTGGCTGTAAGCAGCCCCCCCCCCACCACCGCACACATCTTCCACTTTCTCTTATTCCCTTCTGTTAGCAAATAGTATCCATAACTAATCAATACTGTGTGTTTGTTAATTTAAACTATGACCACAGTAGCCTACTGATACAAGGTTATCCTGTTTTTCCACCTGAGAAATTAAGAAAAGACTTGCAGTTTCAGAGCAGTCCTTGGTCAATTGTGATTGTTTCTTAACACATACTTGTCTTGCTTTGGCTCATTAGCAGCAGTACAAAGAACTGCCTGCTCACACCCTGTTCTCCCCTCCCCTTCCCTGTTTATTACCTTAAGACAATCCCAGAGTTAATAAATATTACCTGTGGCAGGCACCATTTGTAAAACTACAATCCACTCTGCTACAGGCCCCATGAAGGCTCAGTGTCTCTCCAGTAAGTGTTTTACAACTGTAAATGCCTATTTATGTTGAATTGTATTAGACATTTTACAACTGTATATGTTTATGTTGAATTGTGTTAGACATCTAATATGTTTTATGCTTTATTATTGATGTTACTATGGCATGCTAGCATTTTGTATGCACCAAGTTGTTTCTAGTATAATAGTATGTATGGTCTATTTGCATAGCAACACCTTGTTCACTAATGTTATTCATGTAATTGTGTTGTGTGTAGACAGCTCATACTAGTGTCTAAATTATTTCTATAAGTTTGTGCTGTTACTGGTGGATAGTATCACATTAGAGAACCACGGCAGATTGCTGCTCACTATATTTTTATCTGTGGCTGCATAACTGTCTGGGTTTTTGTTTTCTAATGTTCTTCCAATTGGCTCAGTATCTGCATATACTAAGTAGCGGCTCAGGACATTGTCCTGCATGTGGTAGCTATTTGCTCAGTGTGTTTTTTATAATCTTTATAATATATATTTACCATCTCAAAAGTGCTTACTCCTCTCTGTACTCTTCTTTTCTAGACCTAACACCACTCTTAAGTATTCAACTGCGGTATCACCTTTAACATTCTTATAAGAGAAGCGCAGTCCGGGTCTGAACCGTCTGCAAACAGCTACAGTTAACTTTGAGTATGTGTCTACCTGTTTGAGCCAATCTTCATTTTCTCCTGGAGAGCACTGTGCTTTGGCTGTAAGCAGCCCCCCCACCACCACCACCACCGCACACATCTTCCACTTTCTCTTATTCCCTTCTGTTAGCAAATAGTATCCATAACTGATCAATACTGTGTGTTTGTTAATTTAAACTATGACCACAGTAGCCTACTGATACAAGGTTATCCTGTTTTTCCACCTGATAAATTAAGAAAAAACTTAGTTTCAGAGCAGTCCTTGGTCAATTGTGATTGTTTCCAGCCCCTCATACAAGACCCTAACAGGGTCTCTACCCGCTTCGCTCCCCACCCTGCCCCCTATTCCCTCCGCCCCAGTGGTCCCACCTTTATTGCACTCAAACCCCTCCCATCTTTCCAATAGCCAACCACAGCGCTAACCCAACACTACCTCCTCCATATTCCCTCTACTTTCACACCTCCTCAACTGACATGTACAAGCATACCTTTCCTTTGCTCACTGCATGCACTCTCCTTGCATATCTTACATCCTACCAAAGCTCCATCATTCCCCACTTAACCACTACCACTGTACTACTACTCACACCACCACCCATGTCTCACCCATACTCAGCTCCCCTCCCACCAGCTCAAGAACCATCCCTATGCACCCCCCACATATTCTACCAACTATATTACTCAAACGTAAAGCATCCCTACAACTTAACATAGTAACCCTCCCACCATACCTATTATCCACAGAGCACAATCATAAAGTTTCCATTATAAACAAACACATTCAAAAACTGAGAAAACTAATAATCTCATGCATATCACAACTAGCCCTAAGTGGAGACATCCACCCCAACCCCGGCCCTACCATCTCCAACCCCAATCCTCATAATCAGACTAGAAACCACAACTTCTCCCATATTACAGCCAATAGAAAGCCAAGTGACTTCCTTCTACTAAGCCTAAATATTAGAAGTATATCCAACAAAGTCCATGAACTCCATGCCACCATTGACTTATACTCCCCAGATATTGTCATCCTGACAGAAACCTGGCTAAAACCTCACATTACCAGTGAGCAAATACTCCCTACAGGTTACGGCATACTAAGAGTAGACCGGCTAAACAAAAAAGGAGGTGGTGTAGCTATAATATTTAAACAGCATCTAAACATCCAGATCTTAAAATCACCAGCTCCACAAATAGGCAATGAAGAAATAATATATA
This sequence comes from Protopterus annectens, assembly GCF_019279795.1. Taxonomy (NCBI): domain Eukaryota; kingdom Metazoa; phylum Chordata; order Ceratodontiformes; family Protopteridae; genus Protopterus; species Protopterus annectens. The sequence goes on along the minus strand of NC_056750.1, from coordinate 870,147,446 downwards.
CCAACCTCAAAATTAACCAAAACAAAGCCATCAACATAATTGGATGCTACTTCCCACCTGGACAAAACATCCCTCCACTAGAAAACCTCCTCAGCTGGTCTTCCCACCATCTCCCCCAAGAAACTATCATCTTAAGTGATTTCAATATTGACTGGCAATCCTGCTCTGGCAACAATCCAACCCATCCTGTACACATTCATGGCTTCATCCAACTAGACCAGTCACCAACAATGATAAATAAAAACTCCAGCAAGCACACTACCCTGGATTGGATACTAGTCAGTAAGAACCCCCAGTCATATATATAACAGGCTGCTTATCAGATAGCCTCAGTGATCACACCCCAACATTCCTACTCAAAAAAATACCTGTACCAAGCTAAACCTGTCATCTATCGTCAAATACGTAAAAAAATAAACTTTAACCCACTCACATTCATCTCATCCCTCAAAGAATGTAACTGGCATGCTCTAAAGTACCTCAGTCTAGATGACGCAGTTGAATTTTTTAATACTACCTTCCTGAACATCCTTAATTACCATGCCCCCATAAGATTTTCCAGAACCAAAGCACAACCCTCCCCATGGCTACAGAAAACCACTAAGTCAGAAATGAAAAACAGGGATAAATCCTGGGAGCACTGGCGCAAAACCAAAACCCCAGCAGCTAGACAAACATTCCTAGAACTACGCAATAGAATCAAAAAGCTAATAAAACAGGACAAATTCCAATACTACCAGTTTGCCCTAGACTCCTGACAACACAGCCCCAAACAATTCTGGTCCTCCATAAACTCCATCCTCCACCCAGGTAAAGTCAGTACCCTTCCTCCTAACATCCCTCACTCCTCAGAAAATATTGCTACCTCATTCAACACACACTTCACCCAAACCATAATATCACTAGCTAAACAACACAACCCCCCTCCCCTCCAACCCACACCTTTAACTAGTAATCTCCCCACTGCCTTCTCTTTTTCTCCTGTACCTACCTCCAACATAAAAAACTCTTAACTAAACTTAAACCCACCAAATTAGCAGCAGACAACCTCCCAAGTGAATACCTACAAATCGCAGCTGATGCTCTGGCCTACCCAGTACCCATCTTGATTAACCGATCTCTGTCAGAAAGTTACGTTCCCACATTGTGGAAAGTCTCGCATATAATTCCCCTCCACAAAGGCGGACCCTCTGCAGAACTAACCAATTACCGCCCCATATCTATTCTCTCTCCACTCTCCAAAGCACGAGATGCATACACTCTCAGGTCTCACACTACCTCCTTACTAACAACCTCCTTTCCAGTACTCAGCATGGTTTCTGACCAAACCATGGCACCACCACTGCCTTACTCTCCTTTACTAACACTATCCTTCAGCATAAAAACAATGGCTATCTCTCCTCTGCTACTTTCCTAGACCTATCTAAAGCATTTGACATGGTCCCACACAAACAACTTATCTCTGTCCTCAATAACCTATCCTTCTCACAATCAGTCACCAACTGGTTTCAGAGTTACCTGTCTGACCGCCAACAATCCATTGTATGGCAGAATTACATATCTCCCCAACTACCTGTCTCCATAGGGGTTCCCCAAGGATCCATCCTTGGACCCCTACTTTTCTCTGTTTACACCAATAATCTAGCCTCTGCCACCAAACATGGCACACTCATCCAATACGCAGATGACTCAACCATCATCTGCTCAGCCCAGTCCCTACCCAAACTGCAAAAGTCACACAGGAAGCCTTTTCCTCTGTTGAAACATGGTTATCCGATGCCCGATTAATACTCAACCCAAACAAAACTAAACTACTCATCTTCCAACCCACCAAACATACTCAAAACAACTCTCACTTTAACATCACAGCAAAAGACAACACCACTATATACCCAACTGAACACACCAAATTGCTAGGAGTGGAAATAGACAATAAACTAAAATTTGACATTCACATATCCATGACCATAAAAAAAATCCACAAAAATCTAGGAGCATTATACAGAAATAAACAATTTCTCACCAAAGCAGCAAAGATTTCAATAGCAAATTCCCTCCACCCTACTTTATGCCTCTCCAGTATATACCAACCTAAGGCAATGTGATCTAAAACAGCTAGAGACCTGCTACAACAAAATTGCCAAATTCGCCACAGGGGCATCCTACCGTAGTCACCACTGTCTCTCACTTGCTGAACTGGGCTGGCTTGAACTCCCTCACCTCCTTCAGTGGTATCAACTCTCACTCGCCCACAAACTAGTAAACCATCCACTAAATGTCCCATCCCTCCAGAATCTACTCCAACCCTATCGCACCACCAGACCACTAAGATCCAGCAACAAAAATCACTTGCAGATCACTAAAGCCAATAACTCTGCTGGTGAAGCACTATTCTATTGCGCCATAGCCAAATTATGGAACTCACTCCCACCCACAATTACCTCCGTACCATCTTGCACCAACTTCAAAACTTTATTAAAAGTGCACCTAAAAACATGCTGGCTATGCCCTTGCAACTCCCACTCTAATATCATCCACCCCATCCAACTACTACCTTTCTCTCACCTCCACTAACTACCTTGATGATAGCAAGCTCAGATGCTCATAAGCCTAGTACTTATTATACAGCAGGAACTTCTCATTGTTACATTTGTTAATGCCTGTTATGTACTTCACAGATAAAGATTCTAGTTGTCTACTGATGTACTATGTTTTTCATCTGTAAATATGTTTAAGTAATTTTTATGTTAAATTGTCAATCGCTATGTAATCCAATGTAACTACTGTCTGTTTATTTTACTGTGGAGCTTTTCTCCCCGGGCCTCCGCTGAAAATGGACCCACGTTCAGTCGGACACTCCCGGTCAACAAATTTAAATAAATAAATAAATAAAATAAATAAATAAATAAAATACTTTCTTTATCTCTCTGACAATCCCACTTCTTCTTTGCCAACCTCTTTGCCTGTATACTCTCCTGTACTTCCTCATTCCACTACCATGTCTCCTTGTCATCCTTCCTCTATCCAGATGTCATACCAAGCACCTTTTTAGCAGTCTCCCTTACTAGCTCTGTTGTAGTTACCCAGCTATTTGGCAACTCTTCACTGCCACCCAGTGCCTGCCTTAACTCATCCCTGAACTCCACCTCACAATTGCCCTTTTTCAATTTCCACCATTTGATCCTTGGTGCTGCCCTCACACTCCTCCTCCTCTTCTTGATCACCAACGTCATCCTACAAACCACCATCCTTTGCTGCCTAACTACACTTTCCCCGGTCACCACTTTACAGTCTCCAATCTCCTTCAAACTGGCCCTCCTATTTAAGATATAATCCATCTGTGTGGTTCTTCCTCCACTCTTGTATGTCACCCTATGCTCCTCCCTCTTGTTAAAATACGTATTCACCACAGCCATGTCCATCCTTTTTGCAAAATCCACTACCATCTGACCTTCTACATTCCATTGTTTAACACCATACCTACCCATCACTTCCTCATCCCCTTTGTTCCCTTCACCAACATGCCCACTGAAATCTGCTCCAATCACCACTCTCATCCTTGGGTACAGTCATCACCACTTCATCCAACTCACTCCAAATCGCTCCAAAATTTTTCTTTCTCATCCATCACACACCCAACTTGTGGAGCATATGCACTAACAACATTCATCATTACACCATCAATTTCCAGCTTCATAAACATCACCCTATCAGACACTCTTTTCACCTCCAAAACACTCAGCATACTCTTCCTTCAGGATAACTCCTCCACCATTTCTCCTCCCATCCACGCCATGATAAAACAATTTGAAACCACCTCCGATACACCTAGCCGTACTCCCCTTCCATCTGGTCTCTTGCACACACAATATACCAACCTTCCTTCTGTCTATCATATCAGCTAGCTCTCTCCATATACCAGTCATACTGCCAACATTCAAAGTTCCGACCCTCACTACCACAGTCCTAGCCTTTCTCCTCTCTTCTTGCCTTCAGCCATGCATTCCACCTCTTCTCCTCCTTCGGCCAACAGTAGCCCAATTTCCTCCAGCACCCTGTTGGCTAACAGTACTGGTGGAGATCGTTGTTAACCTGGGCCTCGACCGATCCGGTATGTAAATATTTACAGCTACCACAATACAAGCAGAAAATGATTGATTTCAACAATTGGCTAAGTTTCTGGTGTCATTCTAAGGGGATCCAGTATCTGTCTGCCTGGAATGACATGACTGACAGACCTCAATGTTTTGCCAGAAATAGCCTACATCTGTCACCACTGGGCTTCTGGATACTGGCCAATGCTCTTGCCACCCCTACAGTGCCTTTTTTAGGCAGTATTTCAAAGACCAAATTACCACCATAACAGCTACAAACAAATACAATCTGAGGGTCATGCTGCTCACTGCTACAAATCTAAATCTCAAAATGCACTCCCTTGAAGCACTCCTTAAAATGGAGAACATCGACATTTGTGCTGCAACAGAGACCTGGTTCAAGGCAGCAGAAGGCAACCCTGCACTACCAGGCTATAACTCATTCCATACCTTTTGGCCTCAGAACTTGGACCAAAGCTCCAAAGGTGGTGATGTTTCCATATTCATAAAGGATGCGCACACCTCCAGACTGGTAGCCCAACATAACGTATCAGAGATACTTCAGATGCACCTACCATTGGGTAAGACAGCGATTCAGGTCATAGCCTGCTATAGGTCCCCAACCATGTCCCAAGACTCGCAATCCACGTTGCTAAGCACCTTGGAGAATATTAGGATCCAACCTAACACTCTCTTACTAGGCGACTTCAACTACCCCTCCATTAACTGGGTAAACTACTCATGTACCAATACACTTGCCCGTTTCCTGAAGTTCATTAATTCCAGTGCCCTGGACCAGCTCGTTCTTACCCCCACTAGAGGTAGCAACATTCTTGACCTGGTCATTACTAACATGGGTGACCATTGCTCTACACCAATAATCAGCTCCTCCCTGGTTAGACCCGACCACAAAGTCACGTTGGAAATCCACAACCCCCCCCCCTCGCAAAGATAACCACCATGAAAAACTTCTCCAAAGCTAACTTTGGGCTCTTTAAACCAGAGGTGGCTAACTTCACGGCACCCATGCAAATGGAGAAAGTACAGTTTTGTACCTACCATAAATGTAGATGTCCGATAGATATGCAACTGCAGTCATAACATATGGGTTGTCCTGCCTCAGGCAGCCCTCGGTCGTCCGGATTCCAAAGTCCGGGACCGACGTCGGCTGATGTCGCATTTCTCTCCGACGTCACAGCGGCAGGAGTACATAAGCATCAGCCGACGCCATCTTCTTCAGTGTTTCTTGCCCCAGATGCCAGGTGCCCTCCAAGGGAGGCTGTAATCAATTTGGAAGACAAAACAGGCTTCCAGACAAATAAATAAGCAATAAACAGATACACCATAACAGATATCCCCAGCTAGGATAACAGGGAGAGGAGTGGACCCAAGGAATAGAGGGGAAGGAGGGAGGAAACCGACTGCAGTTGCATATCTATCGGACATCTACATTTATGGTAGGTACAAAACTGTACTATGTCCTTCAAGAATGCAACTGCAGTCATAACATATGGGTTGAATACCATAGCTTAGCTGGGGGAGGTGGAAGCACTAAGAAAAGGATGGTGTAGCTATCAATCCCTGCAGGACTGCCGAAGCAAAGCCTGCTCTGGATCTGGAATATAAAGGAAGGTTGTAGTGTTTGGAGAATGTATGCACGGAGCTCCATGTAGCAGCTTCTAGAATGTCTTTTGTAGGCACCCCTCTTAAGAATGCTGTAGAGGTGGCTGTAGCTCTGGTAGAATGTGGTCTGATATTGGCTGGTACACTCTTTCCATGGAAGGAATAACATAATCTGATGCAATGTCCAATCCATTTTGAGATAGTCTGTTTGGAAATTGCTTTCCCTTGTACTCCAGGGGCGTAAGCTACAAAAAGCTGATCAGACTTCCTATTGGCCTTGGTTCTGTCCAGGTAGTAGCGAAGTTGTCTGTGAATGTCCAAGGTATGCAACAGTCTTTCCCCTTTGTTCTCAGGATTGGGAAAGAAAGTAGGCAGGTGAATTGCTTGATTCAAAGAAACCCTACATACCACTTTTGGCAGAAAGCTAGGGTTGGTTCGTAAGGAGACCCTGTCTCTATGAAAGATAATGAACGGTGGTATTGCCATTAGGGCCTGTAATTCCGAAACCCTTCTTGCTGAGGTGATTGCCAACAGGAAAGCTGTCTTCCATGAGAGGAATTGTAAGTCCACAGAAGCTGCTGGCACAAAGGGGGGTAGAGTCAGTTTTTCTAGGACAAAGTTGAGGTCCCAAGCTGGAACTGGGGCCTTTCTTGGTGGCTTGATATTCTTGATTCCTCTAAGAAATTGCCTTAACAAAGGATGTGAGAACACAGGTGGATCAGTGTTGTATCTAGCTGAAATAGCTGAAGCATGTATTTTTATAGAAGAATGAGAGTCCATTCTGTAGCATATCTGCCAAGTATTCCAGGATGAGTGGGATGTTCAATAATGATGCATCATGACCCTTGCTGGTATTCCAAATGCAGAATCTCTTCCATTTTGCTGAATAAACCTTTCTGGTGGATGGTCTGCGGGCCTCTGTTAATATCCGCTGAACTTCCTTGGAGAGAGATAGATTGAGGTTATTTATGGAATCTCCCAAGTTGTTAGCTGGAGCGTCTGAATGTTGGGATGCACTGTCTTGAAGTTGTTTTGAGTCAAAAGATGGGGCCATTGGGGAAGGGCCCATTTTTTGTTGTGGCATATGCCCCGTAGTAGTGGGTACCAGTGTTGTCTTGGCCAGTCTGGAGCTATTAAGATCCCTTTTGGCTTCTCTGCTTTGATCTTTAGTAGTACTGTGGTCATCAGTGGCAGAGGTGGGAATGCATAAATCTTTAGGAAGTTCCAGTTGAATGAGAGAGCATCTGTTTTCCATGCTTGTGGATGATATGTCCTTGAACAGAACTTTTGTAGCTGATGATTGAGGTGGGAGGCAAATAGGTCTACTTCTGGTCTGTCCCATGTCGAGGTGAGCCTTATGAAGATTTCTGGATGTAACCTCCACTCGTGGGGGTCTAGGAAATTCCTGCTTAGGCTGTCCGCCAGCACATTGTCTTTGCCTGGAACAAACTGGGATTGCAGCTGTATGTTTAAGCTAGTGATTTTTCCCAAAGATTCATTGTCAGTCTGCAAAGGGGGTAAGAATGGGTGCCCCCCTGCTTGTTTATGTACCACATGACAGTGGTGTTGTCTGTCCATATTAGCAGGTGGCCTTGCTGAAGTTGTTGTCGAAAGGCCTCAATGGCATGCATGACTGCCAGCATTTCTTTTTGGTTGATATGCAGATGTGTTTCCTTTGGAGACCATTGTCCTTGAATACATCTGCCCTCCATGTGTGCCGCCCATCCAAGGTCTGAGGCGTCTGTGGTCATTGTTTGTGTTACTTGTGGTTTTTTGAATGACATACCTGTGTTTGCCTGGCTTACCGAGGCCCACCATAGGAATTCCTTTTGTAGGCATGGAATAAGCGGTATGGTTGTCTCTAAATTGTTGCTGTGTTGAGACCATAAACTTTTTAGGTACCATTGAAGCTTTCTCATGTGTAGTCTTGCTAATGGGACCAGGAGAATGTATGATGCCATGTAACCCAGGGCCTGTAGGAATCTCCTTGCAGTCATCTGGGTGAGCTTTGCCAAACCTTTGAAATAATGACTTAACTTCTTTTGTTTGTCTTGTGTCAGGTAAGCCATTTGAGAGGCTGTGTCTAGATTGGCTCCTAAGAAAGTAATCTGCTGGGATGGCTGCAGTCTTGACTTTTGGAAGTTGACTGTGTATCCCAGAGCTTGTAGCAATTGAATGACATAATCCAAGTTTTTTGTCAAAATCAGTTTGTCGTCCGCTTGTATGAGGCAGTCGTCCAGGTACGGGTAAATTTGAATCCCCTGGACCCTGCAATGTGCAATTACTGAAGCCAGGCATTTTGTAAACACTCTGGGCGCAGTAGACAAGCCAAATGGCAATGCTGAGAATTGATAATGCTCTGGCCCTGCAAGAAATCTGAGGTATCTTCTGCAGCTGTGTCTGATAGGGACATGCAGGTATGCCTCCTTGAGGTCCAGAGTAATCAGCCAAGACCCCTTGCCCAGCATGGGAAGGAGTTGCTGTAAGGTCAGCATTTTGAACTTTGGTACTATAAGAAAGGTGTTTAATGCGGACAAATCCAGTATTGGTCTCTATTGTGTTTCTTTTCTTGGAACAAGGAACAGTCTTGAGTAAAACCCCTGGCCTTGTTCGTGTTGTGGAACTTTTTCTATTGCATTGATCTGAGCAAGCAGAGAAATTTGCTTGAAAGCCTCTGCCCTCTGATTTTGCGGTAGGTTTGGCATGCCTTGTTTCCTTGGTAAGGTATGAAAGTGGAACCTGTAGCCTTGGTCTATAATGTCCAAAATCCATTTGTCCTTTGTCAATCTGTGCCAATTGTCTGAAAACAGAGATAATTTTCCAAGGGAGCTTCTGTTTGCTCTTTGGTAGGCGGAAGTAGAGGAAAGTCATTGGGATTGTCCCTGTGGGGCAGGAGAAGCCCCTGTGTCACTTCTTTGGTTTCCTGGTTGCCATTGTCGTCCCCTGTAGGAACCTCTGTATGGTCCTCTTCCTCGGCCACACCTGCTTTTGCCTCTTTGAAATCTTTCAGTATTAGGAAAGGACCAGTTTTTTGAAGGCCAATTCCTGCTGAATCTGGGTGGCTGAACCTGGAGGAAATCTTTGACTGTCTGAACTGACTTGGCTTTTTCCTCAATGGTCTTTAATACATCTTTAGCATTAGCACCAAAAAGCTTGTTCTTTTCCAAGGGTGCATCAAGAAGTTTTGCCTTAACATGATCTGGTAGAGGTTGTTCTTTTAACCATGCATGTCTACGAATGACCGCCCCTGTCATAGCTGCCCTACATGTAGCTTCCAATGCATCATATCCACACTGATGGAAGTGATTGCTAACTTGCTGAGAGTTATGTACAGACTCCTGCAAAGACTTCCTATCTAACGGTTCAGGAGAGGCCAAAGTTTTCTGTAAATCATCTAACAGGAAATCCTGGTATTGAAACATATGAAAGAGACAATTGAGAGCTCTCATAGATAAAGTAGTGGAGGTGTAAACCTTCTTCCCCCATCTCTCTAATGACCTAGCTTCCCTGTTGGAAGGCAAAGGATTTTTGGAGGTGGTAGCTGAAACCCCTTTCGGCCCCTGTGAAATAGTTTCTAAATCAACAGCATGGGCCCTAAAGAAATGAGAATGGGTTTCAGGGACTCTATAGTATCTGTCCGGCTTGGCAGGAGCAGGAGGGAGAGTATCAGGGGTAACACTGGAGTCAGAGTATAAATCATCCAAAACATCAAGCACAGGAGGTATAGCTAAGGGCCTGTGCTGGGGCATTTTAAGGAAGGTACGAAGGCGCTTTCTGGAATCAGAAAATTCCTGGCCTTGCCACTTAAAATGTTCCCTCATGGAATGCAGAACTTCCCCAAAAGAAATATCCTCAGGAGGGGAGGCCGAGGGATGGAGTCCTCTGCATCTGAGTCCTCGTGAGCCTGGAAAGGCTCTTCCTGGCTATCGGAGTGGCCAGAGGCCTCAGAATCTTCATCTGAAGGCAGAGGGTCAGTGGGCTCAACCCTGGGCCTCTTATCAGGAGGAGGCTGAGATCCTCTCTCAGGATGGGCCTGGGAACCTCTGATCATGGAGATTAAGTCTGCTGCCATAGTCATGATTTGTGTCTCAGGAGTAGGCTGAGGTAAGGCTTTAGCAGAAAGGTGCTTAGTCTTGCTAGCTGCCTTAGCACGTGTGTAGGCCTTGATAGACATGGACATGGGAGGCCTAGCAGCTCCACGTGCAGGAGTGACCTTATCCACAGCAATGGTCTCGGGCATTTCCTCGGTAACAGTATCCGGAGGAAAATCAATAACTGGCGTCGGTGTGGTCTCCGGTATCGGAGGTATTGGTAATGCGGTGTCTTCGGTTCGGAGCGGTGAAATAACCACCTCAGAGGGAACCGGGACACTCGCGGTAGGTTTTGGCGTGGTGTTGGTGGAAGACGCGGGCCGAGGATGGCAGTCCCGGTCTTTACGTTTTTTAGGAGTCTGCGATGTCGGTAACTCCGACGGCATCTTGTAATCGTATTTTTCGCCAAAAAAGTCTTCAGCGAACTCCGCCCGGCGCCTGAGAGTGCGCTTATTGAAGCGAACACAGGCGGCACAGGCCGAGATGTCGTGGTCTGGGCCAAGGCAAGGAAGGCAGTAAGAATGGAAATCCTTATGAGGTATTTGTTTACCACAAGACAAACAATTATTAACTTTTTCAGTAATTTCTGACATCGGCTGAGGCAAGAAAAGATGGCGTCGGCTGATGCTTATGTACTCCTGCCGCTGTGACGTCGGAGAGAAATGCGACATCAGCCGACGTCGGACCCAGACTTTGGAATCCGGCCGACCGAGGGCTGCCTGAGGCAGGACAACCCATATGTTATGACTGCAGTTGCATTCTTGAAGGACATCAGCTGAGTCACTGCAGAATCATACACCAATGCACTGTACGAACATGTACACAAATGCAAGGATCTTGCCATAACCAATAGAACCAAGATGCCCTCCTCCAAAAAAAGAAAACCAATCTAGTGGTCCCCTGCCATAAACAAATTCTACAACAGGAGGAGGAAGACTGGAAAAACTCTCTTACCAGCCTCAACAAAAAGTTGAGATCCCTCATCAAATCCTCTAAAGCTAACTATGAAAACAGAACTGCAGCAGATAGTAAAGATAACCACAAGGTCTTCTATAGTTATGTAAAGAATCTCCATGGCACTACCCAGATTTTCTCTGAGCTACTGCACAATGGTACCTCCTATACTGAGCCAACAGATATTGCCAGTATACTGGCCGACAGATTCAGTGCCGATTTTACCCCCCCCCCCCAAAGGACCAATCACAATATCAATAATTTGCCAGGCACCCAGTATTACTGCTGCACAGGTTAAAACAGCACTGTCCAAGGCCAAGAATACAGCTTCTATGGGACCTGACAGTATCCCTGGCTGTGTTGTACATGAACTACAGAGTGAACTGGCACCTCACCTATGTGCCCTGTTCAGTCACAGCCTCACCTCAGGTTTTGTCCCTACCGAATGGCGCACTGCTACAGTCATCCCTCTCCACAAAGGAGGAGCGACTACAGACCCTGGGAACTATTGCCCCATTAGCTTGATGAGTCTGATATGCAAAGCTATGAAATGCATCATCATGGACCTAATAAACAAAGATATAGGGAATCTCCAAACTCTGGATCCCACACAGTTTGTTTTTGTGAAGGGTAGATCATGCCTGCTCAACTTGGTCGACTTCTTTAAGTCAGTCACCAGAGCTGTAGATAAAGGCAAGGTGATTCATACAGCCTACCTTGATCTGGCCAAGGCTTCTGATACCATTCCCCACACTCAGGAATCAGAAAAACTCACGAAGCTTGGCATCAACCCCTATAGCACTAGGTGGGTTGCAAACTGGATCACAGATAGAACCCATAGTGTGAAAGTAGCTGACTCCAAGTTGGACTGCTGACTAGTCACGAGTGGAGTCCCACCAGGTTCGGTCCTGGGTCCTCTCCTGTTTGATATCTACTTCTCTGAAGTCCAGGTCAACACGAAGGGACTCTGGCTGACAAAGTTGGCAGACAATTGCAAGTTGGGAGCTGCTATTAACTCCCCAAGTGATGCTGATATCCTACAGATTGGCCTCACTGAGACCAACGACTGGTGTCTGAACCATGGCCTTAAGCTCAATGCCAAAATATATGTTGTTATCCCTTTTGGGAAAACCCAGTTCTCAAGAATTACCACATCAATGGCAGCCACTGAACACAGAAGGCGTTATAAGAGTTTTGTGAACACAGGTTGACAGCAACCTCTCTTTTGATCATCACATTGCCACTGTGGTCAGAAAGTGCTTCTATGTGGCACATCTCATTATTAAGGGTTTTGCATCCAGGAAGAAAGAGGTCCTTGTCTCCCTCTACTCTTCCCTCATTAGGCCAGTCATCAAGTACAATGCCTCATTTGGCATGTACCTCACTAGACACCTGCAACAACTGGAGAGGCTGAAAAAATATCTCACAAAGAGGATCCTAGGGTCATAAACACTTGTCCTATATGATCAGACTCAAAAAACTCCAACTATTCTCTGTCTCATACTGCCTACTTAGAGGCAATCTCTGCTTGACTTACAAAGCCATGTCTGACCCAGCTCTGTTAGAAATGCTACATCTAAAGAAATCCCAATCCCTGCACACCACACACTCCAGGGACCTCAACCTCATTAACAGAACATGCTGGAGGGACAGGTTCATAGGTAGGTACTAGGCTATTGACCCTGGGGCCTATACAAGCCCAGCCAAAAAGCTTTTGCCACCTAAGAAAATTATTTTCCTGTGCCACTGTCGGGCAGAGCCATAGAGGTGATCCCCGGGGTGAATTTCCTATTTCTCATCCAATATAGGTCCTTTTGAGGCAGAACTATTCCCTGATACAATGATTTGTCTGATCCATTTTCTTGAGCTGCTTTTTGACTATTGTTATTTATTGAGGTGTGTTTCTTGTAAGAATATGATATTGGAACTACTTTGGTAAATTAAGTGTAGTATTAGATTTAACTTTCTTCTATTACCTAACCCATTAACATTCAATGCATCAATTATATAAATGTCCAGCTTATATTTGTTGTAAATTTGTGTGTGGCCTTGAGTTATATTTGCATTTGTAATTATTTATGTCATTATGTAGAGAATAGAATTTGTTCTTAGGTAACATGCATTGATTTAGGATGGCATCCAACATATTTTCACCTACCTCAGTGCCTGCCCACATATCTCTCACCTACCTCAGTGCCTGCCCACATATTTCTCTTTCTTTGTGGGATATTATACTTTGTATTTGGTTTGTTGTTTGTGTACCTTCTAGGAACTCTATTGTGATACTCACACAGGAAGATATTAATGAGGAACTTTGCTTCGTTCCAAGTATCACTAAACATACCTGACATACAGTGCTTGCTCCTTAATGAGGTGTGCACTCTGAAGCATGATACAACTGAGGCAGAACTAATTATTTCACAAGTATGAGTATTTTAGGTTTATGAAATGTCTGTGGTTTTTGACAGGGTATATAATGCTCCCAGTTTTGGTTAAAAAGTACTTTGACCATTGACTTAAGTATCTAAAATTATTATTACTACCCAAGGGTTTGTGCCTATTAAAAGTAGGACCAAGGGGGCGTGTACTTGATTCAAACCATGGTATCCTGTGTTTATCTTTCTTTTGCAGACAGTAGTTTATATTTGTGTCTAGTGATATTACTGGTTTAGCCTCTGTGCGCAAACATCGTCACATATTGTGTTTACTGTTAGTAATTACCTGCACTAGTTACAGTTTCAACATCTAGCTCCCTTTAGGATTATTTAGGAAAATGTCTTTGTTGGGTTTGTTACCCCTTTTATAGTTGGTTTTGTTCTGTTCATTTATGTTATTTTTAAAGTATTTAGTACTCTCGTTTAGTTATAGGCTGTAGGTAGTTATATTAAAATTTGTTACAACTTACTTGTTAATACAGCTATAGTAGTGAAAAACATATATACAAATCATCAAATTAACAGTTATTTTAAATAGACTTTAAAACTTCATGCTGAATTTTAATATAACTTCCTATACTGAAGACTGTTTTAGAGATTTGCTTAGGCATATAAAGCTTTGCCAAAATTAAAATGAAATCTTTAAAGTCTTTGTTAATTGCAAGACAGTGCTATCCTTCAGGTAAACTCTGACAATAGATACAGTCATGCTAGCATTGTCTGTTCACACTGTTATGTAGTACATAAAGGTTTTATAATAATGTAACGTCCGTTTTGACATAAAACCCTTTAGCTTCATTTAACTTATTAGAACTTCATTACTCAAGTCTTTTGTGCTGCATTATTTGAGTTTTCTTGATTATTTTTTGAGAAAATTGTGTTTATTACCTCACAAGTCTTTTTTTCTTTATGAGGTTACACTATTGCATAGAATCCGGTTGGTTTGCATACCGTATATTAAACCCTGCAGCTCCTGACCTCCAAGGGAAGTTGTCTTTGACCTCCCATCACTGCCTTGGTTTGAGATGGTCCTGCTTCCGGCCTTCCGCTCGTTCACACAGCTCTCCGGACCAGGGAAACAAGGTAAGTAAGGTAATGACCGTAGCAATTCATATCTTGCATCGTTATTATTCGCTTGCTATATATGCAGCTGTCAGCATTGTTTTGGAGTTAACAGTATACGCAGTTACCAGCTGTCAGCATTGTTTTGGAGTTAACAGTATACGCAGTTACCAGCTGTCAGCATTGTTTTGGAGTTAACAGTATACGCAGTTACCAGCTGTCAGCATTGTTTTGGAGTTAACAGTATACGCAGTTACCAGCTGTCAGCATTGTTTTGGAGTTAACAGTATACGCAGTTACCAGCTGTCAGCATTGTTTTGGAGTTAACAGTATACGCAGTTACCAGCTGTCAGCATTGTTTTGGAGTTAACAGTATACGTAGTTACCAGCTGTCAGCATTGTTTTGGAGTTAACAGTATACGCAGTTACCAGCTGTCAGCATTGTTTTGGAGTTAACAGTATACGCAGTTACCAGCTGTCAGCATTGTTTTGGAGTTAATAGTATACGCAGTTACCAGCTGTCAGCATTGTTTTGGAGTTAACAGTATACGCAGTTACCAGCTGTCAGCATTGTTTTGGAGTTAACAGTATACGCAGTTACCAGCTGTCAGCATTGTTTTGGAGTTAACAGTATACGCAGTTACCAGCTGTCAGCATTGTTTTGGAGTTAACAGTATACGCAGTTACCAGCTGTCAGCATTGTTTTGGAGTTAACAGTATACGCAGTTACCAGCTGTCAGCATTGTTTTGGAGTTAACAGTATACGCAGTTACCAGCTGTCAGCATTGTTTTGGAGTTAACAGTATACGCAGTTACCAGCTGTCAGCATTGTTTTGGAGTTAACAGTATACGCAGTTACCAGCTGTCAGCATTGTTTTGGAGTTAACAGTATACGCAGTTACCAGCTGTCAGCATTGTTTTGGAGTTAACAGTATACGCAGTTACCAGCTGTCAGCATTGTTTTGGAGTTAATAGTATACGCAGTTACCAGCTGTCAGCATTGTTTTGGAGTTAATAGTATACGCAGTTACCAGCTGTCAGCATTGTTTTGGAGTTAATAGTATACGCAGTTACCAGCTGTCAGCATTGTTTTGGAGTTAATAGTATACGCAGTTACCAGCTGTCAGCATTGTTTTGGAGTTAATAGTATACGCAGTTACCAGCTGTCAGCATGGTTTTGGAGTTAATAGTATACGCAGTTACCAGCTGTCAGCATGGTTTTGGAGTTAACAGTATACGCAGTTACCAGCTGTCAGCATGGTTTTGGAGTTAACAGTATACGCAGTTACCAGCTGTCAGCATGGTTTTGGAGTTAACAGTATACGCAGTTACCAGCTGTCAGCATTGTTTTGGAGTTAACAGTATACGCAGTTACCAGCTGTCAGCATTGTTTTGGAGTTAACAGTATACGCAGTTACCAGCTGTCAGCATTGTTTTGGAGTTAATAGTATACGCAGTTACCAGCTGTCAGCATTGTTTTGGAGTTAATAGTATACGCAGTTACCAGCTGTCAGCATTGTTTTGGAGTTAATAGTATACGCAGTTACCAGCTGTCAGCATTGTTTTGGAGTTAATAGTATACGCAGTTACCAGCTGTCAGCATTGTTTTGGAGTTAATAGTATACGCAGTTACCAGCTGTCAGCATTGTTTTGGAGTTAATAGTATACGCAGTTACCAGCTGTCAGCATTGTTTTGGAGTTAATAGTATACGCAGTTACCAGCTGTCAGCATTGTTTTGGAGTTAATAGTATACGCAGTTACCAGCTGTCAGCATTGTTTTGGAGTTAATAGTATATGCAGTTACCAACTGTCAGCATTGTTTTGGAGTTAATAGTATACGCAGTTACCAGCTGTCAGCATTGTTTTGGAGTTAATAGTATACGCAGTTACCAGCTGTCAGCATTGTTTTGGAGTTAATAGTATATGCAGTTACCAGCTGTCAGCACTGTTTTGGAGTTAATAGTATACGCAGTTACCAACTGTCAGCATTGTTTTGGAGTTAATAGTATATGCAGTTACCAGCTGTCAGCATTGTTTTGGAGTTAATAGTATATGCAGTTACCAGCTGTCAGCACTGTTTTGGAGTTAATAGTATACGCAGTTACCAACTGTCAGCATTGTTTTGGAGTTAACAGTATACGCAGTTACCAGCTGTCAGCATTGTTTTGGAGTTAATAGTATACGCAGTTACCAACGGTCAGCATTGTTTTGGAGTTAATAGTATATGCAGTTACGGAATCCTGATGTGTAAATGGGTTAGTTCTTTATTTCAGGTTTAATGCCAGTACTACTAAAATAATTTGAGACACAGGGATTGGTTGTTGTAACATTTCAAGTGTGTGTCCTTTATTTGACATGGGGTTCTTCTTTCGGCTTTTCCCGGTTAGGGGTCGCCACAGTGGAAATCCGGTCCACTAATGATTGGCAGTAGATTTTTACAGTGCCAGCTCAACGCCCAACCTTCAATGAAGGCACACCCATTCATGCATGTCTTTCAAACACCACTCGACCACGGGGAGAACATGCAGACAACACAGAAGGCGCTCCAGCTGAGAATCGAATGGGAGAACCTCTTGCTTTTAATTATAGACTTTAAAGCTTTGATTTCTGTCATGTTTTCCTCCATCTTAGTGTCATTTAAAGTTAGTCTAGCCGCCATTTGCTCAATGTTTGTTCCCACAGAGCTAAGTTTTTCTGAAAATGCACGTATGTCATTTTGGAGTGGCTGTAAGGCTGTTTTTATGTCTTCAACTGAGTATGTACTGTCGTTTTTTGCTCTCAAAGATACTTTAGTAGGTTCTTGTTGTGCCTTAGACGGTTTTGTCTCTTGCTGTGTCCTTTTCTGGAGTCACAACTGTAGATAACTTTGTTTTAGCAGTTTGCGTTTCCCTTAGTTCCTTACTTTGATCCTAGGTGTTAGCCATTATGATTTTTACTTTTACTTTTTGAATTTTCCTTCAGGCCCTGTTGAATTGAAGAGGCCCTGTCACGAGGTTGCCATTTCAAGTACCCTGCTGACTTAAAAGGTACTTTAAAAGTTTATACTTAGCTTTATA
The DNA here is from genome assembly GCF_019279795.1 of Protopterus annectens. Taxonomy (NCBI): domain Eukaryota; kingdom Metazoa; phylum Chordata; order Ceratodontiformes; family Protopteridae; genus Protopterus; species Protopterus annectens. The sequence goes on along the minus strand of NC_056750.1, from coordinate 870,130,130 downwards.
TTATCAGATAAAGCTATTTACTTGCTTCTCAGATGTTGTAGTTGCAGACGTTATGCATGACTTTTGTTTTACATATAGGATGATGTGGTTTGTACTAGATTTTTTTTTTGGATTTTGGAGCAGCAGCTTAATGCATGTCTAGTTCTCAGCGGCCATCTTGGAATCCCGAGACTATGTCATCCTAAAGATTCCTCTAACATCAGAATCAATAATAATAATATAGGTACATTTCCATACACAAGATGCAGTTTCTGTCAGCTCATTGATACCACTAGAATATTCACCCATCCTGATACGGGGAAAACAGTAGAATTTATGGTATTTGGCAACTGTAATACTATCCATCTTGTCTATTTAGCCTACTGCACAAAATGTCTTTCATTCTATGTGGGTAACACAAATTAAAGAACATATGAGGGAACACATGTATGACATCTAAACATATCACATCAAATGATGTTACACACAATTTTAAATTTACGGTAATTGAAAAGATAGTGGAGAATGAGAGAGGGGGGGACATCAGGAATTAAACTGAAACAGTGGAACTTGAGTGGATAGTCAGGATGAGAGCTACAATGGGTAGAGGTCTTAATGACAGGATTTCCATTAAGTCCATTCTGCGGGCCAGGGGCTTAATGAGATGAAATGTATGTGCTTGACTTGTTGTAGCCTCAAAGGTGTATTAATTTTAAAATTAGCATATATAATTGTATTAATGTTTTTACTGGCTGTTCTTCTTTTAAATACTGAATCATGTAATGTTTGAATTGTCTGATGAAATGGCAAAACTTGCTGCGAAAGCTCTCACCATTAAAGGAATTTTTATCCACTTGTTGGCCATAGCTTGGTTCTCCTATTGGTTGTGCTATATTGTCTTTGATTTGTTAGTGTAACCATTCGCTTACACTGCACTCCTGTTTTGCTCCATTCCTTTAAAAAAAATTAAGAGTTCCAAGCCAAAATCTGTCTCTGTTCTTGCTCAACAGCAGGATAAACTACATCCCTAAATGTGAACAAATACCTATTATACAACGATCCTCCATTAAATATTCAAAAACGTGCATGCTGATTGGTCAGCGTGCTCGTTGTAAATCAGAGTAATAGTAATGGAAAAAGGTCGGGTCGCCCGGACTTTTTCCGTTACTATAACTCTTTTTCTTACAGCAACAGAGAACGCAAGATCTCCATTGCTTCACACTGTCTCACTATGTTAAACTCATTTAACATAGCGAGACAGCTTTAAAAAAGCAACGGAGATTCTCCGTTGCTTTTTTTAAAGCTGTCTCACTATGTTAAACTCATTTAACATAGCGAAACGTTTTTTAAAAAGCAACGGAGATCTTGCTTTCTCCATTGCCTTTTTTTTACATCAGAAAGTACAGTTTTGTACCTACCATAAATGTAGATGTTCGAGTGTAGACACTGCTGCAGTCATTACACTTGGGTTATCCTGCTGTCAGGTGGTTCCCCAGCTGGCCTGAGTTTCAAAGTCTTGGTCCGGCGTCGGTTGCTGTCGCCTCCTCCCTAACGTCAGTGTGACAGGGGTATATAAGATGCAGCCGATGCCATTTTCTTCAGTTTTTCTTGCCCCAGATGTCAGGTGCCCCAAAATAGGTAGGCAATTCAAATTTCTAATAAAACATACATAAGAAATGCAAACAACATACTTTCAGCTACCAGCAAATACTCCCCATAGGCACTAAAAGGTAGAGGAACTAGGTACGTACTAGCCAGTAAGACGGGAAGGAGGGAGGGTAACCTGGACCGCAGCAGTGTCTACACTCGAACATCTACATTTATGGTAGGTAGAAAACTGTACTATGTTCATCGTGTGACACTGCTGCAGTCATTACACTTGGGTAGAATCCCAAAGTTGAGGTAGGGTGGTTGGTTCTATAAGGCATTAGGGGTGGCTATAAGGCCCTGCAGCACTGCAGAGGCGAAGCCAGCTCTGGATTTAGAGTATAGAGGCAGATGGTAATACTTGGTGAAGGTCTGCACAGAACTCCATGTTGCTGCTTCCAAAATATCCTTGGTAGGTACTCCTCTGAGGTAGGCAGTTGAAGTGGCTGTTGCCCTGGTGGAGTGAGATCTAATGCTGTTAGGCACAGGTTTTCTATGGTGTGTATAGCAGAAATGTATGCAATGTCCTATCCATTTGGAAATAGTCTGTTTTGAAATAGCTTTTCCCTGTGCTGCTGCAGCATATGCTACCAATAATTGCTCAGATTTTCTGAAAGCTTTGGTTTTTTCCAAGTAGAAGCGTAACTGCCTGTTAATGTCCAATGAATGCAGTAGTCTTTCCCCTTTATTTTGTGGTTTTGGATAAAAAGTAGGTAAGTGAATGGTTTGGTTTAGAGACACACTTGAAACCACCTTAGGCATAAACGTAGGGTTAGTTCTTAAGGACACCCTGTCCTGGTGGAAAATGAGGAAAAGTTACACTGCCATTAGTGCCTGTAATTCTGAAACTCTTCTTGCAGAAGTTATTGCAGGAGCAGAGCAGCTTTCCAAAAAATGTATTTTAATTCTGCCGTGCTAGCTGGTTCAAAAGGAGGTAAAGTTAATTTTTCCAAAACAAAGTTGAGGTCCCAAGTTGGAGTAGGTTCTCTACGGGGCGGTCTTATGTTTTTAGCCCCTCTGAGGTACTGTTTTAGCAAAGGATTAGAGAAAATTGGTGGATCTGTGTTGTAATGTGCAGAGATGGCAGAGGCATGGATCTTGATGGAGGCCTTTGTCCAGCATCTCAGTCAAATATTGTAGTATCTGAGGAATGTTTGGCACAAGAGGATCAAGGCTGTGAGCCTGGTTCCAGGCACAGAATCTCTTCCATTTATCCGAGTAGGCTTTCCTGGTACTAGGCCTTCTGGCCTCCAGAATGACATCCATAACTGCGTTGGAGAGAGGCATTGCTTGCGTGGCTAGGGAATCTTCTATGCAGCTAGGTTTAGTGTCTTTTGCTGGCTGTGGAGTAACTGATTGTTGTGCTGCGACAGCAGATGTGGTATTTGAGGCAAAATCCAGGGTGGTCCTTGTGCTAAGTTTTTTAAGATTGGGTACCAGTGCTGGCGTGGCCAGTCTGTTGCAAACCGGATCATTTTTGGCTCTTCTTGCCTGGCTTTTATGAGTACCCTTGGGAGAAGAGGCAGTGGTGGAAAAGCATACACTTGTAGGTTTGTCCAGCTGAATGAGAGGGCATCCACTTTCCATGCTTGCGGATGGTAACTCCTTGTGCAGAATTTCTTTAGCTGGCAATTCATTGGGGAGGCAAACAAATCTATGTCCGGACTCCACCATTTCTTTGTTATCATTCTGAATATTTGAGGATTCAATTCCCATTCGTGGGGATCCATGATATTTCTGCTTAAGTCGTCTGCCAGTGTGTTTTTCTCTCCTGGCAGGAATTGTGTTTGTAGATGAACTTGATAGTTTATACCTGTGTTCCACAAGGTCATGGCTTGTCTGCAGAGGAGGTAGGAGTGAGTGCCCACTTGCTTGTTTATGTACCACATAACTGTGGTGTTGTCTGTCTTTAGTAGTAGTAGTCCTGGATGCAACAGGTCCTTGAAAGCTATAAGGGCATTTTGTACAGCTAGCATCTCTTTTTGATTGATGTGAAGATGCCTTTGTTCTGCGGACCACTTGCCCTGAATAAATTTTCCAGCCATGTGTGCTCCCCAGGCGTAATCCAATGCATCTGTTGTCAGTGTTTGCCTGGCTGTGGGTTGAGTGAAAGGCTGTCCCTTGTTGAGGTGACAAGCTTGAGCCCACCATTGAAACTCCTGTTGAAGGCAAGGTATTAGTGGTATAACTGTTTCCAAACTTTGACAATGTTGAGACCATACATTCTTTAGGTACCATTGTAGTTTCCTCATATGCAGTCTGGCATATGGAATTAGTAGTATGCAAGATGCCATGAAGCCCAAGGCCTGCAGAAGTTTTCTTGCAGGGAGTTGGGTCTTTGTTGCCATCAATTGAAAGTATTGAGTCAGTTGTCTTTGCTTGTCTTGCATGAGAAAAGCCATCTGGGCCGTTGTGTTCAAGCTGGCACCCAGGAATATTATCTCTTGTGAGGGCACTAGTTTTGATTTCTTTTCGTTTACTGTGTACCCCAGGCAACTTAATAACTTTTTTACAAACGCCAGATGCTGTAGAAGAATGTCCTTGCTCTCTGCTTGAATCAGGCAGTCGTCCAGGTATGGGTAAATCTGAATTCCTTTCTGTCTGCAAAATGCAATTCCTGGTGCCAGGCACTTTGTGAAGACCCTGGGTGCAGTAGATAATCCAAAGGGCAGTGCAGAGAATTGAAAGTGCATTGGACCAGCTAAGAACCTGAGGTATCTTCTGCAGTTTTGTCTGATAGGGACATGCAGGTATGCCTCCTTGAGGTCTAAAGTCATATGCCAAGCTTGCTTGCCCAGCATGGGAAGAAGCTGCTGTAACGTCAACATTTTGAATTTCGGAACATCCAGGTAAGTGTTTCGTGAAGAAAGATCCAGAATGGGCCTCCAGGCTTTGTCTTTTCTGGGAACCAGAGTCTTGAGTAAAATCCTTGCCCTTGTTCCTGTGGTGGTACCTTTTGAATAGTTCCCATGTTCATGAGTGCCATAATTTGTTTTTGGGCCTCTGCCCATTGATTTAGTGGCAGGTTTGGCATTCCTTTTAATCTTGGCAGAGTGTGAAAGTGGAACCTGTAACCTTTTGAAATAATATTGAGAACCCATTTGTCTTGGGTGATCATATGCCAATTGTGATAAAAAAGTGCCAGTTTTCCTCCCAAAGGGGCTGCCAAGAGTGAGTTGTTTGGCAGCTGGAGTGGGAAGTCATTGGGACTGTTTTTATATGGTTGGTGCCTGTCTTCCCCTTCTTTCTGGCCTGATGCACCCCATTGTCGAGGCCTGTAAGGACCTTGTGGTTGACCTCTACCTGCCATCTGTATCTGCCCCTTTGAGGTCTGTCATTAACTGGAAAGGACCAATTCTTTGTTGGCCAGTTTCTACTACATCGAGGAGACTGAACCTGTAAGAAATCCTTCACTGTTTGCATAGATTTTGCCTTATCCTCCATTTTCTTTAATACCGCTTCTGCCTTAACTCCAAATAAAACATCCTGCTGTAAAGGTGCATCCAGTAATTTAGCTTTAACATGATCTGGTAACGTATGTTTTTTTAACCATGCATGTCTTCTAATGACAGAGCCTGTAACTGCTGCTCTGCATGAGGCCTCTAAAGAATCAAAACCACATTGCAAAGTATGCTTTCCCACTTGTTCAGCGGCATGCAATAAATCCTGCATTTGTTTAAAATTAGGAGGATCTGTATCTGGAAGCATTTTTTGTTTCAACTGAGACATCAAAAATTGCTGATATTTTAGCATGTGAAACTAGCAATTTAAGGCTCTCATTGCTACAGTTGCAGACGTATATACTTTCTTTCCCCATCTGTCTAGTGCTCTGGAATCTCTGTCAGAGGGAACTAGGTTCTTTGCTGATGAGGCCTTAACCCCTTTGGGTCCCTGAGAAATAGTTTCAGGATCAGCAACAGGGCTTTTATACAGATATTTGTGTGAGTCAGGGACTCTGTAATATCTGTCCGGTTTAAATGGAGCTGGAGGTAAGGAATCAGGATTTAAGCTGGATTCAGTGTACACATCATCCACAATATCTAGCACTGGCGGAATAGTCGGGGGTCTGTGTTGAGGTAATAATAGAAAGTCTCTGAGCCTTTTCTTGGATTCTGAATAATCCTGGCCTTCCCAATGGAAATGCTCCCTCATGGTATGTAAGGATTCCCCAAAGGAGTAGTCCTCAGGCGGAGAGGCTGATGGAATAGATTCCTCAGCATCAGAATCCTCATAAGGGGGTAAAGAGTATCCCAGGTCTGAGGATGAATCTGAGGAAATGGACCCCTGGTCGGTTGAATCATAATCTGCATCCTGTCTAGGCCTTTTATCAGGTGGGGGATGGGAACCCCTGTTCAGAGTGATTAGGTCTTCGGCCATTTTGAGCATTTGTTTCTTAGGCATGGCGGCCTGTCCTGGAGAATGCTGTACTTGTTTCTTAGTTTTTAAAGGAGGCTTAGACTTAGAAGAGGGTTTAATGCTTAGCTGAGTAGGTCTGAAGACACCCTCTGAAGCTGCGGGTAGCTCAGGTACTCCAGATCCCTCTGCAGAATCGGTTTCGGTCTGCTGAAAAGCTAGTGCCCAGCCATCTCCACGTGGGGGTCGGGGGCAGCCTGTGGTTCTGCAGAAGCGGTCGTCAGGGGCTGCGAAGGCGCCTCACTAAAAACCGGAGAACCGGTGACTGGCCTAGAAGAGGCTTCGTCGTCAGTTTTGGGCCTCAGATGCCTGTCCTTGTCTTTGGGCTTTTTATGAATACCTGTCGTTGGAAGTTCTGATGACATGGTATAATTAAATTTTCTGCCAAAGTAATGTTGGGCAAAATCAAACCAACGTTTAACAGTACGCTTATTAAACCTAGCACAAAACAGACAACCAGTAACATTGTGGTCTGGCCCTAGGCATGGGATACAATAAGAATGGAAATCCTTATGAGGTATTTGCTTCCCACAAGAAATACAGTTATTAACTTTTACTGACATCGGTCTGAGGCAAGAAAAAGTTTCCCCAACGGGGGACTTAGCTTTGTAGAAGACTTTGGTTCTGGATTCGGAATGAAAATCTCAAGAGTAGGCCGACCAGCACTTGCGAACTGCTTTTGCTTCGGGCACTGCGCGGCAAGAAAGACTGAAGAAAATGGTGTTGGCTGCATCTTATTTACCCCTGTTGCACTGACGTCAGGGAGGAGGCGACAGCAACTGATGCCGGACCAAGACTTTGGAACTCAGGCCAGCTGGGGAACCGCCTGACGGCAGGATAACCCAAGTGTAATGACTGCAGTAGTGTCACATGATGAAAGTACAGTTTTGTACCTACCATAAATGTAGATGTTCGAGGATTCCATTGCTGCAGTCCTGACTATTGGGTATAGTCCGAGTCCAGTCGGCCCGAATACCAGAGTATAAGGCTGACGTCGGTCAGGGCGCATTAGACTGACGTCAGTACGTCAGGGTACTAATGCGCATGACCGACGTCATATCCTCAGTCTTTTCTTGCCCCAGATGTCAGAAGACCCTAAAAAGACAAGCCCCAAAAAACCTGCACCAAAAACATGTACAATATATACAACAATATATACAAAAATATAGACATGTAAACTCACCTACACAACCACCCCTAAATACAGAGGGAAGGAGGGAGGGAATTGGACTGCAGCAATGGCATCCTCGAACGTCTACATTTATGGTAGGTACAAAACTGTACTATGTTCTTCGTCTTCCATTGCTGCAGTCCTGACTATTGTGCAGAATCCCAAAGCAGAGGTAAGGGAGGCTGGCAAATCATAAAGAAGTAGGAGCTGACAACATGCCTTGCAAAACAGCTGTGGCAAAACCAGCCCTAGACTTAGAGTAGATAGGAAGGTGATAATGCTTAGAGAAAGTATGCACTGAACTCCAAGTAGCTGCTTCCAAAATATCCTTAGTTGCCACCCCCTTAGAAATGCTGTTGAAGTGGCAGTAGCCCTAGTGGAATGAGGCCTAATCCCAGCTGGAATCTCCTTGCCATGATGGGAATAACAAAATGCAATGCAAAAGCCAATCCACCTAGAAATAGTTTGTTTTGACACAGGCTTGCCCTGAGAACTCAAAGCAAAAGAAACAAACAACTGCTGAGACTGCCTAAAATCCTTAGTCCTGCTTAAATAATAACGCAATTGCCTGTGTACATCTAAAGTGTGCAAAATCTTTTCCCCTTTATTTTGAGGGTCTGCAAAAACGTAGGTAAATGAATAGTTTGGTTTAAAGCCACACTAGAAACCACCTTAGGCATAAAAGAAGGATTAGTACGTAATGATACCCTATCCTTATGGAAAATCAAAAGGGCTCTACTGCCATAAGGGCCTGCAACTCAGACACCCTTCTTGCAGAAGTAATAGCCAACAGAAAAGCAGTCTTCCATGACAAGTATTTCAATTCAGTAGTAGCTGCAGGCTCAAAAGGTTGTAGAGTAAGTTTTCCAACACAAAATTGAGATCCCAAGCAGGAGTAGGAGCTCTACGTGGGGTCTTATATTCTTTGCCCTCTAAGAAACTGCTTGAACAAAGGATGCGAAAACATAGGTGGGTCACAATCATAGTGAGCTGAAATTGCTGCAGCATGAATCTTTATGGAAGAGAAGGACAAACCTTTGTCCAATAATTCAGTAAGATATTGAAGAGCCACACTCAAATTAGGCTCAGAAATCTCCAAATTCTTTGCTGTACTCCAAAATAAAAATCTCTTCCATTTTTCTGCATACACTTTCCTTGTACTAGGTCTTCTAGCTTCCATAATCACATTCAAAACCTGTTGAGGAAGTTGAGACCTGCTGTGTTTCAACACAGAATATGCCAAGCTGTTAGATGAAGAGAGTGTAGCTTGACATTGAGCAGATGACCGTCCTTCTGAGATAACAGATGAGGAATCAGAGGTAAAGGCCATGGAGGCTTCTTTACCAGACTCCGTAGTAGGGTACCAGTGTTGCCGAGGCCAATCTGGAGCTATCAAAATCATCCTTGGCCTGTCTTGTCTGACCTTTAACAGTACCTTTGGAAGAAGAGGTAGAGGTGGAAAGGCATACACATGAAGGTTTTTCCAACTGAAAGACAGAGCATCCACTTTCCAAGCTGTGTGATGAAACCCCTTTGTGCAATACTTTGGCAGCTGGTGGTTTAGTGGAGAAGCGAACAGATCTATGTCTGGAGTTCCCCATGACACTGTCAGTTTCTGAAATACATGAAGATCCAGTTTCCACTCGTGGGGATCCATGATTTGTCTGCTTAACACATCTGCTAAGGAGTTCTGTGCTCCTGGCAGAAACCTTGCCTGAAGAGTTAGTTGCAGGCTTAGCGCAGTCTCCCATAAAATCATTGCTTGCCTGCATAGAGGATAAGAATGTGTTCCCCCTTGCTTGTTGATGTACCACATGACAGTTGTGTTGTCTGTTAGAATCAACACCTGCCCTGGAAGAAGAAACTCCTTGAAAGCCATTAATGCAAACTGGACTGCTAACATCTCTTTCATGTTGATATGTAGATGCTGTAGTCTGGCAGGCCACTTGTCTTGTATCCACTTTCCATTTAGATGAGCTCCCCAAGCAATGTCCGAGGCATCCGTCGTCAAGATTTGACTTGCCTCTGGCCGGGTCACAGACAGTCCCTTGTTTAGGTGACATTCCTGAGCCCACCACAAGAATTCTTTTGAAGGCAAGGTATTATTGGAATGACAGTGTCCAAATCCTGGCAGTGCTGTGTCCATACATTTTGAGATACCATTGTAACTTCCTCATATGCAGTTTGGCATTGGGAAGCACCAGAATACAAGATGCCATGAACCCTAATGCTTGAAGGACTGTCCTTGCAGTCAGCACGGACTGATGAGATAGTTGATGGAAGTAAAGTGACAGACTCTTTTGTTTGTCCGGGGTTAAAAAGGCCATCTGGGCTGCTGTATTCAGTCTCACACCCAGAAAGCACATGTCTTGAGAGGGTACTAGACTGGACTTTATTTCGTTCACAGAATACCCTAGGCATCTTAGCACTGCGATAACATATTCCAGGTGCTGTAGAAGAACTTCCTTTTCTTGAGCCAGAATCAGGCAGTCGTCCAAGTAAGGATAGATTTGAATTCCTTGAAGCCTGAAGTAAGCTATTACTGGAGCCAGAACCTTTGTGAACACTCTGGGCAGTAGATAAGCCAAAGGGCAATGCAGAGAACTGATAATGAGAATTTCCAGCTCGAAACCGCAGATACTTCCTGCAACTTAGCCTTATAGGCACATGAAGGTAAGCTTCTTTGAGATCTAAAGTTACCATCCAGTGATTTTTGCCCAGCAGAGGTAAAAGCTGTTGTAACGTCAACATCTTGAACTTGGGAATGTCCAGATAAGTGTTGAGGATAGATAAATCCAAAATTGGTCTCCACGTGTTTCCCTTCTTTGGTACAAGGAACAGGCGAGAATAAAATCCTAGGCCCCTTTCTGATACAGGGACTGGCTGAATGGCCCCTATGTGAAGTAACTGAGAAACTTGCTTGTGAGCCTCTTTTCTTTGTGGAGGAGGAACGTCTGGCATGCCTTTGAAAGGGGCATTGTATGGAAATAAAATCTGTAACCGTGGTGAATGATATCCAACACCCATTTGTCTTGAGTAATTAAATCCCAATTTTCTTTGAAAAGAGACAGTCTTCCTCCCAAAGGAGCTGCCAAACGTGAATCTGCTGGCAGCTGAAAAGACAGGTCATTGGGTCTGTTTACGAAAGGACTGACCCCTGCCCTCACCAGAAGTCTGAGCAGGTGAACTCCTGTTCTAGGCCTAAAGAACCTTGAGCCCTGCCCCTACCACGTCTAGACCTACCCCTAGACTGAGAATCATAAGCAGGATATGTCCACCCCTTAGCAGGCCAATTTCTACTAAACTTCGGTGGCTGCACCTGCAAGAAATCTTTAACAGTTTGCATAGACTTAGCTTTGTCCTCCATTTTCTTTAAAACTGCTTCCACAGGCGATCCAAACAACACATCAGACTGTAAAGGAGCATCCAAAATCCTTGTCTTAACATGCTCAGCTAAATTCTGATCCTTCAACCAGGCATGCCTGCGAAGAACAGAACTGGTAGCAGCCACCCTCGAGGAGGCCTGTACAGCATCAAAACCACATTGCAAAGAATGCTTACCCACTTGTTCAGACACATGAACCAAATCCAGCAACTCTTTACACTCAATACCTTCCGCCAAAGCATCCACCTTAGATTTCAATTGTGAAAGGAGATAATTCTGATATTTTAGCATGTGAAACTGACAATTCAAAGCTCTCATGGCTAGAGTGGAAGAAGTATACACTTTCTTTCCCCACCTATCCAAAGCCCTTGCCTCTTTATCAGTGGGAACAGGATTTTTAACCACAGAGGCCTTTACACCCTTAGGCCCTTGAGAAATAGTTTCTGGGTCCGCCCTAGGACTCTTAAACAAATATTTATGAGCTTCGGGCACCCTATAATACCTATCAGGCTTAACAGGAGCAGGAGGCAAAGAATCAGGGTTCAGGGAAGCCTCTGCAAAACATCTTCCACCACATTCAACACAGGAGGAATAGCTAAAGGCCTATGCTGGGGTAAAACAAGAACTCCCTAAGCCTTTTCCTGGAATCAGAGTAATCCTGGCCTTCCCATTTAAAGTGCTCCCTCATGGAATGCAAAGTCTCTGAAAATGAGAAATCCTCAGGCGGAGAAGCTGTAGGAGTGGAATCATCCACATCAGAATCAGAATAAGTGGGATACTCCTGCATCTCTTCCACAGAAGATTCTGAAGCCTCTGAACACTGTTCAAAACTATCAAACTCGGTTCCACCCTAGGCCTCTTATCAGGCGGGGCATAGAACCCCTAATCATAGTAATCAAATCTTCTGCCATTTTAAGCATATGTTTCTTAGGTACAGAACCCGAAATGCTAGGAGAAGCCCCACTAAAGCTGAACTAGGCCTACCTCTTAAAGAAGTTTTGGCAACAGAAGGAGAGGCTCTAACTACCTTGGGAAGAGAGGGAAGAACAGTCACCTGAGAAGCCCCTCAGCCTGGCCTACCTCCTGAGAAGGCACATCCTGTAAGAGTATAGTTTCTGCCTGGGACTCCATGGAAACTCCTGGCAAAACCTCCGGCTCCACTGAGCCTTCTAAAGAACCGGCGTCCGGGACTGCCGGTTCCTCAACCCTAGGCTTCACTGTTTTGTCCTTGCGCTTCTTGGGGAAGCGGGCGTCGGAGCATCCGACGGCATTTTATAATTGCAACGTTTCCCAAACACTAACCTGGCACAGTCTAACCTCCTCTTAATAGTGCGTTTGTTAAACCTAGCACAAGAGCGGCAACCAACAACGTCGTGCTCAGGCCCTAAGCAAGGTATACACAAGGTATGATAATCCCTATGCGGTATCTGTTTCCCACAAGAAATACAGTTATTCACTTTTTCTGACATCCGGTAAAATACTGAGGCAAGAAAAAAAAAACAAAATGTTCCCCAACGGGGTACTTAGCCAACTCTGTTTCGGTCTGAAACTCCGGTTTCGGAAATATTTCAGTACGCCAACCTGCACTCGCAAAACTGCTTCTGCATCGGACCATGCGGCAAAAAAGACTGAGGATATGACGTCGGTCATGCGCATTAGTACCCTGACGTACTGACGTCAGTCTAATGCGCCCTGACCGACGTCAGCCTTATACTCTGGTATTCGGGCCGACTGGACGCGGACTATACCCAATAGTCAGGACTGCAGCAATGGAAGACGAAGAACATCATCTGCCGCAGAATACCAGACAGCTGTGGAAGGGCAGCAAGGAGGCATTATAGAATGCCATTATTTAAGAAAAATAATTATTTTTTTTCTTAAATAATGTCATTGTATAATAGCAGTAACCCACTTCTGGGTGTGGGTAATGCTGGATTTACCCACGGTTGGCTTTGTTTGGCCACTCGGGCTTCGCTCTCGTGACCAAACCACACCAACCGTGGGTGAATCCAGCATTACCCACCCCCAGGCGTGGGGGTATTGCTACTTTCACCCCTTCTACCTCCTCCTTGCAATCCTTTCCTCACTCACTTCCTTTCTTCTAGCAGTTTCTCTCCCCAGCTCTCTTTCTAAATATGCCATAACCACTCACTTCATATTGCAGTTCTTGTTTGTATTATACTAATTTACCTTTCCTCTATCAATCTGATAAAATTTCTCTAAATATTAAATCATTGTCACATAAGCTGTAGATACTGTTATCCAATGTTTTTACATGATGTCAAATTTGGCAACATTTAAACTGTAGATTTTCGAATTATTTTTAACGACTGTAAAATTACTGTACTTAAAATGTTTTTGTTAATACTCTGGAGCTTTTCTCCCCGGGCCTAATATGAAAATGGGCACCTACCCATTTGTAGTTTCCTGGCAATCAAATGTCAATAACTATAATTTTCTCTTCTGAGTTAGTGTTACCAATTGTCACTCTACATGATTTAACCAATTTTTTTACCCTATTACCAAATAATCATTTATATGTTTCTTAATCATTTATGGACTGGCACAAAATGCCCTCTTACTAGTCAATAATGTATGAAAAAAAGAGGCAACTGTTCCAACCTATTACTATAACTTAGATGGTTAACTCCAACAATCGGCCTTATCTACAGACCACTGGATTCCCTCCAAGCTATGTAACCGAATACAATTATAAGCCCACGTTGCAGCTGCTGCACACTGTCCTATACGTGGCCTCACATCTATGTTGCAGCTGCTGCACACTGTCCTATACGTGGCCTCACATCCATGTTGCAGCTGCTGCAGACTGTCCTATATGTGGCCCCACATCCACATTGCAGCTGCTGCACACTGTCCTATATGTGGCCTCACATCCACGTTGCAGCTGATGCACACTGTCCTATACGTGGCCTCACATCCACATTGCAGTTGCTGCACACTGTCCTATACGTGGCCTCACATCCACGTTGCAGCTGCTGCACACTGTCCTATATGTGGCCTCATATCAGCCTTGTAAAGAGGGAGAAATATTCCTAATCATAAGATACTACATAAACCATTTCGAATTCCTGCATCACATTTCTTGATCACCACTGACAGATTATCTTCACATTTCAGCAATCTTCCACTACCAAACTCAGATTCCCAGTCTTTTTTCACATAACACTATCTGACCCAAATGGGTAGCAGGCATTGTTCCAAGTAAAATGCAATGCACCGGTTTTACCGGCACTGAATGCCATGTGCTTATTCGTCAGCCACACATAGTGAAATCCCCCACATTTTTCTAAGTTCCCATTAGTGTCTAGAGAGCAGATGCTCAATGTAACACACACTATTTGCAGTGGGGAAGGACAGACAGTAATGGAGCTATCCTGTTAGAGAGGTCCAGAACTTACAGTCACGCAGGTGAAATAAACACGGGACAAAAGGAAAGGACAGACAGTAATGGAGCTATCCTGTTAGAGAGGTCCAGAACTTACAGTCACGCAGGTGAAATAAACATGGCACAAAAGGAAAGGACAGACAGTAATGGAGCTATCCTGTTAGAGAGGTCCAGAACTTACAGTCATGCAGGTTAAATAAACATGGCACAAAAGGAAAGGACAGACAGTAATGGAGCTATCCTGTTAGAGAGGTCCAGAACTTACAGTCATGCAGGTTAAATAAACATGGCACAAAAGGAAAGGACAGACAGTAATGGAGCTATCCTGTTAGAGAGGTCCAGAACTTACAGTCACGCAGGTGAAATAAACACGGGACAAAAGGACAGACAGTAATGGAGCTATCCTGTTAGAGAGGTCCAGAACTTACAGTCACGCAGGTGAAATAAACATGGCACAAAAGGAAAGGACAGACAGTAATGGAGCTATCCTGTTAGAGAGGTCCAGAATTTACAGTCATGCAGGTTAAATAAACATGGCACAAAAGGAAAGGACAGACAGTAATGGAGCTATCCTGTTAGAGAGGTCCAGAACTTACAGTCATGCAGGTTAAATAAACATGGCACAAAAGGAAAGGACAGACAGTAATGGAGCTATCCTGTTAGAGAGGTCCAGAACTTACAGTCATGCAGGTGAAATAAACATGGCAAAAAAGGAAAGGACAGACAGTAATGGAGCTATCCTGTTAGAGAGGTCCAGAATTTACAGTCACGCAGGTGAAATAAACACGGGACAAAAGGAAAGGACAGACAGTAATGGAGCTATCCTGTTAGAGAGGTTCAGAATTTACAGTCATGCAGGTGAAATAAACATGGCACAAAAGGAAAGGTCAGACAGTAATGGAGCTATCCTGTTAGAGAGGTTCAGAATTTACAGTCATGCAGGTGAAATAAACATGGCACAAAAGGAAAGGACAGACAGTAATGGAGCTATCCTGTTAGAGAGGTCCAGAACTTACAGTCACGCAGGTTAAATAAACATGGCACAAAAGGAAAGGACAGACAGTAATGGAGCTATCCTGTTAGAGAGGTCCAGAAATTACAGTCACGCAGGTGAAATAAACATGGCACAAAAGGAAAGGACAGACAGTAATGGAGCTATCCTGTTAGAGAGGTCCAGAACTTACAGTCACGCAGGTTAAATAAACATGGCACAAAAGGAAAGGACAGACAGTAATGGAGCTATCCTGTTAGAGAGGTCCAGAACTTACAGTCATGCAGGTGAAATAAACATGGCACAAAAGGAAAGGACAGACAGTAATGGAGCTATCCTGTTAGAGAGGTTCAGAATTTACAGTCACGCAGGTGAAATAAACATGGCACAAAAGGAAAGGACAGACAGTAACGGAGCTATCCTGTTAGAGAGGTCCAGAACTTACAGTCACGCAGGTGAAATAAACATGGCACAAAAGGAAAGGACAGACAGTAATGGAGCTATCCTGTTAGAGAGGTCCAGAACTTACAGTCACGCAGGTTAAATAAACATGGCACAAAAGGAAAGGACAGACAGTAATGGAGCTATCCTGTTAGAGAGGTCCAGAACTTACAGTCACGCAGGTGAAATAAACATGGCACAAAAGGAAAGGACAGACAGTAATGGAGCTATCCTGTTACAGAGGTCCAGAACTTACAGTCATGCAGGTGAAATAAACATGGCACAAAAGGAAAGGACAGACAGTAATGGAGCTATCCTGTTAGAGAGGTCCAGAACTTACAGTCATGCAGGTGAAATAAACATGGCACAAAAGGAAAGGACAGACAGTAATGGAGCTATCCTGTTAGAGAGGTCCAGAACTTACAGTCACGCAGGTGAAATAAACACGGGGCAAAAGGAAAGGACAGACAGTAATGGAGCTATCCTTTTAGAAAGGTCCAGAACTTACAGTCATGCAGGTGAAATAAACATGGCACAAAAGGAAAGGACAGACAGTAATGGAGCTATCCTGTTAGAGAGGTCCAGAACTTACAGTCACGCAGGTTAAATAAACATGGCACAAAAGGAAAGGACAGACAGTAATGGAGCTATCCTGTTAGAGAGGTCCAGAACTTACAGTCACGCAGGTGAAATAAACATGGCACAAAAGGAAAGGACAGACAGTAATGGAGCTATCCTATTAGAGAGGTCCAGAATTTACAGTCATGCAGGTGAAATAAACATGGCACAAAAGGAAAGGACAGACAGTAATGGAGCTATCCTGTTAGAGAGGTCCAGAACTTACAGTCACGCAGGTGAAATAAACACGGGACAAAAGGAAAGGACAGACAGTAATGGAGCTATCCTGTTAGAGAGGTCCAGAACTTACAGTCACGCAGGTTAAATAAACATGGCACAAAAGGAAAGGACAGACAGTAATGGAGCTATCCTGTTAGAGAGGTCCAGAACTTACAGTCACGCAGGTGAAATAAACATGGCACAAAAGGAAAGGACAGACAGTAATGGAGCTATCCTGTTAGAGAGGTCCAGAACTTACAGTCATGCAGGTGAAATAAACATGGCACAAAAGGAAAGGACAGACAGTAATGGAGCTATCCTGTTAGAGAGGTCCAGAACTTACAGTCATGCAGGTGAAATAAACATGGCACAAAAGGAAAGGACAGACAGTAATGGAGCTATCCTGTTAGAGAGGTCCAGAACTTACAGTCATGCAGGTTAAATAAACATGGCACAAAAGGAAAGGACAGACAGTAATGGAGCTATCCTGTTAGAGAGGTCCAGAAATTACAGTCACGAGTTAAATAAACATGGCACAAAAGGAAAGGACAGACAGTAATGGAGCTATCCTGTTAGAGAGGTCCAGAACTTACAGTCACGCAGGTTAAATAAACATGGCACAAAAGGAAAGGACAGACAGTAATGGAGCTATCCTGTTGAGAGGTCCAGAACTTACAGTCACGCAGGTGAAATAAACATGGCACAAAAGGAAAGGACAGACAGTAATGGAGCTATCCTGTTAGAGAGGTCCAGAACTTACAGTCATGCAGGTTAAATAAACATGGCACAAAAGGAAAGGACAGACAGTAATGGAGCTATCCTGTTAGAGAGGTCCAGAACTTACAGTCATGCAGGTGAAATAAACATGGCACAAAAGGAAAGGACAGACAGCAATGGAGCTATCCTGTTAGAGAGGTCCAGAACTTACAGTCACGCAGGTGAAATAAAGATGGCACAAAAGGAAAGGACAGACAGTAATGGAGCTATCCTGTTAGAGAGGTCCAGAACTTACAGTCACGCAGGTGAAATAAACATGGCACAAAAGGAAAGGACAGACAGTAATGGAGCTATCCTGTTAGAGAGGTCCAGAACTTACAGTCACGCAGGTGAAATAAACATGGCACAAAAGGAAAGGACAGACAGTAATGGAGCTATCCTGTTAGAGAGGTCCAGAAATTACAGTCATGCAGGTGAAATAAACACGGGACAAAAGGAAAGGACAGACAGTAATGGAGCTATCCTGTTAGAGAGGTCCAGAACTTACAGTCATGCAGGTGAAATAAACATGGCACAAAAGGAAAGGACAGACAGTAATGGAGCTATCCTGTTAGAGAGGTCCAGAACTTACAGTCATGCAGGTGAAATAAACATGGCACAAAAGGAAAGGACAGACAGTAATGGAGCTATCCTGTTAGAGAGGTCCAGAACTTACAGTCATGCAGGTGAAATAAACATGGCACAAAAGGAAAGGACAGACAGTAATGGAGCTATCCTGTTAGAGAGGTCCAGAACTTACAGTCATGCAGGTGAAATAAACATGGCACAAAAGGAAAGGACAGACAGTAATGGAGCTATCCTGTTAGAGAGGTCCAGAACTTACAGTCATGCAGGTGAAATAAACATGGCACAAAAGGAAAGGACAGACAGTAATGGAGCTATCCTGTTAGAGAGGTCCAGAACTTACAGTCACGCAGGTGAAATAAACATGGCACAAAAGGAAAGGACAGACAGTAATGGAGCTATCCTGTTAGAGAGGTCCAGAACTTACAGTCATGCAGGTGAAATAAACATGGCACAAAAGGAAAGGACAGACAGTAATGGAGCTATCCTGTTAGAGAGGTCCAGAACTTACAGTCATGCAGGTGAAATAAACATGGCACAAAAGGAAAGGACAGACAGTAATGGAGCTATCCTGTTAGAGAGGTCCAGAACTTACAGTCATGCAGGTGAAATAAACATGGCACAAAAGGAAAGGACAGACAGTAATGGAGCTATCCTGTTAGAGAGGTCCAGAACTTACAGTCATGCAGGTGAAATAAACATGGCACAAAAGGAAAGGACAGACAGTAATGGAGCTATCCTGTTACAGAGGTCCAGAACTTACAGTCATGCAGGTGAAATAAACATGGCACAAAAGGAAAGGACAGACAGTAATGGAGCTATCCTGTTAGAGAGGTCCAGAACTTACAGTCATGCAGGTGAAATAAACATGGCACAAAAGGAAAGGACAGACAGTAATGGAGCTATCCTGTTAGAGAGGTCCAGAACTTACAGTCATGCAGGTGAAATAAACATGGCACAAAAGGAAAGGACAGACAGTAATGGAGCTATCCTGTTAGAGAGGTCCAGAACTTACAGTCACGCAGGTGAAATAAACATGGCACAAAAGGAAAGGACAGACAGTAATGGAGCTATCCTGTTAGAGAGGTCCAGAACTTACAGTCATGCAGGTGAAATAAACATGGCACAAAAGGAAAGGACAGACAGTAATGGAGCTATCCTGTTAGAGAGGTCCAGAACTTACAGTCATGCAGGTGAAATAAACATGGCACAAAAGGAAAGGACAGACAGTAATGGAGCTATCCTGTTAGAGAGGTCCAGAACTTACAGTCACGCAGGTGAAATAAACATGGCACAAAAGGAAAGGACAGACAGTAATGGAGCTATCCTGTTAGAGAGGTCCAGAACTTACAGTCATGCAGGTGAAATAAACATGGCACAAAAGGAAAGGACAGACAGTAATGGAGCTATCCTGTTAGAGAGGTCCAGAACTTACAGTCATGCAGGTGAAATAAACATGGCACAAAAGGAAAGGACAGACAGTAATGGAGCTATCCTGTTAGAGAGGTCCAGAACTTACAGTCATGCAGGTGAAATAAACATGGCACAAAAGGAAAGGACAGACAGTAATGGAGCTATCCTGTTAGAGAGGTCCAGAACTTACAGTCATGCAGGTGAAATAAACATGGCACAAAAGGAAAGGACAGACAGTAATGGAGCTATCCTGTTAGAGAGGTCCAGAACTTACAGTCATGCAGGTGAAATAAACATGGCACAAAAGGAAAGGACAGACAGTAATGGAGCTATCCTGTTAGAGAGGTCCAGAACTTACAGTCATGCAGGTGAAATAAACATGGCACAAAAGGAAAGGACAGACAGTAATGGAGCTATCCTGTTAGAGAGGTCCAGAACTTACAGTCATGCAGGTGAAATAAACATGGCACAAAAGGAAAGGACAGACAGTAATGGAGCTATCCTGTTAGAGAGGTCCAGAACTTACAGTCATGCAGGTGAAATAAACATGGCACAAAAGGAAAGGACAGACAGTAATGGAGCTATCCTGTTAGAGAGGTCCAGAACTTACAGTCATGCAGGTGAAATAAACATGGCACAAAAGGAAAGGACAGACAGTAATGGAGCTATCCTGTTAGAGAGGTCCAGAACTTACAGTCATGCAGGTGAAATAAACATGGCACAAAAGGAAAGGACAGACAGTAATGGAGCTATCCTGTTAGAGAGGTCCAGAACTTACAGTCATGCAGGTGAAATAAACATGGCACAAAAGGAAAGGACAGACAGTAATGGAGCTATCCTGTTAGAGAGGTCCAGAACTTACAGTCACGCAGGTGAAATAAACATGGCACAAAAGGAAAGGACAGACAGTAATGGAGCTATCCTGTTAGAGAGGTCCAGAACTTACAGTCACGCAGGTTAAATAAACATGGCACAAAAGGAAAGGACAGACAGTAATGGAGCTATCCTGTTAGAGAGGTCCAGAACTTACAGTCATGCAGGTGAAATAAACATGGCACAAAAGGAAAGGACAGACAGTAATGGAGCTATCCTGTTAGAGAGGTCCAGAACTTACAGTCATGCAGGTGAAATAAACATGGCACAAAAGGAAAGGACAGACAGTAATGGAGCTATCCTGTTAGAGAGGTCCAGAACTTACAGTCATGCAGGTGAAATAAACATGGCACAAAAGGAAAGGACAGACAGTAATGGAGCTATCCTGTTAGAGAGGTCCAGAACTTACAGTCATGCAGGTGAAATAAACATGGCACAAAAGGAAAGGACAGACAGTAATGGAGCTATCCTGTTAGAGAGGTCCAGAACTTACAGTCATGCAGGTGAAATAAACATGGCACAAAAGGAAAGGACAGACAGTAATGGAGCTATCCTGTTAGAGAGGTCCAGAACTTACAGTCATGCAGGTGAAATAAACATGGCACAAAAGGAAAGGACAGACAGTAATGGAGCTATCCTGTTAGAGAGGTCCAGAACTTACAGTCATGCAGGTGAAATAAACATGGCACAAAAGGAAAGGACAGACAGTAATGGAGCTATCCTGTTAGAGAGGTCCAGAACTTACAGTCACGCAGGTGAAATAAACATGGCACAAAAGGAAAGGACAGACAGTAATGGAGCTATCCTGTTAGAGAGGTCCAGAACTTACAGTCACGCAGGTGAAATAAACATGGCACAAAAGGAAAGGACAGACAGTAATGGAGCTATCCTGTTAGAGAGGTCCAGAACTTACAGTCACGCAGGTTAAATAAACATGGCACAAAAGGAAAGGACAGACAGTAATGGAGCTATCCTGTTAGAGAGGTCCAGAACTTACAGTCACGCAGGTTAAATAAACATGGCACAAAAGGAAAGGACAGACAGTAATGGAGCTATCCTGTTAGAGAGGTCCAGAACTTACAGTCATGCAGGTGAAATAAACATGGCACAAAAGGAAAGGACAGACAGTAATGGAGCTATCCTGTTAGAGAGGTCCAGAACTTACAGTCATGCAGGTGAAATAAACATGGCACAAAAGGAAAGGACAGACAGTAATGGAGCTATCCTGTTAGAGAGGTCCAGAACTTACAGTCACGCAGGTGAAATAAACATGGCACAAAAGGAAAGGACAGACAGTAATGGAGCTATCCTGTTAGAGAGGTCCAGAACTTACAGTCATGCAGGTGAAATAAACATGGCACAAAAGGAAAGGACAGACAGTAATGGAGCTATCCTGTTAGAGAGGTCCAGAACTTACAGTCACGCAGGTGAAATAAACATGGCACAAAAGGAAAGGACAGACAGTAATGGAGCTATCCTGTTAGAGAGGTCCAGAACTTACAGTCACGCAGGTTAAATAAACATGGCACAAAAGGAAAGGACAGACAGTAATGGAGCTATCCTGTTAGAGAGGTCCAGAACTTACAGTCATGCAGGTGAAATAAACATGGCACAAAAGGAAAGGACAGACAGTAATGGAGCTATCCTGTTAGAGAGGTCCAGAACTTACAGTCACGCAGGTGAAATAAACATGGCACAAAAGGAAAGGACAGACAGTAATGGAGCTATCCTGTTAGAGAGGTCCAGAACTTACAGTCACGCAGGTTAAATAAACATGGCACAAAAGGAAAGGACAGACAGTAATGGAGCTATCCTGTTAGAGAGGTCCAGAACTTACAGTCATGCAGGTTAAATAAACATGGCACAAAAGGAAAGGACAGACAGTAATGGAGCTATCCTGTTAGAGAGGTCCAGAACTTACAGTCACGCAGGTTAAATAAACATGGCACAAAAGGAAAGGACAGACAGTAATGGAGCTATCCTGTTAGAGAGGTCCAGAACTTACAGTCATGCAGGTTAAATAAACATGGCACAAAAGGAAAGGACAGACAGTAATGGAGCTATCCTGTTAGAGAGGTCCAGAACTTACAGTCATGCAGGTGAAATAAACATGGCACAAAAGGAAAGGACAGACAGTAATGGAGCTATCCTGTTAGAGAGGTCCAGAACTTACAGTCACGCAGGTGAAATAAACATGGCACAAAAGGAAAGGACAGACAGTAATGGAGCTATCCTGTTAGAGAGGTCCAGAACTTACAGTCATGCAGGTTAAATAAACATGGCACAAAAGGAAAGGACAGACAGTAATGGAGCTATCCTGTTAGAGAGGTCCAGAACTTACAGTCACGCAGGTGAAATAAACATGGCACAAAAGGAAAGGACAGACAGTAATGGAGCTATCCTGTTAGAGAGGTCCAGAACTTACAGTCACGCAGGTGAAATAAACATGGCACAAAAGGAAAGGACAGACAGTAATGGAGCTATCCTGTTAGAGAGGTCCAGAACTTACAGTCATGCAGGTGAAATAAACATGGCACAAAAGGAAAGGACAGACAGTATTGGAGCTATCCTGTTAGAGATGTCCAGAACTTACAGTCACGCAGGTGAAATAAACATGGCACAAAAGGAAAGGACAGACAGTATTGGAGCTATCCTGTTAGAGATGTCCAGAACTTACAGTCACGCAGGTGAAATAAACATGGCACAAAAGGAAAGGACAGACAGTAATGGAGCTATCCTGTTAGAGAGGTCCAGAACTTACAGTCATGCAGGTGAAATAAACATGGCACAAAAGGAAAGGACAGACAGTAATGGAGCTATCCTGTTAGAGAGGTCCAGAACTTACAGTCACGCAGGTGAAATAAACATGGCACAAAAGGAAAGGACAGACAGTAATGGAGCTATCCTGTTAGAGAGGTCCAGAACTTACAGTCATGCAGGTGAAATAAACATGGCACAAAAGGAAAGGACAGACAGTAATGGAGCTATCCTGTTAGAGAGGTCCAGAACTTACAGTCATGCAGGTGAAATAAACATGGCACAAAAGGAAAGGACAGACAGTAATGGAGCTATCCTGTTAGAGAGGTCCAGAACTTACAGTCACGCAGGTGAAATAAACATGGCACAAAAGGAAAGGACAGACAGTAATGGAGCTATCCTGTTAGAGAGGTCCAGAACTTACAGTCACGCAGGTGAAATAAACATGGCACAAAAGGAAAGGACAGACAGTAATGGAGCTATCCTGTTAGAGAGGTCCAGAACTTACAGTCATGCAGGTGAAATAAACATGGCACAAAAGGAAAGGACAGACAGTAATGGAGCTATCCTGTTAGAGAGGTCCAGAACTTACAGTCATGCAGGTGAAATAAACATGGCACAAAAGGAAAGGACAGACAGTAATGGAGCTATCCTGTTAGAGAGGTCCAGAACTTACAGTCACGCAGGTGAAATAAACATGGCACAAAAGGAAAGGACAGACAGTAATGGAGCTATCCTGTTAGAGAGGTCCAGAACTTACAGTCATGCAGGTGAAATAAACATGGCACAAAAGGAAAGGACAGACAGTAATGGAGCTATCCTGTTAGAGAGGTCCAGAACTTACAGTCATGCAGGTGAAATAAACATGGCACAAAAGGAAAGGACAGACAGTAATGGAGCTATCCTGTTAGAGAGGTCCAGAACTTACAGTCACGCAGGTGAAATAAACATGGCACAAAAGGAAAGGACAGACAGTAATGGAGCTATCCTGTTAGAGAGGTCCAGAACTTACAGTCATGCAGGTGAAATAAACATGGCACAAAAGGAAAGGACAGACAGTAATGGAGCTATCCTGTTAGAGAGGTCCAGAACTTACAGTCACGCAGGTGAAATAAACATGGCACAAAAGGAAAGGACAGACAGTAATGGAGCTATCCTGTTAGAGAGGTCCAGAACTTACAGTCACGCAGGTGAAATAAACATGGCACAAAAGGAAAGGACAGACAGTAATGGAGCTATCCTGTTAGAGAGGTCCAGAACTTACAGTCATGCAGGTGAAATAAACATGGCACAAAAGGAAAGGACAGACAGTAATGGAGCTATCCTGTTAGAGAGGTCCAGAACTTACAGTCACGCAGGTGAAATAAACATGGCACAAAAGGAAAGGACAGACAGTAATGGAGCTATCCTGTTAGAGAGGTCCAGAACTTACAGTCATGCAGGTGAAATAAACATGGCACAAAAGGAAAGGACAGACAGTAATGGAGCTATCCTGTTAGAGAGGTCCAGAACTTACAGTCATGCAGGTGAAATAAACATGGCACAAAAGGAAAGGACAGACAGTAATGGAGCTATCCTGTTAGAGAGGTCCAGAACTTACAGTCACGCAGGTGAAATAAACATGGCACAAAAGGAAAGGACAGACAGTAATGGAGCTATCCTGTTAGAGAGGTCCAGAACTTACAGTCATGCAGGTGAAATAAACATGGCACAAAAGGAAAGGACAGACAGTAATGGAGCTATCCTGTTAGAGAGGTCCAGAACTTACAGTCATGCAGGTGAAATAAACATGGCACAAAAGGAAAGGACAGACAGTAATGGAGCTATCCTGTTAGAGAGGTCCAGAACTTACAGTCATGCAGGTTAAATAAACATGGCACAAAAGGAAAGGACAGACAGTAATGGAGCTATCCTGTTAGAGAGGTCCAGAACTTACAGTCATGCAGGTGAAATAAACATGGCACAAAAGGAAAGGACAGACAGTAATGGAGCTATCCTGTTAGAGAGGTCCAGAACTTACAGTCACGCAGGTGAAATAAACATGGCACAAAAGGAAAGGACAGACAGTAATGGAGCTATCCTGTTAGAGAGGTCCAGAACTTACAGTCACGCAGGTGAAATAAACATGGCACAAAAGGAAAGGACAGACAGTAATGGAGCTATCCTGTTAGAGAGGTCCAGAACTTACAGTCACGCAGGTGAAATAAACATGGCACAAAAGGAAAGGACAGACAGTAATGGAGCTATCCTGTTAGAGAGGTCCAGAACTTACAGTCACGCAGGTGAAATAAACATGGCACAAAAGGAAAGGACAGACAGTAATGGAGCTATCCTGTTACAGAGGTCCAGAACTTACAGTCATGCAGGTGAAATAAACATGGCACAAAAGGAAAGGACAGACAGTAATGGAGCTAGCCTGTTAGAGAGGTCCAGAACTTACAGTCATGCAGGTGAAATAAACATGGCACAAAAGGAAAGGACAGACAGTAATGGAGCTATCCTGTTAGAGAGGTCCAGAACTTACAGTCACGCAGGTTAAATAAACATGGCACAAAAGGAAAGGACAGACAGTAATGGAGCTAGCCTGTTAGAGAGGTCCAGAACTTACAGTCACGCAGGTGAAATAAACATGGCACAAAAGGAAAGGACAGACAGTAATGGAGCTATCCTGTTAGAGAGGTCCAGAACTTACAGTCATGCAGGTGAAATAAACATGGCACAAAAGGAAAGGACAGACAGTAATGGAGCTATCCTGTTAGAGAGGTCCAGAACTTACAGTCACGCAGGTGAAATAAACATGGCACAAAAGGAAAGGACAGACAGTAATGGAGCTATCCTGTTAGAGAGGTCCAGAACTTACAGTCATGCAGGTGAAATAAACATGGCACAAAAGGAAAGGACAGACAGTAATGGAGCTATCCTGTTAGAGAGGTCCAGAACTTACAGTCACGCAGGTGAAATAAACATGGCACAAAAGGAAAGGACAGACAGTAATGGAGCTATCCTGTTAGAGAGGTCCAGAACTTACAGTCACGCAGGTGAAATAAACACGGGACAAAAGGAAAGGACAGACAGTAATGGAGCTATCCTGTTAGAGAGGTCCAGAACTTACAGTCACGCAGGTTAAATAAACATGGCACAAAAGGAAAGGACAGACAGTAATGGAGCTATCCTGTTAGAGAGGTCCAGAACTTACAGTCATGCAGGTGAAATAAACATGGCACAAAAGGAAAGGACAGACAGTAATGGAGCTATCCTGTTAGAGAGGTCCAGAACTTACAGTCACGCAGGTGAAATAAACATGGCACAAAAAGGAAAGGACAGACAGTAATGGAGCTATCCTGTTAGAGAGGTCCAGAACTTACAGTCACGCAGGTGAAATAAACATGGCACAAAAGGAAAGGACAGACAGTAATGGAGCTATCCTGTTAGAGAGGTCCAGAACTTACAGTCACGCAGGTGAAATAAACATGGCACAAAAGGAAAGGACAGACAGTAATGGAGCTATCCTGTTAGAGAGGTCCAGAACTTACAGTCACGCAGGTGAAATAAACATGGCACAAAAGGAAAGGACAGACAGTAATGGAGCTATCCTGTTAGAGAGGTCCAGAACTTACAGTCACGCAGGTGAAATAAACATGGCACAAAAGGAAAGGACAGACAGTAATGGAGCTAGCCTGTTAGAGAGGTCCAGAACTTACAGTCACGCAGGTGAAATAAACATGGCACAAAAGGAAAGGACAGACAGTAATGGAGCTATCCTGTTACAGAGGTCCAGAACTTACAGTCATGCAGGTGAAATAAACATGGCACAAAAGGAAAGGACAGACAGTAATGGAGCTAGCCTGTTAGAGAGGTCCAGAACTTACAGTCACGCAGGTGAAATAAACATGGCACAAAAGGAAAGGACAGACAGTAATGGAGCTATCCTGTTAGAGAGGTCCAGAACTTACAGTCACGCAGGTTAAATAAACATGGCACAAAAGGAAAGGACAGACAGTAATGGAGCTATCCTGTTAGAGAGGTCCAGAACTTACAGTCACGCAGGTGAAATAAACATGGCACAAAAGGAAAGGACAGACAGTAATGGAGCTATCCTGTTAGAGAGGTCCAGAACTTACAGTCACGCAGGTGAAATAAACATGGCACAAAAGGAAAGGACAGACAGTAATGGAGCTAGCCTGTTAGAGAGGTCCAGAACTTACAGTCACGCAGGTGAAATAAACATGGCACAAAAGGAAAGGACAGACAGTAATGGAGCTATCCTGTTACAGAGGTCCAGAACTTACAGTCATGCAGGTGAAATAAACATGGCACAAAAGGAAAGGACAGACAGTAATGGAGCTAGCCTGTTAGAGAGGTCCAGAACTTACAGTCACGCAGGTTAAATAAACATGGCACAAAAGGAAAGGACAGACAGTAATGGAGCTATCCTGTTAGAGAGGTCCAGAACTTACAGTCACGCAGGTTAAATAAACATGGCACAAAAGGAAAGGACAGACAGTAATGGAGCTAGCCTGTTAGAGAGGTCCAGAACTTAGTCACGCAGGTGAAATAAACATGGCACAAAAGGAAAGGACAGACAGTAATGGAGCTATCCTGTTACAGAGGTCCAGAACTTACAGTCATGCAGGTGAAATAAACATGGCACAAAAGGAAAGGACAGACAGTAATGGAGCTATCCTGTTACAGAGGTCCAGAACTTACAGTCATGCAGGTGAAATAAACATGGCACAAAAGCATACCGAAAAAATCTAGCAGTGATATTTGGATGGGTCGTAGCTAAATTATGTGTCAGGCTGCATCATCCATCTTGGAAGTTATGTCTCCTTTTGGTGTACAAAATCACTCAGGTTTACTCAAATCATGCAAAAGTCATACGGGTGGGTCACAGGTAATCTACACAGAGTCATAGGGATGGGTCACAGGTAATCTACACAGAGTCATAGGGATGGGTCACAGGTAATCTACACAGAGTCATAGGGATGGGTCACAGGTAATCTACACAGAGTCATAGGGATGGGTCACAGGTAATCTACACAGAGTCATAGGGATGGGTCACAGGTAATCTACACAGAGTCATAGGGATGGGTCACAGGTAATCTACACAGAGTCATAGGGATGGGTCACAGGAAATCTACACAGAGTCATAGGGATGGGTCACAGAAAATCTATACAAAGTCATACAGATGGGTCACAGGTAATCTACACAGAGTCATACAGATGGGTCACAGGTAATCTACACATAGTCATAGGGATGGGTCACAGGTAATCTACACAGAGTCATAGGGATGAGTCACAGGTAATCTACACAGTGTCATAGGGGTGGGTCACAGGTAATCTACACAGAGTCATAGGGATGGGTCACAGGAAATCTATACAAAGTCATACAGATGGGTCACAGGTAATCTACACATAGTCATAGGGATGGGTCACAGGTAATCTACATAGAGTCATAGGGATGAGTCACAGGTAATCTACACAGAGCCATACGGATGGGTCACAGGTAATCTACATAGAGTCATAGGGATGGGTCACAAGTAATCTACACAGTCATACGGGTGGGTCACAGGTAATCTACACAGCATCATAGGGATAGGTCACAGGTAATCTACACAGAGTCATAGGGATGGGTCACAGGTAATCTACACAGAGTCATAGGGATGGGTCACAGGTAATCTACACAGAGTCATAGCGATGGGTCACAGGTAATCTACACAGAGTCATAGCGATGGGTCACAGGTAATCTACACAGAGTCATAGCGATGGGTCACAGGTAATCTAAACAGAGTCATAGGGATAGGTCACAGGTAGTCTACACAGGGTCATACGGATGGGTCACAGGTAATCTACACAGAGTCATAGGGATGGGTCACCGTTAATCTACATAGAGTCATAGGGATGGGTCACAGGTAATCTACACAGAGTCATATTAATGGGTCACAGGTAATCTAAACAGAGTCATAGGGATGGGTCACAGGTAATCTGCAGAGTCATAGGGATGGGTCACAGGTAATCTACACACAGGCATAGGCGTGGGTCACAGGTAATCTACACAGAGTCATAGGGATGGGTCACAGGTAATCTACACAGTGATGGATCAAATGTAATCTACACAGAGTCATAGGGATGAGTCACAGGTAATCTACACAGAGTCATAGGGGTGGGTTACAGGTAATCTACACAGAGTCATAGGGATGGGTCACAGGAAATCTATACAAAGTCATACAGATGGGTCACAGGTAATCTACACATAGTCATAGGGATGGGTCACAGGTAATCTACATAGAGTCATAGGGATGAGTCACAGGTAATCTACACAGAGTCATAGGGGTGGGTCACAGGTAATCTACACAGAGACATAGGAATGGGTCACAGGTAATCTGCAGAGTCATAGGTATGGGTCACGGGTAATCTACACAGAGTCATTGGGAAGAGTCACAGGTAATCTACACAGAGTCATAGGGATGAGTCACAGGTAATCTACACACAGTCATAGGGATGAGTCACAGGTAATCTACACAGTCATAGGGATGGGTCACAGGTAATCTACACAGATTCATAGGGGTAGGTCACAGGTAATCTACACAGAGTCATAGGGATGGGTCACAGGTAATCTACACAGATTCATAGGGGTAGGTCACAGGTAATCTACACAGAGCCATAGGGATGGGTCCCAGGTAATCTACACAGAGTCATAGGGGTGGGTCACAGGTAATCTACACAGAGTCATAGGGGTGGGTCACAGGTAATCTACACAGGGTAATACGGGGGGCACAGGTAATCTACACAGGGTAATAGGGGTGGGTCACAGGTAATCTACACAGGCTCATATGGGTGGGTCACAGGTAATCTACACAGAGTTATACGGGTGGGTCACAGGTAATCTACATAGAGTCATAGGGATGGGTCACAGGTAATCTACACAGAGCCATACGGATGGGTCACAGGTAATCTACATAGAGTCATAGGGATGGGTCACAAGTAATCTACACAGTCATACGGG
Source organism: Protopterus annectens (assembly GCF_019279795.1). Taxonomy (NCBI): domain Eukaryota; kingdom Metazoa; phylum Chordata; order Ceratodontiformes; family Protopteridae; genus Protopterus; species Protopterus annectens. The sequence goes on along the minus strand of NC_056750.1, from coordinate 870,100,470 downwards.
TGGGTCACAGGTAATCTACACAGCATCATAGGGATAGGTCACAGGTAATCTACACAGAGTCATAGGGATGGGTCACAGGTAATCTACACAGAGTCATAGGGATGGGTCACAGGTAATCTACACTGAGTCATAGCGATGGGTCACAGGTAATCTACACAGAGTCATAGGGATGGGTCACAGGTAATCTACACAGAGTCATAGGGATGGGTCACAGGTAGTCTACACAGGGTCATATGGATGGGTCACAGGTAATCTACACAGAGTCATAGGGATGGGTCACCGTTAATCTACATAGAGTCATAGGGATGGGTCACAGGTAATCTACACAGAGTCATATTAATGGGTCACAGGTAATCTAAACAGAGTCATAGGGATGGGTCACAGGTAATCTGCAGAGTCATAGGGATGGGTCACAGGTAATCTACACAGAGGCATAGGGGTAGGTCACAGGTAATCTACACAGAGTCATAGGGATGGGTCACAGGTAATCTACACAGTGATGGATCAAATGTAATCTACACAGAGTCATATGGATGGGTCACAGGTAATCTACAGAGTCACAGGGATGGGTCACAGGTAATCTACACAGAGTCATAGGGATGGGTCACAGGTAATCTACACAGAGTCATAGGGATGGGTCACAGGTAATCTACATAGAGTCATAGGGATGGGTCACAGGTAATCTACATAGAGTCATAGGGATGAGTCACAGGTAATCTACACAGAGTCATAGGAGTGGGTCACAGGTAATCTACACAGAGTCATAGGGGTGGGTCACAGGTAATCTACACAGAGTTATAGGGGTGGGTCACAGGTAATCTACACAGAGTCATAGGGGTGGGTCACAGGTAATCTACACAAAGTCATAGGGGAGGGTCACAGGTAATCTACACAGAGTCATAGGGGTGGGTCACAGGTAATCTACACAGAGTCATATGGGTGGGTCACGGGTAATCTACACAGATTCACATGGGTGGGTCATGGTTAATCTACACAGAGTCATAGAGAAGGGTCACAGGTAATCTACATAGAGTCATAGGGATGAGTCACATAGGTTCATAGGTTCATACTAGGCTATCTGCCCTAGGGCATTTATAAGCCTAGCCAGAGTATGTTTGGCTTTCGCCACCCATTTTAAATTAATTTTGCTATGCCCTTTTCGAGGTTAGTATACTGTGCCTCTGTCTAACAGTGACACAGAAGTGATACCCGGGGTAAACCTACAATCTCCCATCCACTCATCAAGATTCCTCTTGAAGAGAGTCAATGAGGGACTCTGCCTAACCTGGACTGGGATTTTATTCCAGAGTGAAGGGAGCCTCTGGGTTATGAATCTGTCCCTCCAGCATGTCCTATTTATTTCAGTGCTGAGGTTCAAGTCTCTCGAGCGTGTAGCTCGATGGGATTTGGATTTTTTGAGGTGCAACATGTCCCTTAATTCCGGGTTGGACATGGCCTTATACGTCAGGCACAGGTCACCTCTGAGCAGGCGGTATGCCACTGAGTAGAGCTGGAGTTTCTTTAACTGGGCAGCATATGGTATCTGTTTGAACCCTTTGATCCTCTTGGTGAGGTACTTTTGGGGGTCTTTCCAGTTGCTGCAGGTACTTGGTAAGGTACATCCCAAAAGGGGCATTGTACTCGATTATGGGCCTGATGAGGGATGAGTAAAGAGGCACGATGACCTCCCCTAATCTAGATGTGTATCCCTTCATGATTAGGTGGGCTATATAAAATGTTTTTCTAAACACTTTGGCCACGTGGTTGTCAAATGAGAGATTGCTATCAACTTGGGTCCCCAGGTCCCTAATTACTTCTTCTGTACTTAATGGATTACCACCTATGTGGTAATTTGTGGGCACTTTGTTTTGCCAAAGGGATGACTATACACTTTTGGCGTTTAGCTTGAGGCCATGGCTCTGGCACCAGTTGTCTGTTTCTATGAGGCCCTTTTGGAGGATGCTTGTGTCGGCTGGAGAGTCGATTATGGCGCCCAGTTTGCAGTCATCTGCGAACTTGGTCAGCCACAGTCCTTCTGTGTTGGCCTGTACCTCCGAGAAATATATACCAAACAAGAGAGGTCCCAGGACTGAGCCTTGTGGGACGCCACTTGTAACTGGTTTGGAGTCTGACATGGCTCCAGCAATTCTAACCATGTGGGTTCTGTCCTTGAGCCAGTTTGCAACCCATCAAGTGACATAGGGGTTTATATTTAAGCTGGTGAGCTTATCTATAATGCCCGAGTGGGGTATTGTATCGAAGGCTTTTGCGAGGTCCAGATAGGCTGTGTGGACCACCGTCCCTTCGTCAATGGCCTTGGTGACTGTTTCAAAGAAGTCAACCAGGTTTAAGAGGCAGGATCTGAGAGTCAGGTAATCTACACATAGGGGTGGGTCACAGGTAATCTACACAGAGTCATACGGATGGGTCACATGTAATCTACATAGAGTAATACGGATGGGTCACAGGTAATCTACATAGAGTCATAGGGATGAGTCACAGGTAATCTACACAGAGTCATAGGGATGGGTCACAGGTAATCTACACATAGGGGTGGGTCACAGGTAATCTACACAGAGTCATAGGGGTGGGTCACAGGTAATCTACACAGAGTCATAGGGGTGGGTCACAGGTAATCTACACAGAGTCATAGGGGTGGGTCACAGGTAATCTACACAGGGTAATAGGTAATCTACACAGAGTCATAGGGGTGGGTCACAGGTAATCTCCAGAGAGTCATATGGGTGGGTCACAGGTAATCTACACAGAGTCATATGGGTGGGTCACGGGTAATCTACACAGAGTCATAGAGATGGGTTACAGGTAATCTACACAGAGTCATATGGGTGGGTCACGGGTAATCTACACAGAGTCATAGGGGTGGGTCACAGGTAATCTACACAGAGTCATACGGGTGGGTCACAGGTAATCTACACAGTCATATGGGTGGGTCACAGGTAATCTACACAGAGTCAAAGGGGTGGGTCACAGGTAATCTACATAGCGTCACTGGGATAGGTCACAGGTAATCTACACAGAGTCATAGGGGGGGGTCACAGGTGATCCTCCCTTGTGAGGAGCTGTGTCCTTCTGGTTTACTGCTCTTCTGGAGAAAGTACAGTTGTGTACACTTACCATAAAGGTAGATGTTCAAGTGTACTCACTGTTGCAGTCATTACATTTCAGTAATCTGCTGGCAGATTGCCCTCAGTCAGCCTGATTAACAAAGTTTTGGGTCCTGCGTCGGTTGCTTTCCCCTCTTCCATGATGTCAGGTCGTCAGGAGTAGAAAACATTCAGCCGACGCCATTACATCAGCTTTTCTTGCTCCAGATGTCAGGTGCCCCCCAAATGGGGAGCAAAATATATATAAATAATTAAAAACACAAAAATATACCTCCAAACAAAAGCAAATACACCAAAAAGGCTTTTAAGTTTAGTAAAAGAAAGTAGAGGTATAATAACAGAAAAACAGGGGGCTGGAGGGAGAGTAACCAGGACTGCAACAGTGAATACACTCAAACATCTACATTTATTGTAAGTTTACACAACTGTACTATGTTCTTCGTGTTTCACTGTTGCAGTCATTACATTTGGGTAGATTCCCAAAGCTACGGTTGGGAGGATGGATTTATACAGCATTAGGATTGGCTATAAGGCCCTGCAAAACAGTAGTGGCAAAGCCAGCTCTGGATTTAGAGAAAACTGGTAAGTGATAATGCTTGGTGAAAGTATGAACTGAACTCCAGGTAGCAGCTTCTAGAATATCCTTGGTAGGAACACCTCTGAGAAAGGCTGTAGAGGTAGATGCAGCCCTGGTGGAATGGGATCTGATCCCCTGGGGGAGAGGTTTTCCATGGTGCTTATAACAGAAATTAATACAATGGCTTATCCATTTAGAAATGGTTTGCTTTGAAATAGCTTTTCCCTCTGCCCCTGCAGCAAATGCTACCAGCAGTTGTTCAGATTTTCTTCGAGATTGAGTCCTACTCAAGTAAAATCTAAGTTGTCTGTGTACATCCAATGAATGCAGAATCTGCTCTCCCTTGTTCTGTGGATTGGGAAAGAAAGCTGACAAATGAATGGACTGATTAAGAGCAACACTGGATACCACCACGGGCATGAAGGATGGACTGGTCCTGAGTGACACCCTGTTTGCATGAAAGATGCTGAAAGGCTCCACTGCTATAAGGGCCTGTAATTCAGAAATCCTTCTAGCTGAAGTGATTGCTAAAAGGAAGGCTGTTTTCCGGGAAATAAATTTTAAGTCTGCAGTAGCAGCTGGCTCAAAAGGAGGTAGAGTGAGTTTCTCCAATACAAAGTTAAGGTCCCAGGCTGGGGTTGGAGCTCTCCTGGGAGGTCTCAAGTTTTTGGCCCCCATGAGATACTGCTTTAGCAGAGGATGAGAGAAGGAAGGGGGTTCTGTGTTGTAATGAGCTGATATGGATGAGACATGGATTTTTATGGTAGAAAAATACAGGCCCTTGTGAAGCATCTCAGTTAAATATTGCAAAATCTGAGGTAAATTGGGCACTGCTGTGCTCATCCCTTGAGACTGATTCCAGGCACATAATCTTTTCCAATTGTCAGCATAAGATTTTCTAGTACTAGGTCTTCTCGCTTCCAAAATGACATCCATCACAGGTTTGCTGAGGGATGCTAAGGGGGAATTTAAATGATTAGATAAGCTGCATGATTCAATGTTTGGAGCTGAGGGTGCAGAATTTGGTTCGCCTGCTGAGACAGTAAAGAAGGTGTCTCAGGCAGGTGCCATGGAGAAATTTGTGACAGACTGCATAGGAGTGGGTACCAGTGCTAGCGGGGCCAGTCTGGAGCAATGAAAATCATTTTTGGTTTGTCCTGTTTGACTTTTAGTAGAACTTTGGAGAGCAGAGGCACAGGGGGAAAGGCATAGACTGATAGGTTTTTCCAGCTGAAGGACAGAGCATCTGCTTTCCATGCTTTTTTGTGAGGAGTTCTTGTGCAAAATTTGTCCAACTGGTAGTTCTGGGGTGAAGCAAAAAGATCTATCAGGCAAAAAGATCTATGTCTGGGCTCCCTCATTTGTGTGTCAACATGTAGAAAATCTGTGGTTCCAGTATCCATTTGTGTGGGTCCATGAGATTTCTGCTTAGTTCGTCTGCCAGAATATTCAGCTTTCCTGGCAGGAATTGAGCTTGTAGTTGTACTTGACAGCTCAAGGCCGTGTTCCACAATGCCATGGCTACTCTGCAGAGGGGGTAGGAATGTGTACCCCCCTGCTTGTTTATGTACCACATAACCGTGGTGTTGTCCGTCTTTACCATTAGTTGTCCTGGATGTAGGTAGTTCTTGAAAGCTGTCAGTGCATTCTGTACAGCTAGCATTTCTTTTTGATTGATATGAAGGTGCGTTTGATTTGGGCTCCATTTGCCCTGAATGCACTTCCCTGCCAGATGAGCCCCCCATGCATAGTCTGATGCATCTGTAGTTAAGGCTTGGGTGGCAGGGGGTGGTGTGAATGATAGTCCCTTGTTTTGGTGGCAGGCCTCTGCCCACCATAGGAACTCTAGTTGCAGGCAAGGTATGATAGGAATCATTGTTTCCAGGCTGTGACAATGTTGACTCAATAAACTTTTTAAGTACCACTGACGTTTCCTCATATGCAGTCTTGCATATGGAATTAGAAGAATACAGGAGGCCATGAACCCCAAGGCTTACAGTATTTGTCTTGCAGATAGCAGGGTTTTTGTGGCCACCTGTTTAAAGTAAGTCACCAAATGAATTTGCTTTTCTGGCGTAAGGAAAGCCATCTGGGCAGCTGTATTCAAGCTTTCACCCAGGAATGTAATTTTTTGAGAGGGTACCAGTTGTGATTTCTTTTCGTTTATGGTGTACCCTAGACAAGTTAGAAGTCTTTTTACAAACGCCAGATGTATTAGAAGAAAAGCCTGGTTTTCTGCCTGAATTAGACAATCGTCCAGGTATGGATATATTTGAATATTTCTTTGCCTGCAAAATGCAATTACTGGAGCCAGGCACTTTGTGAATACCCTGGGCACAGTAGACAAGCCAAAGGGCAGTGCAGAGAACTGATAATGCAAGTAGCCTGCTTTGAGGCAGAGGTATCTTCTGCAAGATTCCCTGATTGGGATATGCAGGTATGCTTCTTTTAAATCTAGAGTTGCCAACCAGGCATCTTTGCCTAGCATAGGAAGTAACTGCTGAAGAGTCAGCATCTTGAATTTTGGAATGTCCAGAAAGGTGTTTAGAGTAGACAGGTCCAGGATTGGATGCCATGATTTGTCTTTTCTGGGTACCAGGAAAAGTCTGGAATAGAAACCTTGTCCCTTTTCCTCTTCTGGTACTAGTTGAATTGCCCCCATGTTTAGGGGGGAAAGTACTTGTTTCTGAGCCTCTGCCCACTGATTTGGGGGCAGGTCTGGCCACCCATTTGGTGTTGGCAATGTGTGGAAATGAACTCTGTATCCCTGGGACACTATTTAAAACCCATTTGTCCTGGGTTATAAGTTGCCAGTTTTCCCCCAAAGGGGCGGCTAAGAGGTAAGTGCTTGGTAATTTTACAGGAAAGTCACTGAGACTGTTTACCATAGGGTGGTGTCTTGTTATTTCCAGACTTGGAAGAGAAGGCACCCCATTGCTTAGTTCTGAAAGTCCCTTGGGACTGAAACCTGGTGCTTTTAGAAGTCTGGGTTTGGCTTGAGTGGCTCTGGAAGGAACTGGAAAGGACCAGTTCTTAGTAGGCCAATGTCTACTAAATCTTTGAGGTTGTACTTGTAAGAAATCTTTCACAGTTTGCATAGATCTTTTTTAGAACTTCTTCAGCCTTATTGCCAAACAGACGGTCCTGCTGTAAAGGAGCATCCAACAGTTTTGCTTTAACATGATCAGATAGAGATTGTGCCTTAAGCCAAGCATGGCTTCTAAGCACAGACCCAGTAACTGCAGCCCTGCAAGAGGCCTCCAAAGAATCAAAACCACATTGCAAAGTATGTTTTCCAACTTGTTCAGCTAAATGTAATAAATCCTGTAAATCCTTATTTTCCACACAGTCAGAAATCAACATCATTTTCTGTTTAAGCAGTCCCATGATATGCTGTTGATATTTTAGCATATGGAATTGACAGTTTAAAGCCCTGATTGCCAAGGTTGCAGAAGTATAAACCTTTTTACCCCATCTATCCAGTGCCCTGGAGTCTCTATCAGAAGGGGTAGGATTTTTAGCAGTAGAAGCCTTAATGCCCTTGGGCCCTTGAGAAATGGTTTCGGGGTCCGCAACAGGATTTTTGAAAAGGAATTTGTGGGAGTCAGAAACACTGTAGTATCTGTCTGATTTACAAGGGGCCGGAGGCAGGGAATCAGGGGCCATAAACACATCATCAACAATGTCTGGAACAGGAGGTATAGCCAAAGGCCTATGCTGAGGAAGAAGGAAATCCCTAAGCCTCTTTTTGGATTCAGAAAAATCCTGACTTTCCCAGTGGAAATGGTCCCTTAAGGTATGTAAAGTTTCCCCAAAAAAAAATTCCTCAAGGGGAGAAGCAGAAGGAATGGAATCCTCTGCATCAGAATCCTCGTAAGTAGGTATGGACAAATCTTGTTCATTATAAGCGTCAGAAGAAACAGAGTTCTGTTCAGTGGAATTATAGTCAAGTTCAGCCCTAGGCCTCTTAGAAGCGGGGGGGGGGGGTTGACTACCCCTGATTAGAGTAATTAAATCTTCAGCCATTTTGATCATTTGTTTTCTAGGCATAGGTGCCTGAACATGTGGCCTGGGCGTCGGTTTGTTTAGACATAGTTCGAGATTTTGGCCTTAATATTGAAGGTGGTGTTGGTTTAATATGCAAGTCTGTAGGCCTGAATACACCCTCAGAATCCGGTGCCTGCACAGCGGCTCCAAACCCATTCAAGGTAGAGACATCCGCGGGTTCCATAGGTGAAGCATCTCACGACATACCAGACTCCGAATGGGTCTCAGCAGAGGCCTGCGAATCAGAAGTAGTGGGCATCAGGGGCCGCGAAAGCACCTCACTGAGTACCAGCAAACTGGCGACTGACTTAGGAAATGCATCGTCGGCAGTTTTGGACCTCAACGGCCTGTCTCTGTCTTTTTCTTTGCATTTTTTTGGTATTCCGGTAGTCGGATGGCTAAGCAACATCATTTCTGGATAATTAAACAGAGAACCGAAATATTTAGAAGCAAAAATGTACCGATGACGGATAGTGCGCTGATTAAATAAAGCACAAAACCGACAGCAAGGTACTTTGTGGTCAGGGCCTAGGCAAGGAATACAGTACAAATGAAAATCCTTATGAGGTATTTGCTTCCCACAAGTAATACAATTATTAACTTTTACCAACATCGGTAAGGAGCAAGAAAAAGTTTCCACAACAGGGTACTTAGCTTTTAGTTGAAGACTTCGGTTCTGAAATTGGAAAACGAAAATTTCAGGAGTCGGCCAACCGGCACTTGCAAACTGCTTCTGCTTCGAGCACCGCGTGGCAGGAAAGACTGATGTAAAGGCGTCGGCTGCATGTTTTATACATGGAAGAAGGGACAGCAACCAACGCAGGACCAAAGACTTTAATCAGGCCGACTGAGGGTGACCTGCCAGCAGATTACCCAAATGTAATGACTGCAACAGTGAAACACGAAGAACATCTGTGCCTGTCTGGTGACTATATCTTGCAACTTCATGCACACTGTGGAGATCTATAGCCAGTACTGAGACATTCAAGCATGTTACTAAAAAATCTGCCCTGTGGGGTCACTGGCCTTTGCAAGTAATATCCAGGTTATCTAAGCATATCTAGAGTACGTAGCATCATCTTCTCCTCTGTTTTCTAGCTAAGGGAAAAACAAAAGAAGATGAAAAGATGTCTTTGCTCATACCAGACTAGACCTAAAAGCTATGCCATGACTTGTGGGATGCTAAGCAGGAGCTATGCCATGACTTGTGGGATGCTAAGTAGGAGCTATGCCATGACTTGTGGGATGATAAGAAGGTGCTATGCCATGACTTGTGGGACGCTAAGCAGGAACTATGCCATGACTTGTGGGATGCTAAGCAGGAGCTATGCCATGACTTGTGGGACGCTAAGCAGGAGCTATGCCATGACTTGTGGGATGCTAAGAAGGAGCTATGCCATGACTTGTGGGACGATAAGCAGGAGCTATGCTATGACTTGTGGGACACTAAGCAGGAGCTATGCCATGACTTGTGGGATGCTAAGCAGGAGCTATGTCATGACTTGTGGCATGCTAAGAAGGAGCTATGCCATGACTTGTGGCATGCTAAGAAGGAGCTATGCCATGACTTGTGGGAAGTTAAGCAGGAGCTATGCCATGACTTGTGGGATGCTATGCAGGAGCTATGCCATGACTTGTGAGACGCTAAGCAGGAGCTATGCCATGACTTGTGGGACGCTAAGCAGCAGCTATGCCATGACTTGTGGGACGCTAAGAAGGAGCTTTGCCATGACTTGTGGGACGCTAAGCAGGAGCTATGCCATGACTTATGGGACGCTAACCAGGAGCTATGCCATGACTTGTGGAATGCTAAGCAAGAGCTATGCCATGACTTTGTGGGACACTAAGCAGGAGCTATGCCATGACTTGTGGGATGCTAAGCAGGATCTATGCCATGACTTGTGGAATGCTAAGTAAGAGCTATGCCATGACTTTGTGGGACGCTAAGTAAGAGCTATGCCATGACTTTGTGGGACGCTAAGCAGGAGCTATGCCATGACTTGTGGAACGCTACGCAGGAGCTATGCCATGACTTATGGAACGCTAAGCAGGAGCTATGCTATGACTTGTAGGACGATAAGCAGGAGCTATGCCTAGACTTGTGGGATGCTAAGATGGAGCTATGCCATGACTTGTGAGACGCTAAGCAGGAGTTATGACATGACTTGTGAGACGATAAGAAGGAGCTATGCCATGACTTGTGGGACGATAAGCAGGAGCTATGCCATGACTTGTGAGATGCTAAGCAGGAGCTATGCCATGACTTGTGGGACACTAAGAAGGAGCTATGCCATGACTTGTGGGATGCAAAGAAGGAGCTATGCCATGACTTGTAGAACGCTAAGCAGGAGCTATGCCATGACTTGTGGGGCGCTAAGCAGGAGCTATGCCATAACTTGTGAAATGCTAAGCAGGAGCTATGCCGTGACCTGTGGGATGCTAAACGGGAGCTATGCCATGACTTGTGGGACGCTAAGTAAGAGCTATGCCATGACAAGTAAGAGCTATGCCATGACTTTGTGGGACGCTAAGCAGGAGCTATGCCATGACTTGTGGAATGCTAAGCAGGAGCTATGCCATGACTTGTGGAACGCTAAGCAGGAGCTATGCCATGACTTGTAGGACGATAAGCAGGAGCTATGCCTAGACTTGTGGGATGCTAAGAAGCAGCTATGCCATGACTTGTGGGATGCTAAGCAGGAGCTATGCCATGACTTGTGGGATGCTAAGCAGGAGCTATGACATGACTTGTGGGACACTAAGCAGGAGCTATGACATGACTTGCGGCACGCTAAGCAATAGCTATGCCATGACTTGTGGGACGCTAAGCAGGAGCTATGCCATGACTTGTGGGACGCTAAGGAGCTATGCCATGACTTGTGGGATGAATAGCTATGCCATGACTTGTGGGATGCTAAGCAGGAGCTATGCCATGACTTGTGGGACGCTAAGCAGGAGCTATGCCATGACTTGTGGAATGCTAAGTAAGAGCTATGCCATAACTTGTGGGACGCTAAGAAGGAGCTATTCCATGACTTGTGGGACGATAAGAAGGAGCTATGCCATGACTTGTGGGACGCCAAGCAGGAGCTATGCCATAACTTGTGGGACACTAAGAAGGAGCTATGCCATGACTTGTGGGATGCAAAGAAGGAGCTATGCCATGACTTGTAGAACGCTAAGCAGGAGCTATGCCATGACTTGTGGGGCGCTAAGCAGGAGCTATGCCATAACTTGTGAAATGCTAATCAGGAGCTATGCCATGACTTGTGGGATGCTAAACGGGAGCTATGCCATGACTTGTGGGATGCTAAGTAGGAGCTATGCCATGACTTGTGGGACGCTAAGAAGGAGCTATGCCATGACTTGTGGGCCACTAAGCAGGAGCTATGCCATGACTTGTGGGACGCTAAGCAGGAGCTATGCCATGACTTATGGGACGATAAGAAGAAGTTATGCTATGACTTGCGGGACGCTAAGAAGGAGCTATGCTATGACTTGTGGGACGATAAGAAGGAGCTATGCCATGGCTTGTGGGATGCTAAGAAGGAGCTATGCCATGACTTGTGGGATGCTAAGAAGGAGCTATGCCATGACTTGTAGAACGCTAAGCAGGAGCTATGTCATGACTTGTAGAACGCTAAGCAGGAGTTATGCCATGACTTGTGGGATGCTAAGCAGGAGCTATGCCATGACTTGTGGGACACTAAGAAGGAGCTATGCCATGACTTGTGGGATGCTAAGCAGGAGCTATGCCATGACTTGTGGGATGCTAAGGAGGAGCTATGCCATAACTTGTGGGAAGTTAAGCAGGAGCTATGCCATGACTTGTGGGACGCTAAGCAGGAGCTATGCCATGACTTGTGGGACACTAAGAAGGAGCTATGCCATGACTTGTGGGATGCTAAGCAGGAGGTATGCCATGACTTGTAGAACGCTAAGCAGGAGCTATGTCATGACCTGTGGGACGCTAAGCAGGAGCTATGCCATGACTTGTGGGACGCTAAGAAGGAGCTATGGCATGACTTGTGAGACGTTAAGCAGGAGCTATGCCATGTCTTGTGAGATGCTAAGCAGGAGCTATGCCATGACTTGTGAGATGCTAAGCAGGAGCTATGCCATGACTTGTGGGACGCTAAGGAGCTATGCCATGACTTGTGGGACGCTAAGCAGGAGCTATGCCATGACATGTGGGATGCTAAGCAGGAGCTATGCCATGACTTGTGGGACGCTAAGCAGGAGCTATGCCATGACTTGTAGAACGCTAAGCAGGAGCTATGTCATGACTTGTGGGACGCTAAGCAGGAGCTATGCCATGACTTGTGGGACGCTAAGAAGGAGCTATGGCATGACTTGTGAGACGTTAAGCAGGAGCTATGCCATGACTTGTGAGACGCTAAGCAGGAGCTATGCCATGACTTGTGAGATGCTAAGCAGGAGCTATGCCATGACTTGTGGGACGCTAAGAAGGAGCTATGCCATGACTTGTGGGATGCTAAGCAGGAGCTATGCCATGACTTGTGGAATGCTAAGCAGGAGCTATGCCATGACTTGTGGGATGCTAAGCAGGAGCTATGCCATGACTTGTGGGACGCCCTAGCAGGAGCTATGCCATGACTTGTGGGACGCTAAGCAGGAGCTAAGCCATGATTTGTGGGACGCTAAGCAGGGGCTATGCCATGACTTGTGGGACGCTAAGCAGGAGCTATGCCATGACTTGTGGGACGCTAAGCAGGAGCTATGCCATGACTTGTGGGACGCTAAGCAGGAGCTATGCCATGACTTGTGGGACGCTAAGAAGGAGCTATGCCATGACTTGTGGGATGCTAAGCAGGAGCTATGCCATGACTTGTAGAATGCTAAGCAGGAGCTATGCCATGACTTGTGGGATGCTAAGCAGGAGCTATGCCATGACTTGTGGGATACTAAGAAGGAGCTATGCCATGACTTGTAAGATGTTAAGCAGGAGCTATGCCATGACTTGTGAGACGTTAAGCAGTAGCTATGTCATGACTTGTGGGATGCTAAGCAGTATGCCATGACTTGTGGGACACTAAGAAGGAGCTATGCCATGACTTGTGGAATGCTGAGTATGAGCTATGCCATGACTTGTGGGATGCTAAGAAGGAGCTATGCCATGACTTGTGGAACGCTGAGTAAGAGCTATGCCATGACTTGTTGGATGCTAAGAAGGAGGTATGCCATGACTTGTGGAACGCTAAAGCAGGAATTAAGCCATGACTTGTGGAATGCTAAGTAAGAGCTATGCCATGACTTGTGGAACGCTAAGTAAGAGCTATGCCATGACTGGTGGAATGCTAAGTAAGAGCTATGCCATGACTTGTGGGATGCTAAGAAGGAGCTATGCCATGACTTGTGGAATGCTAAGCAAGGCTGGGTACACATGAAGGCCTTTAAATCTGAAATCATCCTAGCAAATGAACAGCTAGACTTCATATGAAGGAAAAGTTTGTTGTTTAGTCATTTAGTCAAATCCACATCTTCATAACAGCAATGACCATCACACAAGCCATGTCTACCAACTGCTTCTTCTTTAAATATTTACAAATTATTATTCATTACCTTGGTAATGCTGCCTACCCACTTAGCCTCTGCTGCCTCTATCTTCTTTTGCCTTAAATCTTTCCCAATATCAGTGTCTTCTCTATTGAATCCTATCTTTGCATAATGTGGACAGAGTTTTCAAGTTTTATCAGACCATCTAGTAAAAAGTGACAGTTTATTTCCTTGGATGACTTGAACTTCTTGTATTCCAAGGAATTCTGAATTCTTTTCCAACATCACAGTTCCAAAGCATCACTTTGCAGTACAGAGCCTTACGTATAGTCTAGCTCACACAAGCTCAGTCATAATAACAATAATAATCAAACTTGTAGCCACATTATAGATCATCGAGGTGTTTGTCACCAAGTAGAGTCATATATTCATTTTTAAAAAGAGAGTAGGCTGTTGCATTTCCTAATACTTAAAGGAAGGCCATTCCAACTTCCTTCCAGCTTGGAAGAGAAACAAATTGCTCCTTGTATCACTTATGGTGCTGGTAAGTATAGAAATATAGTATTTCTGCTCACAACCAAATGTTTATATTCTTACCCCCCAAAAATGTTGCCATAATGTTGCCTTTTGGAAGTTTATTAAATAAATATCAGGTTATTCCTGAATAATGCTGATAAAAAGGTGATAGATGCTCAAGCCTTTTCCATAACTGACATGTTTAATTTTCCCACTCCATCTAGCAGAAAAGTTTGCATCTTTTCAACCCTTGTAATACGAGAACTGTTAGAAGAAGCAGTGAAAAATTTGATTATAGGTCTAAACCTAGAGTTATATGAATGGATAAGGTCCGTTCATCCCTACTCGAGAAGCAGTGCAGAATATTCAAATTTACAACTTATATCAATAAATATACCTGGGTCCATTTACAACCGATACTAATAAGTATACGTAGGTCCATTTACAACCGATACTAATAAGTATATGTAGGTCCATTTACAACCGATATTAAGTATACGTAGGTCCATTTACAACCGATGTTAATAAGTATACGTAGGTCCATTTACAACCAATATTAATAAGTATATGTAGGTCCATTTACAACCGATATTAATAAGTACACGTAGGTCCATTTACAACCGATGTTAATAAGTATACGTAGGTCCATTTACAACCGATATTAATAAGGATACATAAGTCCATTTACAACCGATATTAATAAGTATTCGTAAGTCCATTTACAACCGATATTAATAAGTATACATAGGTCCATTTACAACCGATGTTAATAAGTACACGTAGGTCCATTTACAACCGATATTAGTAAGTACACGTAGGTCCATTTACAACCGATATTAATAAGTATACATAGGTCCATTTACAACCGATATTAATAAGTATACGTAGGTCCATTTACATCCGATGTTAATAAGTATACGTAGGTCCATTTACAATCGATATTAATAAGTATACGTAGGTCCATTTACAACCAATGTTAATAAGTATACGTAGGTCCATTTACAACCAATATTAATAAGTATACGTAGGTCCATTTACAACTTATATTAATAAGAATACCTAGGCCAATTTACAACCGATAATAATAAGCATACGTAGATCCATTTACAACTTATATTAATAAGTAAACGTAGGTCCATTTACAACCAATATTAATAAGTATACGTAGGTCCATTTACAACTTATATTAATAAGAATACATAGGCCAATTTACAACCGATAATAATAAGCATACGTAGATCCATTTACAACTTATATTAATAAGTAAACGTAGGTCCATTTACAACCAATATTAATAAGTATACGTAGGTCCATTTACAACTTATATTAATAAGAATACCTAGGCCAATTTACAACCGATAATAATAATAAGCATACGTAGATCCATTTACAACTTATATTAATAAGTAAACGTAGGTCCATTTACAACCAATATTAATAAGTATACGTAGGTCCATTTACAACTTATATTAATAATAAAACATAGGTCAATTTACAACCGATATTAATAAGTATACATAGATCCATTTACAACCGATATTAATAAGTATATGTAGGTCCATTTACAACCGATATTAATAAGTATACGTAGGTCCATTTACAACCAATATTAATAAGTATACGTTGGTCCATTTACAACCGATACTAATAAGTATATGTAGGTCCATTTACAACTGACATTAATAAGTATATGTAGGTCCATTTACAACCAATATTAATAAGTATACGTGGGTCCAGTTACAACTTATATTAATAAGAATACCTAGGCCAATTTACAACCGATAATAATAAGCATACGTACATCCATTTACAACTTATATTAATAAGTATACATAGGTCCATTTACAACCAATATTAATAAGTATACGTAGGTCCATTTACAACTTATATTAATAATAAAACCTAGGTCAATTTACAACCGATATTAATAAGTATACGTAGGTCCATTTACAACCAATATTAATAAGTATACGTAGGTCCATTTACAACTGATACTAATAAGTATATGTAGGTCCATTTGCAACTGACATTAATAAGTATATGTAGGTCCATTTACAACCAATATTAATAAGTATACGTAGGTCCATTTACAACCGATATTAAGTATATATAGGTCCATTTACAACCGATGTTAATAAGTATACGTAGATCCATTTACAACCGATATTAATAAGTATATGTAGGTCCATTTACAACTTATATTAATAATAAAACCTAGGTCAATTTACAACCGATATTAATAAGTATACATAGGTCCATTTACAACTTATATTAATAAGTATAAGTAGCTCCATTTACAACTTATATTAATAAGTATATGTGGGTCTATTTACAACCGATATTGATAAGTATATGTAGATCCATTTACAACCAATATTAATAAGTATATTTAGGTCCATTTACAACCGATATTAATAAGTATACGTAGGTCCATTTACAACTTATATTAATAATAAAACCTAGGACAATTTACAAACGATATTAATAAGTATACGTAGGTTCATTTACAACTTATATTAATAAGTATAAGTAGGTCCATTTACAACTTATATTAAGTATACATAGGTCCATTTACAACTTGTATTAATAAGTACGTGTAGGTCCATTTACAATTTATATTAATAAGTATATGTAGGTCCATTTACAACTTATATTAATAAGTATACATAGGTCCATTTACAACCAATATTAATAAGTATACATAGGTCCATTTACAACTGATAAGTATACATAGGTCCATTTACAACTTGTATTAAGTACATGTAGGTCCATTTACAATTTATATTAATAAGTATACATAGGTCCATTTACAACTGACATTAATAAGTACACGTAGGTCCATTTACAACTTACATTAATAAGAATACCTAAGTCCATTTACAACTTACTGTATATTAATAAGTATACATAGATCCATTTACAAGTTATATTAATAAGTATACGTAGGTCCATTTACAAGTTATATTAATAAGTATACATAGGTACATTTACAACTTATATTAATAAGTATAGGTAGTACCATTTACAACCGATATCAAGAGGACCTAGGCCCATTTACAACCAGTATTAATAAGTATACTTAGATCCAAATACAACAGATATTAATAAGTATACATAGGTCCATTTACAACCGATACTAATAAGTATACCCTGGTCCATTTACAACCGATGTTAATAGGACCTAGGTCCGTTTACAACCAATATTAATAAGTATACTTACATCAGAATACAACTGATATTAATAAGTATATGTAGATCCATTTGCAACTTATATCAATAAGTTTATATAGGTCCATTTACAACTTATATTAATAAGAATACCTAGGTCAATTTACAACTGATATTAAGTATATGTAGGCCCATTTACAATTGATATTAATAAGTATACGTAGGTCCATTTACAACCGATGTTAATAAGTATACGTAGGTCCATTTACAACCAATATAAAGGATAGTGAGGGAAAGGTACTCACAAGAGAGGAGAGTGTGTTAGTAGATGGAAAGAGTATTTTGAGAGGCTGATGAATGAAGAGAATGAGAGAGAGAGAAGGTTGGATGATGTGGGGATAGTGAATCAGGAAGTGAAACAGATTAGCAAGGAGGAATTAAGGGCAGCTATGAAGAGGATGAAGAATGGAAAGGCTGTTGGCCCAGATGACATACCAATGGAAGCATGGAGGTGCTTAGGAGAAATGGCAGTGGAATTTCTAACTAGATTGTTTAATGAAATTTTGGAAAGTCAGAGGATGCCTGAGGAGTGGAGAAAAAGTGTTTTGGTACCTATCTTTAAGAATAAGGGTGATGTGCAGAGCTGCAGTAACTACAGAGGGATAAAACTGATTAGTCACAGCTTGAAGTTATGGGAAAGAGTAGTGGAAGCTAGGTTAAGAAGGGAGGTGATGATTAGTGATCAGCAGTATGGTTTCATGCCAGGAAAGAGCACTACAGATGCAATGTTTGCTCTGAGAGTGTTGTTGGAGAAATACAGAGAAGGTCAGAAGGAGTTGCATTGTGTCTTTGTAGACTTGGAGAAAGCATATGACAGGGTGCCTAGAGAAGAGTTGTGGTATTGTATGAGGAAGTCGGGAGTGGCAGAGAAGTATGTAAAAGTGGTACAGGATATGCACGAGGGTAGTGTGACAGTGGTGAGGACTGCAGTGGGAGTGACAGATCCGTTTAAGGTGGAGGTGGGATTACATCAAGGATTAGCTCTGAGTCCTTTCTTATTTGCAGTGGTGATGGACAGGTTGACAGATGAAATCAGACAGGAGGCCCCGTGGACTATGATGTTTGCAGATGACATTGTGATCTGTAGTGAGAGTAGGAATCAGGTTGAGGAGACTCTGGAGAGGTGGAGATATGCTCTAGAGAGCAGAGGAATGAGGGTCAGCAGGGCTAAGACAGAATATATGTGTGTAAATCAGAGGGAGGGTAGAGGAATGGTGAGGATGCAGGGAGTAGAGCTGGTAAAGGTGGACGAGTTTAAGTACTTGGGATCAACAGTTCAGAGTAATGGTGAATGTGGAAGAGAGGTGAAGAAGAGAGTACAGGCAGGGTGGAATGGGTGGAGAAGAGTGTCAGGAGTGATTTGTGACAGACGGGTATCAGTAAGAGTGAAAGGGAAGGTCTACAAGAGTGTAGTGAGACCAGCTATGTTATATGGGTTGGAGACAGTGGCACTGACAAAAAGGCAGGAGTCAAAGCTGGATGTGGCAGAGTTAAAGATGTTAAGATTTGCACTCAGTGTGACTAGGATGGATAGGATTAGGAATCAGTATATTAGAGGATCAGCTCATGTTGGACAGTTTGAAGACAAAGCAAGAGAGACGAGATTGCGTTGGTTTGGACATGTGCTGAGGAGGGATGATGGGTATATTGGGAAAAAGATGCTAAGGATGGAGCTGCCAGGTAAGAGGAATAGAGGAAGGCCTAAGATGAGGTTTATGGACGTGGTGAGAGAGGACATGCAGGCGGTTGGTGTGACAGAGCAAGATGCAGAGGATAGGAAGAAATGGAAAGAGATGATCCGCTGTGGCGACCCCTAACGGGAAAAGCCGAAAGAGAATGATGATGATGATTAATAAGTGTAGGTCCATTTACAACCGATATTAATAAGTACACGTAGGTCCATTTACAACCGATGTTAATAAGTATACGTAGGTCCATTTACAACCGATATTAATAAGTATACGTAAGTCCATTTACAACCGATATTAATAAGTATTTGTAAGTCCATTTACAACCGATATTAATAAGTATACATAGGTCCATTTACAACCGATGTTAATAAGTACACGTAGGTCCATTTACAACCGATATTAATAAGTATACATAGGTCCATTTACAACCGATATTAATAAGTATACGTAGGTCCATTTACATCCGATGTTAATAAGTATACGTAGGTCCATTTACAATTGATATTAATAAGTATACGTAGGTCCATTTACAACCAATGTTAATAAGTATACGTAGGTCCATTTACAACCAATATTAATAAGTATACGTAGGTCCATTTACAACCAATATTAATAAGTACACGTAGGTCCATTTACAACTTATATTAATAAGAATACCTAGGCCAATTTACAACCGATAATAATAAGCATACGTAGATCCATTTACAACTTATATTAATAAGTAAACGTAGGTCCACTTACAACCAATATTAATAAGTATACGTAGGTCCATTTACAACTTATATTAATAAGAATGCACAGGCCAATTTACAACCGATAATAATAAGCATACGTAGATCCATTTACAACTTATATTAATAAGTAAACGTAGGTCCATTTACAACCAATATTAATAAGTATACGTAGGTCCATTTACAACTTATATTAATAATAAAACATAGGTCAATTTACAACCGATATTAATAAGTATACATAGATCCATTTACAACCGATATTAATAAGTATATGTAGGTCCATTTACAACCGATATTAATAAGTATACGTAGGTCCATTTACAACCAATATTAATAAGTATACGTTGGTCCATTTACAACCGATACTAATAAGTATATGTAGGTCCATTTACAACTGACATTAATAAGTATATGTAGGTCCATTTACAACCAATATTAATAAGTATACGTGGGTCCAGTTACAACTTATATTAATAAGAATACCTAGGCCAATTTACAACCGATAATAATAAGCATACGTAGATCCATTTACAACTTATATTAATAAGTATACATAGGTCCATTTACAACCAATATTAATAAGTATACGTAGGTCCATTTGCAACTTATATTAATAATAAAACCTAGGTCAATTTACAACCGATATTAATAAGTATACGTAGGTCCATTTACAACCAATATTAATATGTATACGTAGGTCCATTTACAACTGATACTAATAAGTATATGTAGGTCCATTTACAACTGACATTAATAAGTATATGTAGGTCCATTTACAACCAATATTAATAAGTATACGTAGGTCCATTTACAACCGATATTAAGTATATATAGGTCCATTTACAACCGATGTTAATAAGTATACGTAGATCCATTTACAACCGATATTAATAAGTATATGTAGGTCCATTTACAACTTATATTAATAATAAAACCTAGGTCAATTTACAACCGATATTAATAAGTATACATAGGTCCATTTACAACTTATATTAATAAGTATAAGTAGGTCCATTTACAACTTATATTAATAAGTATATGTGGGTCTATTTACAACCGATATTAATAAGTATATGTAGATCCATTTACAACCAATATTAATAAGTATATTTAGGTCCATTTACAACCGATATTAATAAGTATACGTAGGTCCATTTACAACTTATATTAATAATAAAACCTAGGACAATTTACAAACGATATTAATAAGTATACGTAGGTTCATTTACAACTTATATTAATAAGTATAAGTAGGTCCATTTACAACTTATATTAATAAGTATACATAGGTCCATTTACAACTTGTATTAATAAGTACGTGTAGGTCCATTTACAATTTATATTAATAAGTATATGTAGGTCCATTTACAACTTATATTAATAAGTATACATAGGTCCATTTACAACCAATATTAATAAGTATACATAGGTCCATTTACAACTGATAAGTATACATAGGTCCATTTACAACTTGTATTAAGTACATGTAGGTCCATTTACAATTTATATTAATAAGTATACATAGGTCCATTTACAACTGACATTAACAAGTACACGTAGGTCCATTTACAACTTACATTAATAAGAATACCTAAGTCCATTTACAACTTACTGTATATTAATAAGTATACATAGATCCATTTACAAGTTATATTAATAAGTATACGTAGGTCCATTTACAAGTTATATTAATAAGTATACATAGGTCCATTTACAACTTATATTAATAAGTATAGGTAGTACCATTTACAACCGATATCAAGAGGACCTAGGTCCATTTACAACCAGTATTAATAAGTATACTTAGATCCAAATACAACAGATATTAATAAGTATACATAGGTCCATTTACAACCGATACTAATAAGTATACCCTGGTCCATTTACAACTGATGTTAATAGGACCTAGGTCCATTTACAACCAATATTAATAAGTATACTTACATCAGAATACAACTGATATTAATAAGTATATGTGGATCCATTTGCAACTTATATCAATAAGTTTATATAGGTCCATTTACAACTTATATTAATAAGAATACCTAGGTCAATTTACAACTGATATTAAGTATATGTAGGCCCATTTACAATTGATATTAATAAGTATATGTAGGTTCATTTACAACTGATATTAATAAGTATATATAGGTCCATTTACAATTTATATTAATAAGTATACGTAGGTCCATTTACAACCAATATTAATAAGTATATGTAGGTCCATTTACAACTTATATTAATAAGTATATGTAGGTCCATTTACAATTTATATTAATAAGCATACCCACATTCATTCATAACCAGTATTAATAAGCCCAGGTACCTGACTGTGTGTTCAGGAAAGAATAGCCGAAAATCTTACTGTGACCAAGGTGTTCACTTTCTCTCCAAATCTGTCTATGATCTTGCTCCCCTTGTCTTTGGGGGAGCATGCTTAATCCTTGTGACTGTTCAGGCAGTGTAGCAGCTTCCACAGATACTATCAGAGGGCCAGTTCAGGGGTTTATACAGGTACACCCAGTAATATCTAGATGGCTTTTTAGTGGAGAGCACCTCTGAGTCTGAATTTAAATATCTTGAATAAAAGGGCGAGAGGGTGGGTACGACCCCTTTGAGTTTGAATTTAAATATTCTGAATCAAAGGCTGGAAGGGTGGGTACAAACCCTTTACGTCCGACTTTAAATATCCTGAAACAAAGGCTGGGAGGGTGGGTACGACTCCTGTGAGTCTGAATTTAAGTATCCTGAACCAAGGCTGGGACCGTGGGTACGACCACTGTAAGTCTGAATTTAAGTATAACGAATCAAAGGCTGGGAGGGGGGTACAACCCCTGAGTGTCTGAATTTAAATATCCTGAATAAAAGGTTGGGAGGGTGGGTATGACCCAAGTGGGTCTGAATTTAAATATGCTGAATCAAAGGCTGGGAGTTTGGGTAGGTATAACTCCTGTGAGTCTGAATTTGAATATCCTGAATCAAAGGCTCGGACGGTGGGTAAGACCACTGTGACTCTGAATTTAAATATAATGAATCAAAAGCTGGGAGGGGGGTACAACCCCTGTGAGTCTGAATTTAATTATCCTGAATCAATGGTTGGGGAGGGTGGGGTACAACCCCTGTGAGTCTGAATTTAAATATCCTGAATGAAAAGCTGGGAGTTTGAGTAGGACCCCTGTGAGTCTGAATTTAATTATCCTGAATCAATGTCTGGGAGGGGGGTACAACCCCTGTGAGTGTGAATTTAAATATGCTGACTCAAGGGCTGGGAGTTTGGGTGGGTACAACTCCTGTGAGTCTGAATTTAAATATCCTGAATAGAAGGCTGGGAGGGTGGGTATGACTCCTGTGAGTCTGAATTTAAGTCTGCTAAATCAAAGGCTGGGAGGATGGACACAGCCCCTGTGTGTCTGTATTGTGTGGCAAAAACTGTAGCTACTGTTTTTTTTTTTCACAAAGTAGCAAACAATCTGCTACAATTTAAAAAGGTCAGAGTTTATACTGATTTTTTTTTGCTCCAGATAAGAGAAGAACAGACTTGATTATTCCTTACATAAGGAGTGCCAGATCAGCAAAGAACTTTTTTTTTTAAGTTAAACTTGAGGGGTGTCAAACTGGAGGCTAGCAGAGAGAACCGCTATTGCTATACCTCTACATACAAGGCACTGTCAGTGAAAGTCTTTGGTTGGAATTTGCCTTCCATGCATACACATACTTATTTCAACACTTTTCCAGGGATTTCCTGGGCCATATAGATGTAAATTGCAGTCCAGTTGTTAGTTTTCAGTCAAATCAGGCAACTGTAGACACAAGCATAACATATAAGGAATCAAAACAAAGAAAAAGAAATCCCAAACTGAGGAATCAAAACAAAGAAAAAGAAACCCCAAACTGAGGAATCAAAACAAAGAAAAAGAAATCCCAAACTGAGGAATCAAAACAAAGAAAAAGAAATCCCAAACTGAGGAATCAAAAAGTACAGTTTTGTACCTACCATAAATGTAGATGTTCGAGGATCCACATTGCTGCAGTCCTAACCATTGGGGTAGTCCGCTGTCCAGTCGGCCCGAATACCAAAGTATATGGCTGACGTCGGTCAAGGCGCATTAGACTGACGTCAGGACGTCAGGGTACTAATGCGCATGACCGACGTCATATCCTCAGTCTTTTCTTGCCCCAGATGTCAGAAGACCCTAAAAAAACAAGGCCCAATCCAAAACACCAAAAAGCCCTGCACCAAACCTATATACAATATATATATACACATGTACAATAAAATATAGCAACTCACACCACCACCCCTAAACACAGAGGGGAAGGCGGAGGAGTAAATTGGACTGCAGCAATGTCGATCCACGAACATCTACATTTATGGTAGGTACAAAACTGTACTATGTTCTTCATTCCACATTGCTGCAGTCCTAACCATTGGGTAGAATCCCAAAGCAGAGGTAAGGGAGGCTGGCAAATCATAAGGAAGCAGGAGCTGTCAACATGCCTTGCAAAATAGCTGTGGCAAAACCAGCCCTAGATTTAGAGTAGAGAGGAAGGTGGTAATGCTTAGAGAAAGTATGCACTGAACTCCAAGTAGCTGCCTCCAAAATATCCTTAGTTGCCACCGCCCTTAGAAATGCTGTTGAAGTGGCAGTAGCCCTAGTGGAATGAGGCCTAATCCCAGCTGGAATCTCCTTGCCATGATGGGAATAACAAAATGAAATGCAAAACCGAATCC
Organism: Protopterus annectens; assembly: GCF_019279795.1. Lineage (NCBI taxonomy): Eukaryota > Metazoa > Chordata > Ceratodontiformes > Protopteridae > Protopterus > Protopterus annectens. The sequence continues at coordinate 870,076,303 of NC_056750.1, read as the reverse complement.
ACTTAGAAATAGTTTGCTTAGACACAGGCTTGCCCTGAGAACTCAAAGCAAAAGAAACAAACAACTGCTGAGACTGCCTGAAACCCTTAGTCCTGCTTAAATAATAACGCAACTGCCTATGTACATCTAAAGTGTGCAAAATCTTTTCCCCTTTATTTTGGGGATCTGCATAGAAAGTAGGCAAATGAATAGTTTGGTTTAAAGCCACACTAGAAACCACCTTAGGCATAAAGGAAGGATTAGTACGTAATGATACCCTATCCTTATGGAAAATCAGAAAGGGCTCTACTGCCATAAGGGCCTGCAACTCAGAAACCCTTCTTGCAGAAGTAATAGCCAACAAAAAAGCAGTCTTCCATGACAAGTATTTTAAATCAGCAGTAGCCGCAGGCTCAAAAGGTTGTAGAGTAAGTTTTTCCAACACAAAATTGAGATCCCAAGCAGGAGTAGGAGCTCTACGTGGGGGTCTTATATTCTTTGCCCCTCTGAGAAACTGCTTGAACAAAGGATGTGAAAACAATGGTGGGTCACAATCATAGTGAGCTGAAATTGCTGCAGCATGAATCTTAATGGAAGAGAAGGACAAACCTTTGTCCAATAACTCAGTAAGATATTGAAGAGCCACACTCAAATTAGGCTCAGAAATCTCCAAATTGTTTGCTGCACTCCAAAATAAAAATCTCTTCCATTTTTCTGCGTACACTTTCCTTGTACTAGGTCTTCTGGCTTCCATAATCACATTTAAAACTTGTTGAGGAAGTTGAGACCTGCTGTCTTTCAAAACAGAATATGCCAGGCTGTTAGATGAAGAGAGTGAAGCTTGACATTGAGCAGGTGACCGTCTCTCTGAGACAACAGGTGTGGAATCAAGGGTAAAGGCCATGGAGGCTTCCTTACCAGACTCCTCAGTAATGGGTACCAGTGTTGCCGAGGCCAATCTGGAGCTATTAAAATCATCCTTGGCTTGTCTTGTCTGACCTTTAGGAGCACCTTTGGGAGAAGAGGCAGAGGTGGAAAGGCATACACATGAAGATTTTTCCAACTGAAAGAAAGAGCATCCACTTTCCAAGCTGTGTGATGTAACCTCTTTGTGCAAAACTTTGGCAGCTGGTGGTTTAGTGGAGAAGTGAACAGATCTATGTCTGGAGTTCCCCAGGACACTGTCAACCTTTGAAATACATGAAGATCCAGATTCCACTCGTGGGGATCCATGATTTGTCTGCTTAACACATCTGCTAAGGAGTTCTGTGCTCCCGGCAGAAACCTTGCCTGAAGAGTTAGTTGCAAGCTGAGCGCAGTCTCCCATAAAATCATTGCTTGCCTGCACAATGGGTAAGAATGTGTTCCCCCTTGTTTGTTGATGTACCACATGACAGTTGTGTTGTCTGTTAGAATCAACACCTGCCCTGGAAGAAGTAACTCCTTGAAAGCCAGCAATGCAAATTGGACTGCTAACATCTCCTTCATGTTGATATGTAGATGCTGTAGTCTGGCAGGCCACTTGTCTTGTATCCACTTTCCATTTAGATGAGCTCCCCAAGCAATGTCTGAGGCATCTGTCGTTAGAATCTGACTCGCCTCTGGCCGGGTCACAGAGAGTCCCTTGTTTAGGTGACATTCCTGAGCCCACCACAAAAATTCCTTTTAAATGCAAGGTATTATTTGAATGACAGTGTCCAAATCCTGGCAGTGCTGTGTCCATACATTTTTGAGATACCATTGTAGCTTCCTCATATGCAGTTTGGCATTGGGAAGCACCAGAATACAAGATGCCATGAACCCTAAGGCTTGTAGGACTGTCCTTGCAGTCGGGCCGGACTGAAGAGATAGCTGATGGAAGTAACTGGAAAGATTCTTTTGTTTGTCCGGGGTTAAAAAGGCCATCTGGGCTGCTGTATTCAGTCTCACACCCAGAAAGCACATGTCTTGAGAGGGTACTAGACTGGACTTTATTTCGTTCACAGAATACCCTAGGCATCTTAGCACTGCTATGACATATTCCAGATGCTGTAGAAGGTCTTCCTTTTCTTGAGCCAGAATCAGGCAGTCGTCCAAGTAAGGATAGATTTGAATTCCTTTCAGCCTGAAGTAAGCTATCACTGGAGCCAGAACCTTTGTGAATACTCTGGGCACAGCAGATAAGCCGAAGGGCAATGCAGAGAACTGATAATGAAAATTTCCAGCTCGAAAACGCAGATACTTCCTGCAACACAGTCTTATAGGCACATGAAGGTAAGCTTCCTTGAGATCTAAAGTTACCATCCAATGATCTTTGCCCAGCAGAGGTAAAAGCTGTTGTAACGTCAACATCTTGAACTTGGGAATGTCCAGATAAGTGTTGAGGATAGATAAATCCAAAATTGGTCTCCACGTGTTCCCCTTCTTTGGTACTAGGAACAGGCGAGAATAAAATCCTAGGCCCCTTTCTGGTATAGGGACTGGCTGAATGGCCCCTATTTGGAGTAACAGAGAAATTTGCTTGTGAGCCTCTTCCCTTTGTGGAGGAGGAACGTCTGGCATGCCTTTGAAAGGGGGCAATGTGTGGAAATAAAACCTGTAACCGTGGTGAATGATATCCAACACCCATCTGTCCTGAGTGATTAAATCCCAATTTTATTTGAAAAGAGACAGTCTTCCTCCCAAAGGAGCTACCAGACGAGAATCTACTGGCAGCTGAAAAGGCAGGTCATTGGGTCTGTTTACGAAAGGACTGACCCCTGCCCTCACCAGAAGTCTGAGCAGGTGAACTCCCTGTCCTAGGCCTAAAAGAACCTTGAGCTCTGCCCCTACCACGTCTAGACCTACCCCTAGACTGGGAATCAAAAGCAGGATATGTCCATCCCTTAGTAGGCCAATTTCTACTAAACTTTGGTGGCTGCACCTGCAAAAAATCTTTAACAGTTTGCATAGACTTAGCTTTGTCCTCCATTTTCTTTAAAACTGCTTCCACAGGCGAACCAAATAACACATCAGACTGCAAAGGAGCATCCAAAATCCTAGTCTTAACATGCTCTGCTAAATTCTGATCCCTCAACCAGGCATGCCTGCGAAGAACAGAACTAGTGGCAGCCACCCTCGAGGAGGCCTGCACAGCATCAAAACCACATTGCAAAGAATGCTTACCCACTTGTTCAGACACATGAACTAAATCCAGCAACTCTTTACACTCTATACCTTCCGCCAAAGCATCCACCTTAGATTTCAATTGTGAAAGGAGATAATTTTGATATTTTAGCATGTGAAACTGACAATTCAACGCTCTCATGGCTAGAGTGGAAGAAGTATACACTTTCTTTCCCCACCTATCCAAAGCCCTTGCCTCTTTATCAGTGGGAACAGGATTTTTAACCACAGAGGCCTTAACACCTTTAGGCCCCTGAGAAACAGTTTCTGGGTCCGCCCTAGGACTCTTAAACAAATACTTATGAGCTTGGGCACCCTATAGTACCTATCAGGTTTAACAGGAGCAGGAGGCAAAGAGTCAGGGTTCAGGGAAGCCTCTGCAAAACATCTTCCACCACATTCAACACAGGAGGTATAGCTAAGGGCCTATGTTGGGGTAAAAATAAGAATTCCCTAAGCCTTTTCCTGGAATCAGAGTAATCTTGGCCTTCCCATTTAAAGTGTTCCCTCATGGAATGCAGAGTCTCTGAAAATGAGAAATCCTCAGGAGGAGAAGCTGTAGGTGTGGAATCATCCACATCAGAATCAGAATAAGGAGGAAACTCTTGCAAGTCTTCCGCAGAAGACTCCGAAGCCTCTGAATACTGTTCCAAACTCTCAAACTCAGGTTCCACCCTAGGCCCCTTATCAGGAGGAGGCATAGAGCCTCTAATCATAGTAATTAAATCTTCTGCCATTTTAAGCATATGTTTCTTAGGCACAGAACCTGAAGTGCTAGGAGAAGCCCCCACTGAAGCTGAACTTGGCCTACCTCTCAAAGAAGTTTTGGAAACAGTAGGAGAAGCTCTAACTATCTTGGGAAGAGAGGGAAGAACAGTTACCTGAGAAGCCCCCTCAGCCTGGCCTACCTCCTGAGAGGGCACATCCTGTAACAGTAAAGTCTCTGCCTGAGACTCCAAAGAAACTCCTGGCAAAACCTCTGGCTCCACTGAGCCTTCTAAAGAACCGACGTCCGGGACTGCCGGTTCATCAACCCTAGGCTTTGCTGTTTAATCTTTGCGCTTTTTGGATGAAGCGGGCGTCGGAGCATCCGACGGCATTTTGTAATTGCAACGCTTCCCAAACACTAACCTGGCACAGTCTAACCTTCTCTTAATAGCGCGTTTGTTAAATCTAGCACAAGAGCGGCAACCAACAACGTCGTGCTCAGGCCCTAAACAAGGTATACACAGAGTATGGTAATCCCTATGAGGTATCTGCTTCCCACAAGAAATACAGTTATTCACTTTTTCTGACATCCGGTTAAATACTGAGGCAAGAAAAAACCAAAATGTTCTAGCGGGTACTTGGCCAACTTTGATTCGGTCTGAAACTCCGACTTCGGAAATATTTCAGAACGCCAACCTGCACTCGCAAAACTGCTTCTGCATCGGACCATGCGGCAAAAAAGACTGAGGATATGACGTCGGTCATGCGCATTAGTACCCTGACGTCCTGACGTCAGTCTAATGCGCCTTGACCGACGTCAGCCATATACTTTGGTATTCGGGCCGACTGGACAGCGGACTACCCCAATGGTTAGGACTGCAGCAATGTGGAATGAAGAACATCAAAGAAAAAGAAATCCCAAACTGAGGAATCAAAACAAAGAAAAAGAAATCCCAAACTGAGGAATCAAAACAAAGAAAAAGAAACCCCAAACTGAGGAATCAAAACAAAGAAAAAGAACCCCCAAACTGAGGAATCAAAACAAAGAAAAAGAAATCCCAAACTGAGGAATCAAAACAAAGAAAAAGAAATCCCAAACTGTCCTAATAGGCAGTGGAGTGAAAGCATGGTGTAAGGGTTTCTTCATTTACACACAACCTCAGTTGACAGTAGCCAAGTTGGAGCTGTGCGCACAGGGTGGCCTGACGAAAGCTCAGGAGATTGGTCTAAAAGCTGGACGTCTTCTTCTGGAGTGTTTTGTGGCACCTGCAGATTGACCAATGCTGCTCAGTAGCACTGTGTAAGTGACCCTTTAAAGAAACATCAGTAATGATGCAGGGAAAGCTTTTGAATGCATTCTGCATGAAACAGTGCTAAAAACACGATGTAAGCTAAGTATTTACACCTACTTAGGCCATTGTTTACATAGCTAGCTAACAGACAGGGAGCTTTAAATATTAACTGAAGAATAACCAATCAACTGGAGATCCACAGAGGTTGGTTACTGGCCTGGGTTCTTTTTAACATCTTATTCACGGATCTTGATATCAGGCAACGCAGGCTAACCTATAGATGTGCTGGTGTCACTGCAACTAACCCACATGACACCGATCATCTACGATTAGCATAAATCCAATAATCTGCCAATTAATGCTGATCAGTTGGGTGTCATCCTAGTTACTTAAAGCAGCTTAATCAGTGGCTAACTTTTTGATGCCCACCAACTGAATGTACATATCTGTCAACTATATATGCTGGTTGAGTATGCCTACTTCCCAAGTATGCGCACACACGGGTCGTCATTGCAGTAGGTCTGCTTTTATCTATTTTCTCTCATACTTTTTTGTTTCTTACTACACACAAGAAATCCTGGTGTGTGTGTGTGTGTGTGTGTGTGTGTGTGTGTGTGTGCGTGTGCGTGCACGCGCGCTCAGGCGGGGCAGAAGACTGTGGTTATGACAGTATGTGTGTCGGATTAGTAGAATGCTGTGGTTGGGATACTGATTTTGTAAGTGCGTTTAGTGTGAAGCCCACTACTCTTCTCTATATTTACCAACAATCTACACAACTCCACCTAGCATGCCTCCCTTATACAGAATGCCGACGATTCAACTCTTATCTGCTCTGCTCCATCACTTTCCACTCTACAACAACTTACCCAAGAATCCTTCAGTTCTGTAGAAAGTTGGATTACTGATATCCAACTAAACCTAAACCCCAATAAGACAAAATTGCTACTTTTCACTCCCAGCAAATCTATACCTACCCCCCAATCCTTTTCAATCTCTTCCAAAAATGGTACAATCATATCTCTGTCTGACCATACCAAACTCCTTGGTGTAGAAATTGACAATAACCTACTCTTTCATGTCTGTATCTCACAAACCATAAAAAGTCCACAAAAAATGGGAACCCTATATATAGGCATAAACAATTTCTCTCAGAACAGGCACGGATCACTCAAGCCCAAACCCATCGACTCTCCACTCGAATGTATGCCGCACCAATTATTACCCAAGTCAGAAAACTTGATCTCGCCAAACTTGAACCATGTTACAATAAAACTGCCAAGTTTACGAACAACTGCACTTTCAGAATCCATCACTGTCAATCTCTAAGGGACCTGCAATGGTTAGAACTTCCCCAGTTACTCAATTACCACCAGCTAGTCATTGTCTTTAATATTGTCAGACATCCTGAAAAAACCCAGCACTAAGCTGGTTACTTTCTCCATACAGAACTAATCGTCCTCTCCGATCTACTGAGAAATCCCTCCTCTACATCTTTAAAGCTAACAACAATTCAGGGAAAGCTCTTTTGTCTCATGCCATAGATAGAACCTGGAATAACTCCCCCTTTCTCTGACCTCAGCCCTCACTAACACACATTTCAAAAATGCTCTCAAATCACATCTTATGAATACATGGGTATGTCCATGCATCATATGAAACTCACAATCTCAGCACACTACACACCTTCTTTTCTCCTATTCCTACTGTATACATGCTACAGGTAGGTATCTTACTGTCAACTTGAAATTTCCATAGTATGTCATGTCTAATCATATGACTTTTTTTTTTTTTATCCTATCTCACTAATCAATGTTAAAGCTTTGATGTATGAGACTCTATCTTTGTAAATTTATTCACTTACTGCTGATGTATTGTTTATTGTTTCGACTGGATTGTATGAGACTTTTTATCTCTGTAATTACCTCAGTTATCATTGATATATGATTGTTTGTATTACCTTGTTGATGTTAATCTAATTGTGGAGCTTTTCTCCCTGGGTCTCTGCTGTAAATGGACCTGTGTCCAGTCAGACTATCCCAATAAACAAATGTAAAATAAATAAAAATAAAATAGTGTGCAAAGTGAGTGAAAGGTGTAAGAGCTGGCTGTTTTGGAAGTCAGGTTAGTGTACAACTCTGTGTCCCAAGCAAAAAAACCTGTCCAAGATAAGTGCAATTTTGGAGTTGGCTGCGTAAGTTTTTTTAGTCCTGTCCCTATATTAGAAATCTAAAGTGTTAATGTGCTTCACATTGTGTGAGTGTTAGCATGGTTTTCTTTTGAGTAGTATGTAGGCTAGCATGTATGTGTGTGTGTGTGTGTGTGTGTGTGTGTGTGTGTGTGTGTGTGTGTGTGTGTGTGTGTGTGTGTGGGTATGCCCCTGTGAATATGTGACCGGTTATCATCTTAGTGGACTTGTCAAGGACCATGCTATGTTGATGTGCATTTTTTGATATTCTGTCCTCGACTAGTCTGCTATTGAGATTTCAGACCTAATTCAACAATTAGCACACTTGCCTACTGAGGTACCATATGTAAGCAGATATTTTCTTACACAAAATAAATACATAGGTTCATATGTGTGTACTAGGCTAATGGCCCTGGGGCCTTTACAAGCCTAGCCCATAGGATTACCCTGGCATTGTGCCACCCGACCTTAGTTCCCAGTGCCTCTGTTGGTTAGAGCCACTTGAGAGATCCCCCAGGGTGATTTTTCTATTTCCCATCCACTCATCAAGATTTCTTTTGAAGAGGGCCAGTGAGGTGCTCTGTTAGACATGAATGGGAAGTCTATTACATATCATGGGCAGTCTCTGAGTTATGAACCTGTCCCTCCAGCACATTCTGTTGATTGTGGTAATGAGGTTGAGGTCTCTGGAGCATGTGGTGTGCAGGGATTGGGATTTCTTTAGATGCAGCACTTCTAACAGAGCTGGGTGAGACATGGCTTTGTAAGTCAAGCAGAGATCACCTCTAAGTAGGCAATATGAGACAGAATAGTTGGAGTTTTTTTGAGTCTGTCAATATAGGACAAGTGTTTAAGGCCTAGGATCCTCTTTGTGAGGTATTTTTGCAGCATCTCCACTTGTTGCAGGTGTCTAGTGAGGCACATGCCAAATGGGGCATTGTACTGAATGATTGGTCTAATGAGGGAAGAGTAGAGGGAGACAATGACCTTTTTCTTCCTGGATGCAAAACCCTTAGTAATGAGATGTGCCACATAGAAGGACTTTCTGACCACAGTGGCAATGTGGTGGTCAAAAGAGAGGTTGCTGTCAACCTGTGTTCCCAGATCTCATACAACAACTTCTGCATTCAGTGGACTACCATCGATGTGGTAATTCAAGGGAACTCGTTTTTTCTCAAAAGGGATGATGACACATTTTTTGGCATTGAGTTTAAGGCCATTGTTCTGACACCAGTCGTTGGTCTCAGGGAGGCCTTTCTGTAAGATGTCAACATCACTTGGGGAGTTAATAATAGCTCCCAACTTGCAATTGTCTGCAAACTTTTGTCAGCCAGAGTCCCTTCATGTTGGCCTAGATTTCAGAGAAGTAGATTTCAAACAGGAGAGGCCCCAGGACCGAACCCTGTGGGACTCCACATGTGACTGATCGGCAGTCTGACTTGGAGTCAGCTACTTTCACACTGTGCTTTCCATCTGTGAGCCAGTTTGCAACCCACCTAGTGATATAGGGGTTGATGCCTAGCTTAGTGAGTTTTTCTATGACTCCTGACTGGGGAATAGTATCCATGTCCTTAGCCAGATCAAAGTAGGCTATATGAACCACCTTGCCTTCATCCACAGCTCTAGTGACTGACTCAAAGAAGTTGACCAACTTCAGCAGGCATGATCTACCCTTCACAAAACCAAACTGTGTGGGATCCAGAGTTTGGAGATTCCCTATATCCTTGTTTATTAGGTCCATGATGATGCATTCCATAGCTTTGCATATCAGACTCATCAGGCTAATGGGGAAATAGTTCCCAGGGTCTGTAGTCGCTCCTCCTTTGTGGAGAAGGATGACTTAGCAGTGCGCCATTCGGTAGGGACAAAGCCTAAGGTGAGGCTATGACTGAACAGGGCACACAGGTGAGGTGTGTATTTTCTGAATTTTAATTGCCTTTGATGAGTGAATACATCTTTTAAGTATGTATACGCTGCCAATTAGTGGCTGATTTTGATGATAGGCTTTAGAGATGCAGTGTTTTTGCTATTTAACTGCACAAGAAAAATAATAGAATACGTATCTGAGGAAGGGTTTTGTACGTACCGCAAAACCGTTTACTATTTTTGTCTGTCTCAATAAAAGGATTTACTTAGTAGAGTCATGGTGGTATTTGATGTTTTTGTGAAGAAAATTGCTGTTTATGTTTACATCGAAAGTACCTTTAGTCTGAGGCTGCTGTTTGATCTTATTAACAATACATTATGGCACTCTGACTTACTTAATGCAAAGTGTGAACATGGGATGCTATTAAAGTTACCAATAAATTACTGTACTGTGATCTATTTAATGCAAAGTGTGAACATGGGATGCTATTAAAGTTACCAATAAATTACTGCACTGTGATCTATTTAATGCAAAGTGTGAACATGGCATGCTATTAAAGTTACCAATAAATTACTGCACTGTGACCTACTTAATGCAAAGTGTGAACATGGAATGCTATTAAAGTTACCAATAAATTACCACACTGTGATCTATTTAAAGCAAAGTGTGAACACAGGGTGCTATTCAAGTTAACAGTACATTACAGTACTGTAATCTATTTAATGCAAAGTGTGAACATGGGATGCTATTAAAGTTACCAATAAATTACCGCACTGTGATCTATTTAATTCAAAGTGTGAACATGGGGTGCTATTCAAGTTAACAATACATTACGGCACTGTGATCTATTTAATGCAAAGTGTGAACATGGGGGGCTATTCAAGTTAACAAGTCATTACCACACTGTGATCTATTTAATGCAAAGTGTGAACATGGGGTCCTATTCAAGTTAACAATACATTACGGCACTGTGATCTATTTAATGCAAAGTGTGAACATGGGGTGCTATTCAAGTTAACAATACATTACGGCGGCACTGTGATCTATTTAATGCAAAATTTGAACATGGGGTGCTAGTCAAGTTAACAAGTCATTACCACACTGTGATCTATTTAATGCAAAGTGTGAACACGGGGTGCTATTCAAGTTAACAAGTCATTACCACACTGTGATCTATTTAATGCAAAGTGTGAACACGGGGTGCTATTCAAGTTAACAATACATTACGGCACTGTGATCTATTTAATGCAAAGTGTGAACATGGGATGCTATTAAAGTTAACAATACATTACCGCACTGTGATCTATTTAATGCAAAGTGTGAACATGGGGTGCTAGTCAAGTTAACAAGTCATTACCACACTGTGATCTATTTAATGCAAGGTGTGAACACAGGGTGCTATTCAAGTTAACAATACATTACGGCACTGTAATCTATTTAATGCAAAGTGTGAACATGGGATGCTATTAAAGTTAACAATACATTACCGCACTGTGATCTATTTAATGCAAAGTGTGAACACGGGATGCTATTCAAGTTAACAATACATTACCGCACTGTGATCGATTTAATGCAAAGTGTGAACATGGGATGCTATTCAAGTTAACAATACATTACCGCACTGTAATCTATTTAATGCAAAATGTGAACACGGGGTGCTATTCAAGTTAACAGTACATCACTGGTGTTCATAAGGGTCACTTGCATATATCCCATGTGCTTCTGATTGAAGAGGATTGAGAGGTCACTCATTGGAAGTTCCAGCTTGGCTGGAGTTTTCATTTAGTTTTTGCAGTCTGTAACTTAGGATTCTACTTGTCACCTGGATCAAACCATACCCTTTACAAATCATTTTCCAGGCTTTACAGCTAAAGAACAAGAAAGGCTGCACAAACATTACACAGCTAAGGGCTGCAGAGTATCTCATGGAATCTACCAGGTCACCAGCACAACTTTGCTTATTATAGAATATTCCAGATCATACTAGAAAACAAAGTCACCACTGCCCAATTCTTCTTCTTTACTGAGGTGGTTCAATCTATAAAAGTATCTCTGGAGTAAACATCTTAGAATTGTCTAAGAATTTCCCCTCAAACTATGCACAGATTTACTGGAGGCTTCTGATTTTGCTACATTCCGGAGAATGACTTGTTGACTATACCCCAAAAGTACAGTTTTGTACCTACCATAAATGTAGATGTTCGAGGATCCACATTGCTGCAGTCCTAACCATTGGGTAGTCCGCTGTCCCAGTCGGCCCGAATACCAAAGTATATGGCTGACGTCGGTCAAGGCGCATTAGACTGACGTCAGTACGTCAGGGTACTAATGCGCATGACCGACGTCATATCCTCAGTCTTTTCTTGCCCCAGATGTCAGAAGACCCTAAAAAGACAAGGCCAAAACCAAAAACACCAAACATTCCTGCACCAAAAATATGTACAATATATACAAAATTACAAGAGTATAACCTCACCTACACAACCACCCCTAAACACAGAGGGGAAGGAGGGAGGGTAAATTGGACTGCAGCAATGTGGATCCTCGAACATCTACATTTATGGTAGGTACAAAACTGTACTATGTTCTTCATTCCACATTGCTGCAGTCCTAACCATTGGGTAGAATCCCAAAGCAGAGGTAAGGGAGGCTGGCAAATCATAAGGAAGCAGGAGCTGTCAACATGCCTTGCAAAATAGCTGTGGCAAAACCAGCCCTAGATTTAGAGTAGAGAGGAAGGTGATAATGCTTAGAGAAAGTATGCACTGAACTCCAAGTAGCTGCTTCCAAAATATCCTTAGTTGCCACCCCCCTTAGAAATGCTGTTGAAGTGGCAGTAGCCCTAGTGGAATGAGGCCTAATCCCAGCTGGAATCTCCTTGCCATGATGGGAATAACAAAATGCAATGCAAAACCCAATCCACTTAGAAATAGTTTGTTTTGACACAGGCTTGCCCTGAGAACTCAAAGCAAAAGAAACAAACAACTGCTGAGACTGCCTAAAATCCTTAGTCCTGCTTAAATAATAATGATACCCTATCCTTATGGAAAATCAAAAAAGGCTCTACCGCCATAAGGGCCTGCAATTCAGAAACCCTTCTTGCAGAAGTAATGGCCAACAAAAAAGCAGTCTTCCATGACAAGTATTTCAATTCAGCAGTAGCCGCAGGCTCAAAAGGTTGTAGAGTAAGTTTCTCCAACACAAAATTGAGATCCCAAGCAGGAGTAGGAGCTCTACGTGGGGGTCTTATATTCTTTGCCCCTCTAAGAAATTGCTTGAACAAAGGATGCGAAAACAATGGTGGGTCACAATCATAGTGAGCTGAAATTGCTGCAGCATGAATCTTAATGGAAGAGAAGGACAAACCTTTGTCCAATAACTCAGTAAGATATTGAAGAGCCACACTCAAATTAGGCTCAGAAATCTCCAAATTCTTTGCTGCACTCCAAAATAAAAATCTCTTCCATTTTTCTGCGTACACTTTCCTTGTACTAGGTCTTCTGGCTTCCATAATCACATTTAAAACTTGTTGAGGAAGTTGAGACCTGCTGTGTTTCAAAACAGAATATGCCAGGCTGTTAGATGAAGAGAGTGAAGCTTGACATTGAGCAGGTGACCGTCCCTCTGAGACAACAGGTGTGGAATCAAAGGTAAAGGCCATGGAGGCTTCCTTACCAGACTCCTCAGTAATGGGTACCAGTGTTGCGAGGCCAATCTGGAGCTATTAAAATCATCCTTGGCTTGTCTTGTCTGACCTTTAGGAGCACCTTTGGGAGAAGAGGCAGAGGTGGAAAGGCATACACATGAAGATTTTTCCAACTGAAAGAAAGAGCATCCACTTTCCAAGCTGTGTGATGAAACCTCTTTGTGCAAAACTTTGGCAGCTGGTGGTTTAGTGGAGAAGCGAACAGATCTATGTCTGGAGTTCCCCATGACACTGTCAATTTCCGAAATACATGAAGATCCAGTTTCCACTCGTGGGGATCCATGATTTGTCTGCTTAACACATCTGCTAAGGAGTTCTGTGCTCGGCAGAAACCTTGCCTGAAGAGTTAGTTGCAAGCTGAGCGCAGTCTCCCATAAAATCATTGCTTGCCTGCACAACGGGTAAGAATGTGTTCCCCTTGTTTGTTGATGTACCACATGACAGTTGTGTTGTCTGTTAGAATCAACACCTGCCCTGGAAGAAGTAACTCCTTGAAAGCCATTAATGCAAACTGGACTGCTAACATCTCCTTCATGTTGATATGTAGATGCTGTAGTCTGGCAGGCCACTTGTCTTGTATCCACTTTCCATTTAGATGAGCTCCCCAAGCAATGTCTGAGGCATCTGTCGTCAGAATCTGACTCGCCTCTGGCGGGTCACAGAGAGTCCCTTGTTTAGGTGACATTCCTGAGCCCACCACAAAAATTCCTGTTGAATGCAAGGTATTATTTGAATGACAGTGTCCAAATCCTGGCAGTGCTGTGTCCATACATTTTGAGATACCACTGCAGCTTCCTCATATGCAGTTTGGCATTGGGAAGCACCAGAATACAAGATGCCATGAACCCTAAGGCTTGAAGGACTGTCCTTGCAGTCAGCCCGGACTGAAGAGATAGTTGATGGAAGTAAATGGAAAGATTCTTTTGTTTGTCCGGGGTTAAAAAGGCCATCTGGGCTGCTGTATTCAGTCTCACACCCAGAAAGCACATGTCTTGAGAGGGTACTAGACTGGACTTTATTTCGTTCACAGAATACCCTAGGCATCTTAGCACTGCTATCACATATTCCAAATGCTGTAAAAGGTCTTCCTTTTCTTGAGCCAGAATCAGGCAGTCGTCCAAGTAAGGATAGATTTGAATTCCTTTTAGCCTGAAGTAAGCTATCACTGGAGCCAGAACCTTTGTGAATACTCTGGGCGCAGTAGATAAGCCAAAGGGCAATGCAGAGAACTGATAATGGGAATTTCCAGCTCGAAACGTAGATACTTCCTGCAACTCAGTCTGATAGGCACATGAAGGTAAGCCTCCTTGAGATCTAAAGTTACCATCCAGTGATCTTTGCCCAGCAGAGGTAAAAGCTGTTGTAACGTCAACATTTTGAACTTGGGAATGTCCAGATAAGTGTTGAGGATAGATAAATCCAAAATTGGTCTCCACGTGTCCCCCTTCTTTGGTACTAGGAACAGGCGAGAATAAAATCCTAGGCCCCTTTCTGGCAGAGGGACTGGCTGAATGGCCCCTATTTGGAGTAACAGAGAAATTTGCTTGTGAGCCTCTTTTCTTTGTAGAGGAGGAATGTCTGGCATGCCTTTGAAAGGAGGCAAAGTATGGAAATAAAACCTGTAACCGTGGTGAATGATATCCAAAACCCATCTGTCTTGGGTAATTAAATCCCAATTTTCTTTGAAAAGAGCCAGCCTTCCTCCCAAAGGTGCTGCCAGGCGAGAATGTACTGGCAGCTGAAAAGGCAGGTCATTGGGTCTGTTTACGAAAGGACTGACCCCTGCCCTCACCAGAAGTCTGAGCAGGTGAACTCCTGTTCTAGGCCTAAAAGAACCTTGAGCTCTGCCCCTACCACGTCTAGACCTACCCCTAGACTGGGAATCATAAGCAGGATATGTCCATCCCTTAGTAGGCCAATTTCTACTAAACTTGGAGGCTGCACCTGCAAAAATCTTTAACAGTTTGCATAGACTTAGCCTTGTCCTCCATTTTCTTTAAAACTGCTTCCACAGGCGAACCAAACAACACGTCAGACTGTAAAGGAGCATCCAAAATCCTTGTCTTAACATGCTCAGCTAAATTCTGATCCCTCAACCAGGCGTGCCTCGAAGAACAGAACCAGTGGCAGCCACCCTCGAGGAGGCCTGCACAGCATCAAAACCACATTGCAGTGAATGCTTACCCACCTGTTCAGACACATGAACTAAATCCTGCAACTCTTTACACTCAATACCTTCCGCCAGAGCATCCACCTTAGACTTCAATTGTGAAAGGAGATAATTTTGATATTTTAACATGTGAAACTGGCAATTCAACGCCCTCATGGCTAAAGTGGAAGAAGTATACACTTTCTTTCCCCATCTATCCAAAGCCCTTGCCTCTTTATCAGGAGGAACAGGATTTTTAACAACAGAAGCCTTAACACCTTTAGGCCCCTGAGAGACAGTTTCGGGTCTGCCCTAGGACTCTTAAAAGATACTTGTGAGCTTCAGGCACCCTATAGTACCTATCAGGTTTAACTGGGGCAGGAGGCAAAGAATCAGGGTTTAGGAAGCCTCTGCAAAACATCTTCCACCACATTCAGAACAGGAGGTATAGCTAAAGGCCTATGCTGGGGTAAAACAAGAATTCCCTAAGCCTCTTCCTGGAATCAGAGAAATCTTGGCCTTCCCATTTAAAATGCTCCCTCATGGAATGCAGAGTCTCTGAAAAAGAAAAATCCTCAGGAGGAGAAGCTGACGGAGTAGAATCATCCACATCAGAATCAGAATAAGGAGGATACTCCTGCAAGTCTTCAGCCGAAGACTCAGAAGCCTCCGAACACTGCTCAAAACTCTCAAACTCAGGCTCCACCCTGGGCCTCTTATCAGGAGGGGGCATAGAGCCTCTAATCATAGTAATCAAATCCTCTGCCATTTTAAGCATATGTTTCTTAGGCAAAGATCCTGAAGAGCTAGGAGAAACCCCCACTGAAGTTAAACCTGGCCTGCCTCTCAAAGAAGCCTTGGAAACAGAAGGGGAGGCTCTAAACACCTTAGGAAGAGAGGGAAGAACAGCCACCTGAGAAGCCCCTTCAGCCTGGCCTACCTCCTGAGAGGACACATCCTGTAACAGTAAAGTCTCTCCCTGAGACTCTAAAGAAACTCCTGGTAAAACCTCCGGCTCCACAGATCCTTCTAAAGAACCGACGTCCGGGACTGCCGGTTCTTCCACCCTAGGCTTTGCTGCTTTGTCCTTGCGTTTTTTGGAAGCGGCGTCGGAGCATCCGGCGGCATTTTATAATTACAACGCTTCCCAAAACTAACCTGGCACAGTCTAACCTTCTCTTAATAGTGCGTTTGTTAAATCTAGCACAAGAGCGGCATCCAACAACGTCGTGCTCAGGCCCTAAACAAGGTATACACAAGGTATGGTAATCCCTATGAGGTATCTGTTTCCCACAAGAAATACAGTTATTCACTTTTTCTGACATCCGGTTAAATACTGAGGCAAGAAAAACCAAAATATTCCCCAACGGGGTACTTAGCCAACTTTGATTCGGTCTGAAACTCCGACTTCAGAAAATTTCAGAATGCCAACCTGCACTCGCAAAACTGCTTCTGCATCGGACCATGCGGCAAAAAAGACTGAGGATATGACGTCGGTCATGCGCATTAGTACCCTGACGTACTGACGTCAGTCTAATGCGCCTTGACCGACGTCAGCCATATACTTTGGTATTCGGGCCGACTGGGACAGCGGACTACCCAATGGTTAGGACTGCAGCAATGTGGAATGAAGAACATCCTAGAGTAGTATAGAAGATATAGCCTTAATATTATTCCATCTAGAGATGAATTCCCATCTTCAAAATGTGGCATACAGTTCTCTAGCCAAATCACTTGAGCTGGTCTCAGTTGTCAAAGCATGGTAATTCGAGTTGTCAGTCGTTTGTTCTTGTTCTGTTCAGCACACATACGACCGAGATGCTACTCATAGTCTTACAATAGGTTTTATTTGTGTTCTGGTCATCACACCATTAAGAAACAGACTCTTTTAAACTGAAAAGTGCAATTATGTTATTACAGATGTTCAGCTACACTCACTGTTGTAGTCCTCATCTGTGGGATATTCTGCTTGGGTGACCCTTCTCCCAAACATGTCCTTCTTTTATTGCTGTTGCAGTATTCCTGACTGATGGAATGGCCTGTCGCAGTTAGCCGTATCTCTGGCCAGCATACCAAAGCCTGGGCATCCTCCCCTTGCAATGTACAGTCTGACACATGCCCTCAACCCAACAGGACCAGCTATATTAGCCATTGAATTCCTATTACTGCTGGACTCCAGGTCCTCTTTGGATCGACACAGACTCCAACACTGTAATGTAGCACATCACTAAGCAGGGGACACAAAGTCTTACTGCCCCTGTAGGTTTGCTGCGATAGCATAGGAGATAGCCCACTCAACACAAAATCTTTCTCCAGGCACTATACATGCCATCAGGAAGGATCACACTAGCAGATCTTTTAAGCAGATCTACAGCAGACCCTCATGAATGGATGCTAAACAGATAAATTCTTTGGGACATCATCTGCCAACAGAATATTCCACAGATAGATAATTTTGCCTCAGTACGTAAAGGGCAGCTCAGGTTGTTTTGTTCAAGTCTGCTATGGCCACAGGCTTGGAGAATGACGGCCTGAATTCTTCTTGGAGAAAGGGGGACTCCTTTATGCTCCCCCTCCACTTCCTTTATGCTCCCCCTCCACTTTGCTTCCTTTGTGTTTGCCCTGCACTTTCTTTATGTTTCCCTTCCAATTCCTTTATGTTTCCTGTGCACTTCCTTTAAGCTGGCCCTTCACTTCCTTTATGTTTCCAGTGCACTTCCTTTATGCTCCCCCTCCACTTCCTTTATGCTGGCCCTTCACTTCCTTTATGTTTCCTGTGCACTTCCTTTATGCTCCCCCTCCACTTCCTTTATGCTGGCCCTTCACTTCCTTTATGTTTCCAGTGCACTTCCTTTATGCTCCCCCTCCACTTCCTTTATGCTGGCCATTCACTTCCTTTTTGTTTCCTGTGCACTTCCTTTATGCTTCCCCTCCACTTCCTCTGATTCCAAAGTTATTTTAAAGATGAAGAGGGACACATCAAACTCTTACTGCTGACTCTCTTTTACACTGGCACTGTTGCTTCCCCCTTCTCTCTTTCATTTAGTCTGGGCAAATATTCACAAGTTGCATCACAAGACGGACTTCTTTATACACAACAAATGTTCTTTGTTTCCTAGTCCACAGACTTTGATAGTGTTTTAATTCCTTTTAAGCACCAATTTTTTGAGGATGTGCTTAAGGTGTTAAAGAAGGCGAGAAAACCAAAAACAAGGAGATATTAGATCTACAGATGGAAGGAGGACTCCTTTTGGTGCCAAAGAATGAATCAGGGCCATATCAACAGGGTATTCCTAATATTCTGTATTTGTGCAAATTGCTCAGTGCTTGGCTGGCATTCTCTTGACTTAAAGCACGCATATCAGCCATCTCTGTTTGACTACCACTAGAGCCATCACTTTCATTTCAGCTAGAGGTCAAACAATTTTTGCAGGATGTCCTACATATCAGACCACTACCAAGAGCTATCTGCACTCCTTGGGACTCGAACCACATTCTGGAAAAGCTTACCTCATCTCCTTTTAGGCCTGCTGCTGCTTTTGCTTCTCTATAAAGTTTTATACTTGCAAACGGTGCTGCTGGTGGATTTCACGGTATCAATGTTGCAAGCTTTGATGGTTATCCCTCCCTTTCTCACTTTCCAAACTAATCCTTCTCTCATGATTAAGGTTATTAATGAGCTTTCATGGAATCAAACCATTAACTTGCCTACCTTCTTCCCTTCTCAGAATAAGGGGAAGAGAATTCTGCATTCCCTAGATGTACACAGGAAGCCAAGGGTCTACTTGGACAAAATTAATTCTATCAGGAAATCAGATCAGGTTTTTTGTTTCTGTCCAGGACAAAAAGTTTCTAATTGGCTTTCCAAAGCTCTCTCTCTCTGTTATTCCTTCACAGTAAGCAGCTTGTAGCTGTTGTCCACTCCCAAGGCTACATCTCTTGCTGTTTTTCCTTCATGGTCAGCAGCTTGTAGCTGTCATCCACTCCCAAGGCTACATCTCTTGCTGTTTTTCCTTCACAGCAGCTTGTAGCTGTCGTCTACTCCCAAGGCTACCTCTCTTGCTGTTTTTCCTTCACGGTCAGCAGCTTGTAGCTGTTGTCCACTCCCAAGGTTACCTCTCTTGCTGTTTTTCCTTCATGGTCAGCAGCTTGTAGCGGTCGTCCACTCCCATTCCATTCCAGCAGCTGCTGCTTCTTTGGGGACCTTTCTTCAAGGGTCTTTTCTTTCTTCTCTTTGTTGGGCTCTAGAGGATTCTTTAGTTTATCCACCTGTCCTTTTACTTGTTACATGTGTAAATCATTGCCTCTAGTTCTGTTTCAGTTCTTGGCCTGTGGGAAGAAAGTTTACTGAGGTAATTCACATCTGTAAACCCCTTATGTGCCCCTGCCACTGAGCAGAGATCAGACATTGGATGTACAATCTGAAGGAGGGAAGGGGCTTTGCTATGCTGTCTTTGGCAGGCTATCCCATCATGTAATAATACTGAAACAGGGATCACTTGGACATCTAGTGTTATTGTATATCTATCCCATCATGTAATAATACTGAAACAGAGATCACTTGGACATCTAGTGTTATTGTATGTCTATCCCATCATGTAATACCGAAACAGGGATCACTTGGACATCTAGTGTTATTGTATGTCTATCCCATCATTTAATAATACCGAAACAGTCATCACTTGGACAGCTAGTGTTATTGTATGTCTATCCCATCATGCAATAATATCGAAACAGTCATCACTTGGACATCTAGTGTTATTGTATGTCTATCCCATCATGTACTAATACCGAAACAGGGATCACTTGGGCATCTAGTGTTATTGTATGTCTATCCCATCATTTAATAATACCGAAACAGGGATCACTTGGACATCTAGTGTTATTGTATGTCTATCCCATCATTTAATAATACCGAAACAATGACTTGGACATCTAGTGTTATTGTATGTCTATCCCATCATTTAATAATACTGAAACAGTCATCAATTGGACATCTAGTGTTATTGTATGTCTATCCCATCATGTAATAATACCGAAACAGTAATCACTTTGACATCTAGTGTTATTGTATGTCTATCCCATCATTTAATAATACTGAAACAGTCATCACTTGGACATCTAGTGTTATTGTATGTCTATCCCATCATGTAATAATACCGAAACAGTAATCACTTGGACATCTAGTGTTATTGTATGTCTATCCCATCATTTAATAATACTGAAACAGTCATCACTTGGACATCTAGTGTTATTGTATGTCTATCCCATCATTTAATAATACTGAAACAGTCATCACTTGGACATGTAGTGTTATTGTATGATCTTACACAGCTCTACTTTATATCTTCCCCTAATGGCTTCAATTGACACCCTTCCAATCAGCTGCAAGAATTCTGGTGATCTTTCTTGCTCAGTCTAGGTTGGGACACTGCTCAAGAATCCAGAGCATAAGTAGACTATGCCAGGGAAACGTCAGCGTGCATTTCCACCCCAGAGTGCGCCAATCTCCCTCACCAGAGTGTTCAGCAAGTTCAAAGAGGGTGCAGACCTGAGATGAGAGTGTAGATGCCATACAAGAAAATACGATGGTCTCACTCAAATGAGAGCATGTCCAAGATGATGGCAGATGGGACAGAGGGCATAAATATCGACTGCAACAATGAAATATACTTAAACATGTACTTTATGCCCTCTCAAAGGCAAAAAATACAATTCTCCCTTACAATGCTCCAAGTACCTTGGCAAGCATCTGCAGCAGTTGGAGAGACCACAGAGGTTCCTGACCAAGAAATCCAGGGTCTCAAACACTTATCCTGTACAGATAAGGCTAAAAGCAATATCCCTCTACTCAGTCTCATACAGACTGCTCAGAGGTGACCTGTGTCTGGCATACAAGGCCATTTCAGACCCATCCTTGATGGAGTTGCTGCATATCCGTAAGACAAACTCCACTCGCGCAACCCACATGCAAGGCCTTAACCTGGTCTGTGACATTAATAGAACTTGTTGGCAGGAGAGATTTGTGTCCCAAAGACTCCTCCCATCCGTGGAATAGACTGCCTCTCCATGCAAGCAGAGTACCTCTCTAGCCCTCTTTAAGAGGAACCTGGATGACAGAATGGGAAAATATACCCCTGGGATCCCACCTGTGTCCCTGCTGAACTGGGGAAACAGGTGCTGACTTTGAGGGAACATGGGCAACATTGTTGGCTATGCTTATAATGGCCTGTGGGCCAATAGCCTAGTATTATCCTATATACATGTAATTTTGGTAAGATGTTAACACAGCTGTACCATGCCCACCATACTGTTCATTGTTACTCTCCTCACCTGTGGAATTACTCCAGCAGTATTTGTAGAGTGGGTCGTTGGTGCAGATGGAATCATTTCCGATAACAGATCCTGTGGGATGGCAGAGGTGAACTTCAACCTTAGCCAAGAATGCAACCCAAGGATTATAGTGCTTTGAAAAGGTATGCCATAAAGACTAAGTAGCTGTTTCCACAAATGACTGGGCACTGACCCCTCTAAGGAATGCTGTGACGGGTACTGAGCCCTCTGAGGAATGCTGTGATGAGTACTGACCCCTCTGAGGAATGTTGTGATGGGTACTGACCCTCTGAGGAATGCTGGGATGGGTACTGACCCTTCCGAGGAATGCTGACCCCTCAGAGGAATGTTGTAGTGGTTACTAACCCCTCTGAGGTGACAGCTGTGGTTGTCTTTGCATATGGTATTACATGCCCTAGTATAGGCAATACCAGATACAGTCTGGCAGCCATTTAGATTATGTTGGTCTGTTTACTGGTCTCCTTTTGATGCCTTTTGAAAATGACACTAATAATCCAAATCATTGCTGTAATTTTCTGAATTATTTTGTTTGGTGCTGTAAATTTTTTTGTTGTCCTTGCTAAGCTAATGCATGCAGATCTCTTTCCCCTTCTTCTGTGGTTTTAAGGCAAAAGAAAAAATCAGAGGAAGACAGAAGGCCGCGATCTCTGTCACCTGTCACTGCCTTCAATTAATCTCTGTGCAGAACTAGAACAGACTTCTTGCATATCAGTGTCTGTAATTCTGAAATATTACCAGCATGCATTACAGCCACCAAAAACAGCATTTTCTAGGATAACTACACGAGAGAGGCAGATTTTGCTGGTTTGCAAGGAGCCAAGTTTAACTTTTCTAACACATAGCTGAGTGCAATACTTCCTCTAGAAATTGTCTTACTAGTAAGATGGGGTTCCAGAGTAAGTATGCTGCAACAGCAGAGTCATGGACGGGTAATTCAGGTCCCCAAAATGGCACTAAAGGGAGAATGCATTCTCAGTTTTGTTAGGCACAGTTTCCTTGTATTTGGTTTCCTAACCTCTCTCTCTCCTACGAAAACATGTCTAGATGGGATGAGGATTAAATAACCTGAGTTGGCACTGTCTTAGGGGCAGTCAGAATGGGGTGCATAAGGGACTCATTGTTTTTGTCAAGAGGTCTACAAACTGAGACAACACGCATTGCTTTTCCCTTACTAGGCTCAGCAGAAGGAAGAGCTAAGCTCCAATGGAATTGGACAAAAGGGAGCAACCATTATTACTTTTGGCATGCCTTCTCTGATCTTTTATATATCCTGGGAATCAGTGGTAAAGGAGAGAAAGCATACAGAGATTGACTTTGCCAATATACGGAGAAGGCATCTGTTTTCCAAGCTGCTGGGGTTGCTGTTCTGTAGCAGGACATTGTCAACTGTTTCCTGAGGAAGCCAAAAGGCCTACTTCTGTCACACACCACCTTGTGCTCAGATCAAGGAAGGTTTTCCTGTTCGCCATCTATTTATGTGGGTTTGACATCTGGTCAGCCTGTCTGCTACGGCATTCTGATGAGAATACATGTTAGGCCACCCTTAGTGTCAGGCCTGACTTCTGGGCCACCTCTCATGCCTGCACTGATAACTTGCACATACCATATGAGTATGGTCCCCTTCACTTCTTGATTTACCACATAACTGTGGTGTTGTCTGTAAGGATTTGGAGGGTCT
Organism: Protopterus annectens; assembly: GCF_019279795.1. Classification (NCBI taxonomy): domain Eukaryota; kingdom Metazoa; phylum Chordata; order Ceratodontiformes; family Protopteridae; genus Protopterus; species Protopterus annectens. Next base: position 870,053,241 of record NC_056750.1, on the reverse strand, counting down.
CATGGGTCCAAACATGTCTGAATGCTCTTATTGCTAAGACAACAGCCCTCATTTTTTTCACATGTAAGTGTTGCATTCTTAAGCCTTTGTGAAATGTTCGCTTGGCTTTCAGAGGTCCCACGTGGCCTGCTAGGATAGATCAGAAGAGTCTGTGGCGAGTGTTTATGAAGGTTGTGCTACTCTGAAGGATAACATGAAGATGAGATGTGCCAGCATTTTACACCATGACGATTCTTGCTTTGTGCAGGCAAATATAACGATGATGGTTACTGAGCGCTACTATCAGACCATCAATTCTTGAGAAGTTACTGTAACTTCCTGACGACCATTAAGATACCAAGCATCTCAGGAGCCTGAACAATTCTCTTGGTGTAACTTCCTGACGACCATCAAGATACCAAGCATCTCAGGAGCCTGAACAATTCTCTTGGTGTAACTTCCTGACGACCATCAAGATACCAAGTATCTCAGGAGCCTGAACAATTCTCTTGCTGCGATGAACTCCCTCTATTGGAGGATCTGAATAAAGGGGTTAAGAGAAAAAGTACAGTTTTGTACCTACCATAAATGTAGATGTTCGAGTGTATACACTGCTGCAGTCACTACACTTGGGTTATCCTGCCATCAGGCGGTTCCCCAGTCAGCCCGAGTTCCAAAGTCTTGGTCCGGTGTTGGTTGCTGTCGCCTCCTCCCTGACGTCAGTGCGACAGGGGTATATAAGATGCAGCCGACACCATTTTCTTCAGTTTTTCTTGCCCCAGATGTCAGGTGCCTCTAAATATGTAGGCAATTCCAATTGCTAATAAAACATACATATGAAAAGCAAAAAACAACATACTTTCAGTTACCAGCAAATACTCCCCAAAGGTAGTAAGGGTAGAAGACATAGGTACGTACCAGCAAGTAAGAGGGGAAGGAGGGAAGGTAACCTGGACTGCAGCAGTGTATACACTCGAACATCACATTTATGGTAGATACAAAACTGTACTATGTTCATCATGTTACACTGCTGCAGTCATTACACTTGGGTAGAATCCCAAAGCTGAGGAAGGGTGGCTGGTTCTATAAGGCATTAGGTGTGGCTATAAGGCCCTGCAGCACAGCAATGGTGAAGCCAGCTCTGGATTTAGAGTATAGAGGCAGATGGTAATGCTTGGTGAAGGTGTGTACAGAACTCAAGTTGCTGCTTCCAAAATATCCTTGGTAGGTACTCCCCTGAGGTAGGCAGTTGAAGTGGCTGTTGCCCTGGTGGAGTGAGATCTAATGCTGCTAGGTACAGGTTTTCCATGGTATGTGTAGCAGAAACGTATACAATGTCCTACCCATTTTGAAATAGTCTGTTCTGAAATGGCTTTTCCCTGTACTCCTGCAGCATATGCTACCAATAATTGCTCAGATTTTCTGAAAGCTTTGGTTTTGTCCAAGTAGAAGCGTAACTGCCTGTGAATGTCCAAAGGGTGCAGTAATATCTCCCCTTTATTCTGTGGTTTAGGATAAAAAGTTGGCAGGTGAATAGTTTGGTTTAGAGCCACACTGGTTACCACACCTTTGGCAAAAAGGTAGGGTTAGTTCGTAAAGACACCCTGTTCTGGTGGAAAATGAGGAAAGGTTCCACTGCCATTAGTGCCTGTAATTCTGAAACTCTTCGTGCTGATGTTATTGCCAGGAGCAGAGCAGTTTTCCAAGAGATATATTTTAATTCTGCTGTGTTGGCTGGCTCAAAAGGAGGTAAAGTTAGCTTCTCCAAAACAAAGTTGAGGTCCCAAGTTGGAGTAGGTGCTCTACGGGGCAGTCTTATGTTTTTAGCCCCTCTGAGGTACTGTTTTAACAGAGGATTAGAGAAAATTGGTGGATCCGTGTTGTAATGAGCAGAGATGGCAGAGCCGTGGATCTTGATGGATGAGAAGGAGAGTCCTTTGTCCAGCATCTCAGTTAAGTATTGTAGTATCTGAGGAATGTTTGAGACAAGAGGGTCAAGGCTGTGTGCCTGGTTCCAGGCACATAATCTCTTCCATTTATCCGAATAGGCTTTCCTGGTACTAGGCCTTCTGGCCTCCAGAATGACATCCATAACAGCTTTGGAGAGAGGCATTGCTTGCTTGACTAAGGAATCTTCCATGCAGCTAGGTTTAGTGTCTTTAGCTGGTGGTGTAGTATTTGTTTGTTGTGCTGAGTCAGCAGATGTGGGATTTGAGGCAAAATCCAGGGTGGTTCTTGTGCTAAGCTCCTTAAAATTGGGTACCAGTGCTGGCGTGGCCAGTCTGGTGCAATCAGGATCATCTTTGGCTCTTCCTGCCTGGCTTTTATGAGTACCTTTGGCAGGAGAGGTAGTGGTGGGAAAGCGTATACTTGTAGGTTCTCCCAGCTGAATGAGAGGGCATCCACTTTCCATGCTTGTGGATAGTAACTCCTTGTGCAGGATTTTGTAGCTGGCAGTTTATTGGGGATGCAAATAGATCCATGTCCGGGCTCCACCATTTCTTATTTGTGGATTCAACTCTCATTCGTGGGGATCCATGATGTTTCTGTTTAAGTCGTCTGCCAGTGTGTTTTTCTCTCCTGGCAGGAATTGTCCTTGCAGATGAACTTGATAGTTTAGAGCTGTGTTCCACAAGGTCATAGCTTGTCTGCAGAGGGGGTAGGAGTGTGTGCCCCCTTGCTTGTTTATGTACCACATAACTGTGGGTCTTTGTTGCCATCAATTGAAAGTACTGAGTCAGTTGTCCTTGTTTGTCTGGCATGAGATAAGCCATCTGGGCCGTTGTGTTCAAGCTGGCACCCAGGAATATAATCTCTTGTGAGGGCACTAGTTTTGATTTATTTTTGTTTATTGTGTACCCCAGGCAACTTAATAACTTTTTTACAAAGCGCAGAGATGAAAGATCCAGAATGGGCCTCCAGGCTTTATCCTTTCTGGGTACCAGAAAGAGTCTTGAGTAAAATCCTTGTCCTTGCTCCTGTGATGGTACCTTTTGAATAGCTCTCATATCCATGAGTGCTGTAATTTGTTTTTGAGCCTCTGCCCATTGATTTGGTGGCAGATTTGGCATTCCTTTTAACCTTGGCAGAGTGTGAAAGTGGAACCTCTAACCTTGAAATACAATGATGAGAACCCATTTGTCTTGGGTGATCATTTGCCAATTGTGGTAGAAGAGTGCCAGTTTTCCTCCCAAGGGGGCTGCCAAGAAGGATTTGTTTGGCAGCTGTAGTGGGAAGTCATTGGAGCTGCTTTTTATATGGTTGGGGCCTGTCTTCCCCTTCTTTCTGGCCTGATGCAACCCATTGTAGAGGCCTGTAAGGACCTTGTGTTTGACCTCTACCTCCTGGACGTCTGTATCTTCCCCCTTTGAGGTCTGTCTGTAATTGGAAAGGACCAATTCTTAGTTGGCCAGTTCATGCTAAATCTAGGAGGCTGAACCTGTAAGAAATTCTTCACCGTTTGCATAGATTTTGTCTTATCCTCCATTTTCTTTAATACCTCTTCTGCCTTAACTCCAAATAACACATCCTGCTGCAAAGGTGCATCCAATAATTTTGCTCTAACATGATCTTTTAACCAAGCATGTCTTCTAATGACAGAGCCTGTAACTGCTGCTCTGCAGGAGGCCTCTAAAGAATCAAAACCACATTGCAAAGTATGCTTTCCCACTTGTTCAGCTGCATGCAATAAATCCTGCATTTCTTTAAAATTAGGAGGATCTGATTCTGGAAGCATTTTTTGTTTTAACTGAGACAGTAAAAATTGCTGATATTTTAGCATGTGAAACTGGCAATTTAAGGCTCTCATTGCTAAAGTTGCAGGCGTATATACTTTCTTTCCCCATCTGTCTAATGCTCTGGAATCTCTGTCAGAGGGAACTGAATTCTTGGCTGATGAGGCCTTAACTCCTTTGGGTCCCTGAGAAATAGTTTCAGGGTCAGCTACAGGGCTTTTATACAGAAATTTATGTGAGTCAGGGACTCTGTAGTATCTGTCAGGTTTAACAGGGGCTGGAGGTAAGGAATCAAGATTTAAGCTGGATTCAGTATACACATCATCCACAATATCTAACACTGGCGGAATAGCAAGGGGTCTGTGTTGAGGTAATAAAAGGAAGTCTCTGAGCCTTTTCTTGGATTCTGAGTAATCCTGGCCTTCCCAGTGGAAATGCTCCCTCATGGTATGTAGGGTTTCCCCAAAGGAGTAGTCCTCAGGCGGTGAGGCTGATGGAATTGATTCCTCAGCATCAGAATCCTCATAAGGGGGTAAAGAATATCCTAGGTCTGAGGATGAATCAGAAGAGATGGACACCTGGTTGGATGAGTCATAGTCTGCATCCTGTCTAGGCCTTTTATCAGGAGGGGGATGGGACCCCCTGATCAGAGTAATTAGGTCTTCGGCCATTTAGAGCATTTGTTTCTTAGGCATGGAGGCCTGTCCTGGAGAATGCTATATTTGTTTCTTTGACTTTAAAGGAGGCTTAGACTTAGCTGAGGGTTTAATGCTTAACTGAGTAGGTCTGAAGACACCCTCTGTAGCTGTGGGTTGCTCAGCTACTCCGGATCCCTCTGAAAGGTTAGTCTCGGTAGGCTGAAGAGCTTGTGCGTCCGAAGGCCCAGCCATCTCCACGTGGGAGTCAGAGGCGCCTTGTGGTTCTACAGAAGCAGTCGTCAGGGGCTGCAAAGGTGCCTCGCTGAAAACAGTAGAACCGGTGACCGGCCTAGAAGAGGCTTCGTCGTCAGTTTTGGGCCTCGGATGCCTATCCTAGTCTCTGCGCTTTTAGTGTATTCCGGTCGTCGGAAGTTCCGACGACATGGTATAATTGAATTTTCTACCAAAATAATGTCGGGCAAAATCAATCCGATGTTTTAATAGGGCACTTGTTAAACCTAGCACAAAACCGACAACCAGTAACGCTGTGGTCAGGGCCTGGGCATGGGATACAATAGGAATGGAAATCCTTATGAGGTATTTGCTTCCCACAAGAAATACAGTTATTAACTTTTACTGACATTGGTCTGAGGCAAGAAAAAGTTTCCCGAATGGGGTACCTTAGCTTTGTAGAAGACTTCGGTTCTGGATTCGGAATGAATATCTCAAGAGATGGCCGACCGGCACTTGCGAACTGCTTTTGCTTCGGGCACTGCATGGCAAGAAAGACTGAAGAAAATGGCGTTGGCTGCATCTTATATACCCCTGTTGCACTGACGTCAGGGAGGAGGCGACAGCAACCGACGCCGGACCAAGACTTTGGAACTCGGGCTGACTGGGGAACCGCCTGATGGCAGGATAACCCAAGTGTAATGACTGCAGCAGTGTAACATGATGAACATCAGCCTACCGGTAGGAATGCCTTCTGTAACTCTGTGGCTATTAGGCTCCCCAGGAAAACAACTTTCTTTGCTGAGGTTAAGGTTGATTTAGCCAGCTTGAAAGAAAGTCTTAGTGCTTGAAAACATGCAACGGTGAAAGCCAGGGTTTTCTGAATGTCATCCAGGTAGTTTCCCTGTGTCAGTTTTCCTGGTATGGGTAAATGTGAGTACTCTTTGTCCTGCAAAAAGCTAGAACTGCAACCATGTATTTTTAAAGACTCTTGGTAGGAAATTATCTCCCCTATTTCAAATGTTGCAATCCTTCTGTGATCCATGGTTATGGGAATATATAGGTAGACATTTTTCAAGTCCAATATTAATTTGTCTGTATTTATTTATTGACATTTGTTAACTGGGTTGGTCCAGCTGGGCTTGTGGCCCATTTTTCAGTGGAGACCCGAAGAGAAAAACTCCCCCCCAAAAAAAACACAGTTTACAGAGAATCAAACATTTGGGTCAAATATGGTCAAAACCAGTTATACAAGAATGTTAGGGAGACAAAGCAGAAATGCAAACACATGGTATATACATATCAATATTTTTACAAACTAAAAAATGTATTTACAAAAAGAGTTAAGTCCAACAGTATTGATTGTAGAGTTTAAAAAGTATCCACAATAGTGGAGTACTTAGTTTTATGTGAATGGACTGAAAAGGTACATAGTAGGGGTGTGGGGAGCTTAAGTGGGGGCTTACGAAGGACATATTTTGGAGGTGAGTTTACTGACATTTGATTACCTGGAAAGTCCAGCTGGAGTAGGGGCCCATTTTCAGCAGAGGCCCAGGAAGAAAATATTACAAAACATTTTAAGAACAATAATTTTACAGTCTTTAAAAAAATATATAAAAAAATAACAGTTTAAATAATTATACCAAATTAGACATAATATGAAAACATTAGTTAAGCATAGATACAAGTTAAATGACAATTTGATAATTTCAGAAATTTTAGCCAGTTTACAGAAAAGTTAAAGGTAAGTTAGTCTAATACAAACAGCAATTGCAATATGAAGTGAGGTAAAAGCAAGCCTTTGGTACATTTCAAGAGAAAGTCAGGGGAGGGAACGTGATAGGAACAAGGAAGTGGGTGAAGAAGGGACAAAGTGATAGGAACAAGGAAGTGGGTGAAGAAGGGACAAAGTGATAGGAACAAGGAAGTGGGTGAAGAAGGGACAAAGTGATAGGAACAAGGAAGTGGGTGAAGAAGGGACAAAGTGATAGGAACAAGGAACTGGGTGAAGAAGGGACAAAGTGATAGGAACAAGGAACTGGGTGAAGAAGGGACAAAGTGATAGGAACAAGGAACTGGGTGAAGAAGGGACAAAGTGATAGGAACAAGGAACTGGGTGAAGAAGGGACAAAGTGATAGGAACAAGGAACTGGGTGAAGAAGGGACAAAGTGATAGGAACAAGGAACTGGGTGAAGAAGGGACAAAGTGATAGGAACAAGGAACTGGGTGAAGAAGGGACAAAGTGATAGGAACAAGGAACTGGGTGAAGAAGGGACAAAGTGATAGGAACAAGGAACTGGGTGAAGAAGGGACAAAGTGATAGGAACAAGGAACTGGGTGAAGAAGGGACAAAGTGATAGGAACAAGGAACTGGGTGAAGAAGGGACAAAGTGATAGGAACAAGGAAGTGGGTGAAGAAGGGACAAAGTGATAGGAACAAGGAAGTGGGTGAAGAAGGGACAAAGTGATAGGAACAAGGAAGTGGGTGAAGAAGGGACAAAGTGATAGGAACAAGGAACTGGGTGAAGAAGGGACAAAGTGATAGGAACAAGGAACTGGGTGAAGAAGGGACAAAGTGATAGGAACAAGGAACTGGGTGAAGAAGGGGCAAAGTGATAGGAACAAGGAACTGGGTGAAGAAGGGACAAAGTGGTAGGAACAAGGAACTGGGTGAAGAAGGGACAAAGTGGTAGGAACAAGGAACTGGGTGAAGAAGGGACAAAGTGATAGGAACAAGGAACTGGGTGAAGAAGGGACAAAGTGATAGGAACAAGGAACTGGGTGAAGAAGGGACAAAGTGATAGGAACAAGGAACTGGGTGAAGAAGGGACAAAGTGATAGGAACAAGGAACTGGGTGAAGAAGGGACAAAGTGATAGGAACAAGGAACTGGGTGAAGAAGGGACAAAGTGATAGGAACAAGGAACTGGGTGAAGAAGGGACAAAGTGATAGGAACAAGGAACTGGGTGAAGAAGGGACAAAGTGATAGGAACAAGGAACTGGGTGAAGAAGGGACAAAGTGATAGGAACAAGGAACTGGGTGAAGAAGGGACAGAGTCAGGGGAGGGAAAGTGATAGGAACAAGGAACTGGGTGAAGAAGGGACAGTAAGGGAATGTGAGGCATGAACAGGCACTTGTTCACACTTCCTGAGCAAAAACAGAGCCAGCTTTTGGCTAAGAAATCTTTCAAAATGGTTTTGAAGGATAGTATGATCTCAGTATGATCAAAAAAGCCTGAGCGGACAAACCAAGTAGGGGTCTTTGGAGAGAAGTATATGGAATTGTTGTGGTAATTAGGAATTTTTTCAGTCTTGCCAGGTCCTAAACAAGTGTGTATGTGCCCGTTTTTTTTTTGCACTAAAAGCAGCCTTGAGTTAAAACCGGAATGTTCTTCTGCTTCTGATACTTTCTACACTAATCCTTGTTCCAGAAGTTCTTTTAACAGGGAGACGCCACATTTAGTTGAGCTTTTGTTACTGATGAGACACCCCCCTAAGTCTAGTCTGCTTTAGAACTCCAACTTGTAATCATGTTTAATAATTTGAAGGACCTACTGGTCCTATGTTGTACTCTAGTTTTTTTTTGGACAAATAATGCTAAACATTGTCCTGTCCTCACAGGAGGTAAGGTGGGAAGGATCCAGGTTTGGTAACAGGGTTGTGGTGTTTTTTGGGGGGGTGAGAGGGTAGCCAGGTTGGGTAATGACTGTTCCCTTTGGAGATCACAGTCATGATGGCCACCAGACTTCTTTTAGGGATTTGCCTGCTATGCTCTCCTGAATCTGACATGCATATCTTCACCTGTCTATTGTTCTGCAGAGGATGGCATGGGATTTGGTATAAAGGCTATGACTTAGATGCATAATTTCTGATGATCTTAGGTGTCTATGAATGAAAAAGGTACTTAACCTTTTTCTCTCCAGTCTTTTGAACATTCCTTCAGCAGAGGGTCCAAAGAACAGATCCATATCTAAGAGTGCATGATGGAGGTCCATCTTCACATGATTTAGCAAGGGTCATGTCCTCAGCCAGCTATGTCTCCAAATAACTAACCTTGTTGCTGATGACCTGCAAGATATATTCACACCAACATTTACACAATTCTTGGAGTGCTTATTAACAGGGCAGACAGAGATCAGGCATCTTCTGCAGGGCAATAACAATATCTAGGGGTCAACAAGCATCCCCTGCAAACCCCTGTAATGCTGTCCCCTTCAACTCTAAGTTGAGGAGTAAAAAAAAAAAAATCTTTGTGAAGTTTAAGAAAGACCAAAACAAAACAAAATGAAACTGTGGCAAGCTATTTGTAAACCACCTGAAGTAGCAGCCTAGATTTATGAAGCTGGTACTGTACTCTACCACCATCAGCACCTGTTGGTCATGATCCCCCCTGACAGCTCGCACACAAGGCAGCCACCTCCTTCAGCCAACTGTACTCTACCACCATCAGCATCTATCGGTCATGCCCCACCCCCGACAGCTCATAGACAAGGTAGCCACTCCCTTCAGCCTACTGTACTCTACCACCATAAGCACCTGTCAGTCATGCCCCCCATGACAGCTCACACACAAGGCAGCCACCCCCTTCACCCTTCAGCCAAGCCTAGTTACAGCTTTGGTCATGCCCCCCTGACAGCTTGCACACAAGGCAGCCACCCACTTCAGCCAAACCTGGTTACAGCTTTGGTCATGCCCCATGAAAGCTCACACACAAGGCAGCCACCCCCTTCACCCTTCAGCCAAACCTAGTTACAGCTTTGGTCATGCCCCCTGACAGCTTGCACACAAGGCAGCCAAACCTAGTTACAGCTTTCATTTCCTTTTCAGACTCTGGTCAGTATTCCCCTTACCCTTGAACCTCATCTCCTCCACCTGGATTTGATGGTAGTTGATCATACGAGTCTGGCAGCTTAAGGCTCAAATGACAGTCTCCTCTGCTTCTGGCACTTTCTACAGGAGCCCTTGTTCCAGTAATTCTTTTAATGGGGAGAGATCAGATTTAGTTGAACTTTTAGTACTGATGGTACATCCCCTAAATTTAGTCTGCTTTAGAACTGCAACTTGTAATTCTGACAATTTGTATGGCCTACTGAGTAACAAATGTAAATGTCCTTCCCAGACTGGTCAAGAATGCTATTGTCCTTGTCGTTGTAAATTGGGTTTCTAGATGAAGCAGAAGAGGATAACTTTTAGTTATGTACTTACCATAACTTTAGATGTTTGGGATCCATCTCGCCTACATTCAATACTGATGGGCTCGGAGCCGATCCCTCGGCTCCGACTCGGCAGGCTATGCTATAGAGCGAGGCCTCTTATTGGCTGAGCTATTTCTTATCCCTGGATGCACCACCACTAATCCCCCAGATCTTGTTTGTCCGCATTCATGCACACATGCACAACTTGTTTATATAACATTGTCTGATGTTTTAAGATGAAACAACAGGATTCGGACCTTCTGATATCCTCTGATCTCCAAGGAAGGGGGAAGGAGGGTGGGTTATTGGGAATGTAGGCGAGATGGATCCCAAACATCTAAAGTTATGGTAAGTACATAACTAAAAGATGTTATGTGATCCTATCTCGCCTACATTCTGTACTGATGGGACAGCGTCCCTAGCACCTAAATCCTGGGTGGCTCATTGGAAAACACTCCTGAGCACTGTGGAACCAAATGAAGCTCGTCCTTTAGATGCCACATCCAATTTGTAGTGGGAAATAAAAGTATGCGGGGAGGACCATGTAGCCGCAGCACAAATGTCACTAATGGCAAGCTTAGAATGAAATGCTATCGAAGTAGCCATAGCCCTTGTAGAATGAGCTTTGACAGAGGTGGTAAGCTCTTTGTTACAATAAGAATAAGCTTGAGTAATACAGTCCCTGATCCATTTGGCAATAGTGACCTTTGTGACGGCTTTGCCCAATTTATTATCCAAAAAGGATACAAACAATTGATCTGTTTTCCTTGTTTGTTTGGTCCTTTCTAAATAAAAACGCAACTGCCTGTGGATATCTAATGTGTGGAATATGTATTCTGCTTTGTTTGAGTACTTCGGAAAGAAGACTGGAAGTTCTAATGATTGTTGTAGGCAGAAACTGGAACAAACTTTAAGGACAAAGGAAGGATTTGGCCTGAGAGATACTCTGTCTTTGTGAAAAACCAAGTACGGAGGTTTTACAGACAAAGCTTGAAGCTCTGAAACCCTTCTGGCAGAAGTAATCGCCACCAGAAAGGCAGTTTTCCATGATAGAAATTTTAAATCACATGTCGCTGCCGGTTCGAAGGGGGAGGAAGTTAAGGCGCGTAACACCACATCGAGATCCCATGGAGGAGTAGGATAAGAAATCGGAGGTCTTAAAAGCGCAGCACCTTTCAAGAAGGTCTTACACAATCTGTTGCTCATTAAAGGTGGGTTTATAGATTCGTGAAAATTGGAAATAGCTGCCAATTGAACCTTGATGGTAGAGACTGAAGAGCCTTGATTGAAAAGAGAAGTTAGAAATTTCAGTACTTCTGATGCAGGAATAGTGATGGGATCCAGACCCCGGAGTTGAGCCCAAATAGCAAATCTTTTCCATTTGCTAGAATACAATTTCTTTGTAGCAGACTTGTGGGCCGAAAATAAAATGTGTACAACTTCCGGATCCAAGGTATGACTACTGACTATAGTCGGAAGAGGAGGAGCCAAGCCGTCAATTTTAAGGTATGTAGGGACTGGTGGAATAGTCCCGACTGATGAACCAATAGGTCTGGGATCTGATTCAGGAACCATGGACCTTCCAGAGCATATTTCTGAAGATAGGGGAACCATACTTGACGAGGCCAGTAAGGAGCAACTAAGATCATTTTGCTCCCCAAGAGAGATGCCTTTTGGATCACCCTGGGAAGGAGAGGAACTGGGGGAAAGGCATAAAGCAAGCCGGTGGGCCACGGACGGGCTAGTGCATCCATAGGGCTCTTCCCCGGAGCCGGGGTGAGGGAGAAGAACTTTTTGCACTTCGCATTCAGTGGAGTCGCGAAGAGGTCGCAACACGGAACTCCCCATTTGCTGAAAATCTGATTTGCAACTGTAATGTTCAGAGACCATTCGTGTGGAGAGAGGATAGTTCTGCTCAGTCTGTCAGCTATCACATTGGACTTGCCCGGGATATGAGTTGCCACTAGAAAGCGTTTGGTCGACACTGCCCATTCCCAAACTCTCATGGCCTCTCTGCAAAGGGGATAGGATTTGGTCCCTCCCTGTTTGTTCAGGTACCAGACCACTGACATGTTGTCGGAGTGAACGGCTATTACGCCCTGAGGGAGGTAATCGTGAAGGGCTTGAAGGGACAGAAGTACCGCCCTCATTTCTAGGATGTTGATATGAAGTAGGGTCTCTTCTGGATGCCATTTGCCTTGGACTGACCTGCCCAGGGAATGCCCCCCCCACCCCATCTGGGAGGCGTCCGTGGTCAAAGTGGCCACAGGAGGAGGTGGAACAAAGGGTCGTCCCTGATCCAGATTGGAGGGCACCAGCCACCAGCGAAGGTCCCATTTGCAGGTTTCCGTGATCCATATGAGGTGACAGAGGGAGTTCCTGAAAGGACCACTGTGTTGAAAGAAGCCACTGGAGAATTCTCATGTGCAACCTTGCTAGGGGAATTAGAAGAACCGTGGCGGACATGGATCCCAATAGCTGCAGGACCATTCTGGCTGGGGCTTTGGATCTGGGAAGTAAGGCTCGAACTTGAGCCTGTATAGTTTGTATCCTGTCTGTAGGTAGATAGACCCGCATTCGGTTTGAGTCTATCTCTACTCTGATGAATCTTATGCGTTGAGATGGCAGCAACACAGACTTTGGCCAATTGAAGGTGATTCCAAGGGAATTGCCCAGTGATATCGTGGCTTGTAGGCTCCGCAATAGTAGATGCTTGGAGGTGGCAGTTAGGAGCCAGTCATCTAGATACGGAAACACCTGGAATCCTAGACTTCTCAGGTGAGCAGTCACGACCGCCAAACATTTGGTGAACACCCTGGGGGCTGTGGTGAGACCAAAGGGCAGCGCGCGGAACTGAAAATGACTGCCTCCTAGGCTGAAGCGCAGATGTCTCCTGGACGCTTGATGTACCATGATATGGTAATAAGCGTCCTTGAGATCTATGGAGCACATCCAAACACCTTTCTCCAGCAATGGGAGAATGGTTTGTAGTGTGACCATTCGGAACTTGGACTTTTTGACTGAACAGTTTAGAATGCTGAGATCCAAAATGGGCCTCAAGTCCCCGGTCTTTTTTGGCACCAAAAAGAATCTTGAGTAAGTCCCTAATCCGATCTGGTCTGCGGGGTCCGGTTGGATGACTCCTTTTTGCAGCAGCTTTGAAACTTCTGAGGCTGCAGTTTCCCGTTGACTGGGTGGCAGGTCCGGGATTTTTTTGGACTGAGGTGGAGAGTGAGAGAAAGGGATGGTGTAACCTCCGGCGATAATTCAAAGCACCCATCGGTCCTGAGTGATACCTTCCCAGGCTTTTAGGTGCCTTGAAAAACGACCCCCGACTGGCTCCGGAGCTGCACAGTCGGGCAATCCCTCAGGGACTGTGAAAGGCTGAAGAGCCACGAAAGGACTCGCGGTCTCCAGTGTTGCGAGGGCCTCTGCCGCCTCTGGGACGGCGTCTTCCAGAAGAATTTCCCCCTCCCCTGCCTCTGGAAGGGGGATCGTCCTGCTGTGAGGGGTAAGACTTCTGAGATCTACGGAACCACATTTTCCCTCCTCTTTTAGCCTTGGGGTAAGGCCGAAAGGGAGTGGAAAATCGTGCCCCTACGGCAGTCAAAGTCTTACCTTCTTGCTCGCAGCGGGTCAGTGTGTCCTTTACCTTGGGTCCAAACAAGGAGGACCCATCAAAGGGGGCGTCGGCAAAGGAAGACTTAAAGGCCTCCGCAAAATGACACAGGCGGAGCCAGGCTTGTCTCCGTAGAGAGATGCCTGTACCCACTGCTCTACTCGCCCCTTCGGCCGCATAAGAAATGAGCCTCATGGACGAGTTTGATATGGACGACAGCGTAGCCAGCTGAGAGCCAACCGTCTGGGCCAGCTCTCAGGCAGGTTACCCAAGAGGGTATCGGAAAGTTCTTTAATCAGATCCTTCTGAAATCTGGTAAAGTGCGTGAGATAGTTCAAGGACCTTAATGTAAAGGCCGCTGAACTTAGGGTGCACTTACCGTACCGATCCATGCTCCTAGACTCCTTATTAGGAGGATGGACGGACGTCGAAGCCTCTGCTACATCTTGCTGGGTAGCAGATGCCACCACCAAAGCATCTACAGCCACACCTTTCGTCAGAAACTCTTTTTACAGGGGTGCTGAAAGGAACTTATTAGGATGAGCAGGCACCGGTTCCACAGAGTCTGGGTGTTCCCACGCCCTTCGACAGATCAAATCCAAGAGCTCGTCGAAGGGTGGAGACACCCAGGAGGCGGAGGGCTGAGCCCCGAAGGCCTTAAGGAACACCGACTCATCAGCAGAAGGGGGTTTGGATTGCCAGCCGCCTCATTGTTTAAGGGCTTCCAGGATGTCTGCAAAGGAGACATCATCTGAGGATGACTTAGGGGACCCCTCTGCATCATCGAGATCAGTGTCTGATGTAAGAGACTCATCAGGGGAGTCAACGTGCTTCCTCTTGCACGATCTTTTCCTGGGGGGTTCCTCCGAAGAAGCTTCAGAGGGACCTCCAGGAGGGGGGGAAACCCCAGTGGGGGTAACCTCAGGCCCCGGGGCTCCGCTGTCTAAGGACAGGGGGACTGCCAAAGACCCAGTCTCAGTATGCAGGGAAGGAGCTGGGGAGACCGTGGAGGTAGCCAAAGAAGATTTGGCTAACGCACTCCTAATAGCCCTGAAGGCGGGACCACCAGAATCCTGGGAAGGTCCCACCTCCGTGGTCACAACGGTAGACGGCACTCCCGCAGCCGACGCACCGAGAGGAAGGCTTGGGACCGAAAACATCAGTCTCGAAGCGTCCCCCCCGGGGCCGACAGAAGAAGTCCGCGTACCGAACTCCAACTCAAGAGCCGGAGTTGGAGTAAGGGTCGGGCCCGACCCGAAAACCTCCATCGGTTCCACCAGCACCGGCTCCAACGCTGCCGAGGCTGTTGGAGGAGGAACCATAGTAGCAGGGTGGACTATTGGCTCCAAAGCCGAACGGGCTGGAGCCGAAACTAACTTTTGAAACACCGGAGACTGGAAAAGTCTTAGGAGCACCCTGTCGATGTCCGAATCAGACATCTTGGAGGATCTAGAAGACACCGATCGGGTCCGAACCGATTTCTCCATCGGCTCCATAGGACTAGGGGACCGGCTCCAAATGGATTCGATTACTATCGGTTCCGAGGGAGATCTCAAAACAATTTCCCTCGGTGCCGATGAGGACTTCGGCGCCGAAGGGGAAGAGTCTGAGCCGGCAACCCTCATCGGCTCCAAAATCAGTGGAGCCGATGAAGGTGACCCGCCTCTCGATGCCCCAGTCCTCGGCTCCGAAACCAGAGGGGTCGAGACTGGAGGCATCGAGGCAGACCATTCCGCCCTCGGCTCCAAAGTCCGTGGAGCCGATGGAGAAGCCTGCCTAGGTTTTTTGGCAGTCAGTTCCGACAGACTGCTTTTCGTAGGAGGAAGAGGAAGATAAAGCCTCCTCGAAGGATGGCTTAATCAGACCTTTTAAAATTAATTTATTCTTCCTCTCCTGGAGGACTCTCGAAGAAAAGGTGTGACACACGCTACAGGACTCTTGTAGGTGCTTGGTGCCTAAACAATAAACGCACGAGGAGTGGTCGTCCGTTATGGACATTTTATAACCACACCTCGCGCACTTTTTAAACCCAGAGGGTCTATGTTCCTTAGACATGCTGACAAACCCTAAGAAACAAGATTTTAATATACAGAAGAGAAACTAAGTAAGTAAGTTTTTTTTTTTTTTTTTGTAACAAAAAAAACAATTCACCAAATAGAAGCACAAACACAGCAAATGAGGGTCAAGACCCTCTAACTTAAGCAGCTACTTGACCTCTGGAAACACAAAAAAAATGCTAGATATTAACAGTAATAGGGGAAGGCCCCTCTAACTTAAACGGGAAACCTTCCCTTAACGAAAAAACACAATTTTCTCAACAAATCTTTTCAAACACACTCGTACAACAACAATAGCTGTTAAAACAGCTTTTGGGTTTAAATTAGCAAATTTCCTGACAGGAAAAGTCTGAATAAAACAGTACTTAGCCCAGCCAAGTTTGAGACAACGTCCTAGCTTGTAAGCGGCAAACGAGATCTGGGGGATTAGTGGTGGTGCATCCTGGGATAAGAAATAGCTCAGCCAATAAGAGGCCTCGCTCTATAGCATAGCGTGCCGAGTTGGAGCCGAGGGATCGGCTCCGAGCCCATCAGTATTGAATGTAGGCGAGATAGGATCACATAACATCTTGCGGGAATCTGGGGACTCCACAAATGGAATGGCCAAGGGCTACTTACACAGAAAATTGTAGGAATCTTGGATCCAGTGGAACTTGTCAGGTTTCCTCAGAACAGGGGACAGTCTAGGTCCACAGATGCACTAGTAACATATCAATACCTGGGGAACTGGTGGTGCTCTAAGCTGAAGAAGGCCATTCAATGTCTGAGTATTCTGTACATTCCCAATGAAGTGTCCTTTCATCTTATGAAGGGTATCCCCAAAAGACAGATCTTCTGGAGGTGAACCAGAGTATAAGGTATCTTTGGTGTTAAAATGATAAATAAGGGCAGAGGGAAACAACAATATAAGCCACCTCACCTGACTCTGAGTCTGGGAGGGCAGAATCCTGCAAGGGGGGAGGTTTCACCATGATACCACAAGAAATTCCAATACTGGCTTCTTAGACTTAAGGAAACTCAAAGTCCTGAGTATGCTAAAATAACTCTTGTCTGGAAGCCTAGGAAGTGGACTGGACTGAGAGTCCGCTCGACCTGGTCTGAGGAACGCTAGTGGCACTGACATGTTCTTTGGTACATTGAGTCTCAGATTTTGTGGGGAAACCACCACAGGGGCCTCTGTTCAGAAGGGTGACATTGCCTCTGGTAACCTCACGAGTTCAGATTTTTTTATAAACAAAAAACATCTTCATTGAATTATCTCTTATGACATATGCAAATATACATTTATACAAATGGAAACAAACCATATTGACATATTTTCAGTCGCAAACATTATTCATCACATATAACCTTTTATGCAGTCTTGAACATAACTCACTCAATTCCTGCCTTCCCTTAAACTTCACTCCTCCTCCAAAACATTATTCTGCACATATTGTTCTGACAATTTCCATTTACTTCCATGTAACTTTCTCCTATCCTTTTCTGAAGGTCCCATTTCCACTTCTTTTATCTCTGTTTCTATATTCGCTACTTCTAATAAGGTCGAGTTTCACAGGTAGTCACAGCCAGTGGTGGTAGTGGGGATGAGCTTCCACTATCTATAAAATGCTCCCATGGCTCACTACTTCTAATAAGGTCAAGTTTCACAGGTCGTCACAGCCAGTGGTGGTAGTGGGGATGAGCTTCCGCTATCTATAAAATGCTCCCATGGCTCACTACTTCTAATAAGGTCGAGTTTCACAGGTCGTCACAGCCAGTGGTGGTAGTGGGGATGAGCTTCCGCTATCTATAAAATGCTCCCATGGCTCACTACTTCTAATAAAGTCGAGTTTCACAGGTCGTCACAGCCAGTGATGGTAGTGGGGATGAGCTTCCACTATCTATAAAATGCTCCCATGGCTCACTCCTTCTAATAAGGTCGAGTTTCACAGGTCGTCACAGCCAGTGGTGGTAGTGGGGATGAGCTTCCACTATCTATAAAATGCTCCCATGGCTCACTACTTCTAATAAGGTCGAGTTTCACAGGTCGTCACAGCCAGTGGTGGTAGTGGGGATGAGCTTCCACTATCTATAAAATGCTCCCATGGCTCACTACTTCTAATAAGGTCGAGTTTCACAGGTCGTCACAGCCAGTGGTGGTAGTGGGGATGAGCTTCCACTATCTATAAAATGCTCCCATGGCTCACTACTTCTAATAAGGTCGAGTTTCACAGGTCGTCACAGCCAGTGGTGGTAGTGGGGATGAGCTTCCACTACCTATAAAATGCTCCCATGGCTCACTACTTCTAATAAGGTCGAGTTTCACAGGTCGTCATAGCCAGTGGTGGTAGTGGGGATGAGCTTCCACTATCTATAAAATGCTCCCATGGCATCCGTCTCTGACAGCCTCTGACAACCCAAGTCAAGTTCCTGGCCTTCATGTGTGGCTTACTTTCTACACCCAGTGAAACCGATTGTACTGACAGGAGAAAGGTGTAAAGACAGGTTCAGCCTGGGAAGGCAGCCCACCTAGGAGAAGAGTAAATTCTGATATAAAACCCTCCACTGCCCTGCCCTGTGGCAATACCTAGTCATGGTGAAGGCTCTGGAAGTAAAAAAAATCCAGAGATGGAGCCCCCTAAGGCAGTTTGGGGTTGTATTCGACCTCACTCTTGCAATACCTGTAACAGTACTGATGTCAAGTTATACTGGCCTTGCCTTTCCTATTGGAATACATCAGCGGCATCTTGCCCAGGGCTGCTGCCCCGGAGAGGACACTCCTGCATCGCTTTGTGAGTGGTGACACAATATGGGAAGCAGTAGTTAATGCTAACAAGCCAATGCACTCAGTGGTACAGTGAGCTGCCAGGGGATTGCTTGCAATGGTGGGACAGATCCTTTGATTTCATTGGCCGCTACCATCTGCCTTAAGCTGGGCAGCATCAAGCCAAACAGGCACGGCCTCCCCAGGGTCCACTTGCTGCATTGGGTGTGTGCGGCTTTTTGACCTCCAACATGTGGATCTCTAACCATACAAAATAAACCTGCCTTTAGGTTGGGAACATGGACCATAAGAACCAAAGACAAGTGAAACATACAAATACCACGGTAGTCCGAGCTACAATGAAGGCTGTCTTCCTGAAAAGTACACCATTGCACCAACACCACGTCCAAAGTTCAAGAAGTATTTCCAAAGATGTCACAAAACGTCTTTATTAACAAATTGATTTAGCGCTTTCATCTCCAGAAACTGGAGACCTCATCAGAATCAAATACCACCACACACTAAATGCCTTTTATACATTTTCCAAAGACAGTAAGATAATTGGAAATTGGTCAAGTGATAATTGATCAAATAATAGGATAATTGAACAATGTGCTGAAATAAAGTGAACTGGCTATCTTTCATGACATGAACAAAAGTATTCGTCTCAATACATTCTTAAACTCTTAAAAAACTTTTAAAAAACTTATTAAAAACCTTCTATCGTTTTACATTCACAATCCATGTGAATTTGTGTGTATATATATATGTGTGTGTGTATGTATGTCCATCAAAAAATATACATATATACACATATTGTGTGTGTATATATATACATATACATATGCACAAATAAATCATCAACATCAACACGTGTATATCCAAACTCGTAACCTAAGCAAGTTCAATCCCTCTATTTTTTCTAACATCTTTAAACAAATTAATTGGCACATCCTAAACACTCTCCCTCTTGACAGCGCTGTAGAGCATTTCAACTCTATCTTCCTTAATACTCTCCCTCGCCCCTCTACGAAAAAAATTAATCAAAGCCAATACTGCTCCCTGGCTCACCAAAGAAACCTAACAAATTATGCATCACAGAGACAAATCCTGGAAGCTTTACCAGAAAAGTAAACAGTCCTCTGCCTTGCTCCAATATACCCAACTTCGCAACCAAGTAAAAAAACTTATTACCAAAGACAAGAAAAATTACTATAATAAACTTCAGTCCAACAACAACAAGAACCCTAAGCAATTCTGGAATTCTGTCAACTCCCTTCTCCATCCTGGATCTAGGAATAACCCCTGCCCTGATCCTAGCTTAACTGACAGTGAACTAAGCTCCCATTTCAACACCTTCTTTATTGAATCCATAGCTAACCTAACTAAAACATTCCCAAATAAAAACCCACCCAACTCCCTCCACACGACACCCAACTACCTAAATAACAATCCCCTTAAATTCCACCTCAAACCTGTACCCACCAATCTTATAAAAAAACTTCTATCCAAACTAAGGCCATGCGCTAATGCCCCAGACAACATACCCTCCTCCTTCCTCAAATGAGCAGCCGAAGGAATTGCTCTCCCAATCAGCATTCTAATTAACAGATCCTTAACTGAATCATATGTGCCCAAACTCTGGCGTTCAGCCTACATTCTTCCTCTCCACAAAGGAGGCAAAAACACCTCTATTTCTAACTTCCGCCCCATTGCACTACTCTCAACAATTTCTAAAATTCTAGAAAAATGTGTCCACCACCAGCTTTGGCCTTACCTAATTCAGAATCAACTTCTAACACCCACCCATCATGGCTTCCGTCCCGGCCATAGTACCATAACTGCCCTGCTATCTTTCCTAGACACTATCAATCAAGCCCGGGACTCTGGACTCATCATATCCACTATACTACTAGATCTTTCTAAAGCCTTCAACACCATCTCCCATACTCACCTTCTCCATCATCTCACCAACCTTAATCTCTCCCCTAATACTCTTTCCTGGTTCTCCAGCTACCTATCCAACAGGTCTCAAGCTGTCAAATGGAAAAGCTCCTCCTCTTCCTTCTTGCCTACACCTACCGGCGTTCCTCAAGGGTCCATCCTTGGACCCATGCTCTTCAACATCTTTATAAATGACCTTCACACCATCATCCCTGACACTACAGTCATCCAATACACTGATGACTCTACCTTGGTTTGTGCCACCCCCAACATTTCTGAACTACTGACCAAAACCCAAATAGCTTTTTCCACTACTGAGAACTGGATGCACCAAAATCACCTTTCCCTCAACTCCAGTAAATCTAAAATTCTAATATTCCTCCCCTCCAAGGTTTCCTCCTTTGACAAAAACACTTGCAATGTCATTACCCAATCCTCCACTACTATAGAAATAGTCTCCTCTGCAAAACTCCTTGGCATTACCATAGACGAACACCTCAAATTCGATCTTCACATACAACAAAACATAAAGAAAACTCACCAAAAACTAGGTATGCTATATAGAAACAATCAGTTTCTCTCCAACCCCTCTAGACTTACCCTGGCAATCTTCTACCTCCTACCTTCTCTTCTATATGGTGCCCCACTATTAACCAATCTGACCGCTTCCAACACCTCTAAACTTGAAGCTTGTTATAATAAAATATCCAAATTTGCCACTAAATCCAAAACTTCAACTCACCACTGCCTCTGCCTTCAATCTCTGAATTGGTTAGAACTAGCTAGACTATCTACAACTAACCAACGCTCACAAATTAATATTCTCCCCTGATAAATGCCCAGCCTTAAAAAACATTCTTCCCCCTTACACCCCAAATAAATCTCTGAGGTCTGAACACCAAAACCTAATCGCCATTCACAAACCAAAACGTCCCGCTGGCCAGCTTCTACTCTCCTTCTCTCTAGGTAAAAAATGGAACTCCCTCCCTTCCTCACTCAGGACAATACCTAACATTGAATCCTTCAAAAACCAACTCTTCCAATATCTCTCTTCCAAATGGAAATGCGCCTGCTTTCACTCTACATAACTCCCCCCACTAAACTCTCCATACTACTGCTTTACTATACTATCTAGCTTAATCTCAGCTTAATCTAATTTCTCCAAGAACCTGAACTATCAGACTTAAACTCCATATTTGTAAATATTGTAAAAAAAAAAATTTAGTTTTTGTTATATACTGTCTCACAATGAATATTACCGTTTTTCACTTGAATGTATGTAATTCCACTGAATGTATGAACCATACTACTGTATCTCATCTCCAAAATTATGTAACCTTTCTCATTGTTTTGTAACCCTTATCATACTACTATTGTACATGGAGCTTTTCTCCCCGGGCCTCCACTGAAAATGGGCACTTCTTGGCCCAGTGGACTTCCCCGGTAATCAAACTGAAATAAATAAATAAATAAATAAAATCATTATATGGTTATTTAAAAACTACTTATACATATCGGTCAAATACAAATACATATAAAAATACATATAAAAACGTATCACCAAAACCATGATCTGTATAAATATATGTGTATGTGCATCAATGTATGCAAATATACATGAATAAGTAAAATAAAAATAAAGTACAGTTTTGTACCTACCATAAATGTAGATGTTCGAAGATCCACATTGCTGCAGTCCTTACATATGGGGTAGTCCGCTGTCCTCGGTCGGCCCGAATACCAAAGTATTAGGCTGACGTCGGTCAAGGCGCTTAAAACTGACATCAGGACGTCAGGGTACAAAAGCGCATGACCGACGTCATATCCTCAGTCTTTTCTTGCCCCAGATGTCAGAAGGCCCTAAAAAGAAAGGGCAAAGCCAAAAAACAGCAAAAAAACAACCAACCACCCCTGCACTAACCATATTTACAATATTTACAACCCAAACCACACAACCACCTCTAACTACAGAGGGAAGGAGGGAGGTAAATTGGACTGCAGCAATGTGGATCTTCGAACATCTACATTTATGGTAGGTACAAAACTGTACTATGTTCTTCATCTCACATTGCTGCAGTCCTTACACTTGGGTAGAATCCCAAAGCAGAGGTAAGGGAGGATGGCAAAACTATAAAGCATTAGGAGCTGCCAAAATGCCCTGTAAAATTGCAGTGGCAAATCCAGCCCTAGATTTAGAGTAAAGTGGAAGGTGATAATGCTTAGAGAAAGTATGCACTGAACTCCAAGTAGCTGCCTCCAAAATATCTTTAGTTGCCACCCCCCCTTAAAAAAGCTGTAGAAGTGGCAGTAGCCATAGTGGAATGAGGCCTAATCCCAGCTGGAATCTCCTTACCATGATGGGAATAACAGAAAGCAATGCAAAACCCAATCCACTTAGAAATAGTTTGTTTTGACACAGGCTTGCCCTGAGAACTCAAAGCAAAAGAAACAAATAACTGCTGAGACTGCCTGAACCCTTTAGTTCTGCTCAAATAATATCGCAACTGCCTGTGTACATCTAAAGTGTGCAAAATCTTTTCCCCTTTATTTTGGGGATTTGCATAAAAGGTAGGTAAATGAATAGTTTGGTTTAAAGCCACACTAGAAACCACTTTAGGCATAAAGGAAGGGTTAGTACGCAAAGATACCCTATCCTTGTGGAAAATTAAGAAAGGCTCAACCGCCATAAGGGCCTGTAATTCAGAAACCCTTCTCGCAGATGTAATGGCCAACAAAAAAGCAGTCTTCCATGATAAATATTTCAACTCGGCAGTCGCTGCAGGCTCAAAAGGTTGTAGAGTGAGTTTCTCCAACACAAAATTGAGATCCCAAGCAGGAGTAGGAGCTCTACGTGGGGTCTTATATTCTTTGCCCCTCTAAGGAATTGCTTAAACAAAGGATGAGAAAATAATGGTGGGTCACAGTCATAGTGAGCAGAAATTGCTGCAGCATGAACCTTTATAGAGGAGAAGGACAAACCTTTGTCCAATAACTCAGTAAGGTATTGAAGAGCAACACTTAAGTTAGGTTTAGAAACATCAAAGTCCTTTGCTGTACTCCAAATTAAAAATCTCCTCCATTTATCTGCGTAAACTTTCCTTGTACTAGGCCTTCTGGCCTCCAAAATAACATTCAAAACTTGTTGTGGAAGCTGAGACCCCCCAGGGTTTAAAACAGAATATGCCAGGCTGTTAGATGTAGAGAGTGAAGTTTGACATTGAGTAAATGACTGTTCTCCTGAGACAGCAGGTGTGGAATCGAAGGCAAAGGCCATGGAGGCTCCCGTACCAGACTTCTCAGTAATGGGTACCAGTGCTGTCGAGGCCAATCCGGAGCTATTAAAATCATGGTTGGCTTGTCCTGTCTGACCTTCAGGAGTACCTTTGGGAGGAGAGGTAGTGGTGGAAAGGCATACACGTGAAGATTGCTCCAATTGAATGAGAGAGCATCCACTTTCCAAGCTGTGGGATGAAACATTTTCGTGCAAAACTTTGGCAGCTGGTAATTTAGTGGAGAAGCGAACAGATCTATGTCTGGAGTTCCCCATAACACTGTCAATTTTTGAAATACATGAGGATCCAATTTCCACTCGTGGGGATCCATAATTTGTCTGCTCAACACATCTGCTAAGGAGTTCTGTGCTCCTGGCAGAAACCTTGCCTGAAGATTTAGCTGCAAACTGAGAGCAGTCTCCCACAAAATCATTGCTTGTCTGCATAGAGGATAAGAATGTGTTCCCCCTTGCTTGTTGATGTACCACATGACAGTTGTGTTGTCTGTTAGAATCAACACCTGCCCTGGAAGAAGTAAATCCTTGAAAGCTATCAATGCAAATTGGACTGCTAACATCTCCTTCAAGTTGATATGTAAATGTTGAAGTCTGGCAGGCCACGTGTCTTGTACCCATTTTCCATTTAGATGAGCTCCCCAAGCTTTGTCTGAGGCATCTGTCGTTAGAATCTGACTCGCCTCTGGTTGGGTCACAGAGAGTCCCTTGTTTAGGTGACATTCCTGAGCCCACCACAAAAATTCCTTTTGAATGCAAGGTATTATCTGAATGACAGTGTCCATATCTTGGCAGTGTTGCGTCCATACATTTTTGAGATACCATTGTAGCTTCCTCATATGCAGTTTGGCATTGGGAAGTACCAGAATACAAGATGCCATGAACCCCAAGGCTTGAAGGACTGTCCTTGCAGTCAGCCTGGACTGACGAGACAATTGATGGAAATAAAGAGAAAGATTCTTTTGTTTGTCCGGGGTCAAAAGGCCATCTGGGATGCTGTATTCAGACCCACACCCAGAAAGCACATCACCAGAGAGGGTACTAGACTGGACTTTTTTTCGCACACAGAATACCCTAGGCATCTTAACACTGCCATCACATACTGTAAATGATGAAGAAGTTCGTCCTTTCCTTGAGCCAGAATCAGGCAATCGTCCAAATAAGGATAGATTTGTATTCCTCTTAGCCTGAAGAAAGCTACCACTGGAGCCAGAACCTTCGTGAACACTCTGGGCGCAGTAGATAAGCCAAAGGGCAATGCAGAGAACTGATAATGAAAAGTCCCAGCCCGAAAACGCAGATACTTCCTGCAACTGGGCCTGATAGGAACATGAAGGTAAGCCTCCTTGAGATCCAGAGTCACCATCCAGTGATCTTTGCCCAGCAGAGGTAAAAGCTGTTGTAATGTCAACATTTTGAACTTGGGAATGTCCAGATATGTGTTGAGGATAGATAAGTCCAAAATGGGTCTCCACGTGTCCCCTTTCTTTGGTACTAGAAACAGGCGAGAATAAAATCCTAGGCTCACTTCTGGCAGAGGGACCGGTTGTATAGCTCCTATTTGAAGTAGAAGAGAAATTTGGTTGTGAGCCTCTAGTCTTTGCTGAGGAGGAACGTCTGGCATGCCTTTGAAAGGAGGCAAGGTATGGAAATAAAACTTGTAACCTCGGTGTATGATATCCAGTACCCATTTGTCTTGGGTAATTAAAATCCAATTTTCCTTGAAAAGTGCCAACCTTCCTCCCAAAGGTGCTGCCAGGCAAGAGGGATCTGGCAGCTGAAAAAGTAGGTCATTGGGCCTGTTTACGAAAGGACTGGCCCCTACCCTCACTCGAAGATTGTGCAGGTGAACTCCCAGTTCTAGGTCTGAAGGAACTCTGAGCTCTGCCCCTACCATGTCTAGATCTACCCCTAGACTGAGAATCATAAGAAGGATACGTCCACCCCTTAGCAGGCCAATTCCTACTAAACTTTGGAGGCTGAACTTGCAAAAAATCCTTAACAGTCTGCATAGACTTAGCCTTGCCCTCCATTTTCTTCAAGACTGATTCCACAGGTGGACCAAACAACACTTCAGACTGCAAAGGAGCATCCAAAATCCTTGTTTTAACATGGTCAGAAAAATACTGATCCTTCAGCCAGGCGTGCCTGCAAAGAACTGAACCAGTGGCAGCCACCCTAGACGAGGCCTGCACAGCATCAAAACCACATTGTAAAGAATGCTTACCAACCTGCTCAGAGACATGCACCAAATCTTGTAATTCTTTACACTCAATGCCTTCTGCCAGAGCATCCACCTTAGATTTCAATTGAGAAAGAAGAAAGTTTTGATATTTCAACATATGAAACTGGCAATTCAAAGCCCTCATTGCTAAGGTAGAAGAAGTATAGACCTTCTTTCCCCATCTATCCAAAGCTCTGGCCTCTTTATCTAGAGGAACCGGATTTTTACAACAGAGGCCTTGACACCCTTGGGTCCCTGACTAATAGTTTCTGGGTCCGCCCTAGGACTCTTATAAAGATATTTATGAGCCTCAGGCACCCTGTAATACCTATCTGGTTTAACAGGCAGGAGGCAGAGAATCAGGATTAAGCGAAGCCTCTGAAAACACATCCTGCACAACATCCAGAACAGGTGGTATAGCTAAGGGCCTATGTTGAGGTAAAAGCAAAATTCCCTAAGCCTTTTCCGAGAATCAGAGAAGTCTTGACCTTCCCACTTAAAATGCTCCCTCATAGAGTGAAGTGTCTCTGAAAAAGAAAAATCCTCTGGAGGAGAAGCAGAAGGAGTGGAATCTTCTGCATCAGAATCAGAATAAGGAGAGTACTCCTGCAAGTCTTCAGCCGAAGACTCTGAAACATCTGAAGCCTGTTCAAAACTTCCCAACTCTGGCTCCACCCTAGGCCTCTTATCAGGAGGGGCAAAGAACCTCTAATCAGAGTAATCAAATCTTCTGCCATTTTAAGCATGTGCTTCTTAGGCACAGACCCTGCTGAACTAGGAGTGACACCAACAGAAGCTAAACCTGGCCTGCCCCTGGGAGAAGCCTTGGAAACAGAAGGAGAGGGCCTAACCACCCTGGGAAGGGAGGGGAGTACCGTAACCTGAGAAGCCCCTTCAGCCTGCCCTGCCTCAAGAGAGGCCACATCCTGCAAAATTAAAGTCTCCCCCTGAGACTCTAAAGAAGTCTCCGTCGGACCCACCGGTTCCACTGAAGCCTCTAAAGAACCGCCGTCCGGAACGGACGACTCATCTTGCCTGGGTTTAACTGTTTTGTCTTTGCGCTTCTTCGTGGAAGCGGGCGCCGGAGAATCCGATGGCATATTATAATTGCACCGCTTACCGAAGACCAGCCTAGCACAATCTAACCTTCGCTTAATAGTGCGCTTATTGAACCTAGCACAAAAGCGACACCCGACTACGTCGTGCTCAGGCCCCAAACAAGGAATGCACAAAGAATGATAATCCCTATGCGGTATCTGTTTCCCACAAGAAATACAATTATTCACTTTTTCTGACATTCGGTACTACACTGAGGCAAGAAAAAAACAAAATAATCCCCAACGGGGTACTTAACCAACTTGGATTCGGTCTGAAACTCCGAACTCGAAAAATTTCAGAACGCCGAACGGCACTTGCAACGCTGCTTCTGCATCGGACCATGCGGCAAAAAAGACTGAGGATATGACATCGGTCATGCGCTTTTGTACCCTGACGTCCTGATGTCAGTTTTAAGCGCCTTGACCGACGTCAGCCTAATACTTTGGTATTCGGGCCGACCGAGGACAGTAGACTACCCCATATGTAAGGACTGCAGCAATGTGAGATGAAGAACATCTATAAAATTCATAGCACAATTGAACTATTGTGCATAAAATGATTAATTGAAATATATAATATATATACAAATTATGTATGTTTTTTGTGTGTATGTTTTTTAGGATCATTAGATAGTAATTTAAGGGCTGGAACAATGGATATGTGATTGTTCAGGCCCTTACCACTACAGGCATCTAGCCTGAGCTGCCATATCATTTCCCTATATGCCAATTTGGTTTCCCAGTCACCCCCTCTATCTAATTGGTCTACCACCTCAACCACCCAAAATTTAAAATTGGCCTCATCACATGTTAAAGAATGTCTGTATAAAGCGTTGTTTTCGTTCTTGCAATTTATATCTCTCTTATGCTCATATATCCTTTTTCTCAAATGGCATGACAAAATTGTACCAAAAGGGTTAAGAATAAACAAATTTCCCAATAATACAAGTGGCATTACGGACAGTGAGTTTTTTCAAAGTATCTGACATTTTCAGTGACTGTGGCCTGGCTATATTGAGGGTGTTAATTAAACGCAATGAAACAAGAATGGAAATGGACAAAAAGGGACATCGACAAACTTTACAAAGAAATGAACGACGTATTGTTTTCTGTGCAAGAATATACAAACATTTATTTTAGATCTTTGCATGACGTGGATTATGTTATCACACGTAGTTACAACAGGAAATTATCTACATTTGAGAGGGACATAAATGAATATAGATTAGGTCTGGCTTACAGTTGTGATAAGAAATTCACTAATAGAGCCTATAGGGGTTATGAGAAACAGAACTATGATTTAGATTTACAATTTCAGGATAATCATAGGAACAGTAACAGGAATTTTAATAGAGAACGTGATGAGAATTTGTATTAACATGAGTATGATTCATGTGATGATGGTTTCAGTAACAATGAAGGGACCCCTTTAGGGGGGTGGGACTGAGGAGGTCCGAAAGACTGAGAAACCGGTTACAACAACCATCTTATGCCCAAGTTACAGGGGCCAACAATTACAGCCCCCACAGAAGAACAAATTACAGATAGAACAGTTTATTTCAGGTGAATTTGGGGATGTTACACCTACATACAAACCTGTATCTATGTATGATTTTTTTATTTTTAACTATACAGATTTGAAAATAGATGATGTGCGCTTCAAGTTATTCACCAAAGGATTTACTTTTGTACCAGTTACTAAGCCTAGTATAGACAATATCCTGTTGGATATAAGACTTTTCACTAGGAAACTCAACTTGTTACAGATGTTTGGAAAGGACAAGCCGCACTATATGAGTACTAATCTAAGTAGACATAGTGTTTACAATCCTCCCCTTCATCAAGACATTCAGAATTTTGAAAATATACTTAACAATAGAATTAGAAGGGAATTTAAACAGAATGTGAACACGAATGTCAGTAATTTAACGGATGAAGAGAAGAAACTTTTACACGAACTTAGTGAAAACAATAATATCCGGGTTATGAAACCGGACAAAGGTGGTGGCATTGTCCTTATGGACAGTTGGGACTATGAGAACAGAATGTTAGAGATATTAAGTAATGATAAGTGCTATAGTTCAGTTTCTAAAAATGAAATCAATATTTCATATCACAAAATAGATTATATTATAGAGGACAATCTATCTCAAGGGCTCATAAACATTTTTTTCAAAGTTAGTAAACCAGTCATCCCCACGATCTTTGGTATACCAAAGACTCATAAGAATATACAAAATCCCCCGATGAGACCAATTGTCTCATCACAAGGTTCAAAAACCCAGCCCTTGGCTATATACATAGATAGCAAACTTAAGAATTACTACATGAAATATTCACACATTTTGGTACATTCTTGGGACTTCCTACAAAAAATTAGTAAGGATCCTTATAGTGTGGATATGAAATTTATTACTATCGACGTCAAAGATTTATTTTCAGTCATACCTCATAACATTGGAATGGACTGGTTTGAGAACATGTTAATAGAAATTAATTTATTAACATCTAATGAATTTAAACTAGTCAGAGTGTAAGCAGTTGGTACTCAAAAACAACTTTATATTTTTTCATGGCGATTATTATCATCAAAAAGAGGGAGTAGCTATGGGGGCGGCATGTGCCCCCATTTATGCAAATATCGTAATGTTACACTGGGAAAGACAATATGTTTTTGATACCGAATTTTTTACTTATATCAAAAGTTATTATAGATTCCTAGACAATACATTTATTTTATGGGAAGGCCCTGTTGAAGCCATTGATAGATTTATTACTTTTATTAATCAAAGTACTAACTTTTTATGTTTTACTCATCATATAGATTCACACAAAATTAACTACCTTGATGTAATGCTACGAAAAGACTACCAGTACAATATGTACAAATCTATTATCTACAGAAAAGAACATTTTTCTAATACATATTTACATTTTAATAGTGACCACCCTGATCACCTTAAGCACAATATAATCAAGGGGCAGATGATTAGAGTGGCCCGTATGACATCAGATAGGGATGAATTTCTTACAGAAATAGATAAAGTACAAAATATGTTTCATCAAAGAGACTATCCAGTGGAAATTACACAACCTATAAACGAAACAATAATTAAAGGATGGGGCGATAAATATATACCTCTATTAAATCATATGAATAACATAACTATTGAAAGAATTGATAAATCATCGCAGAATAATAAAAATGTGTTACCCTACTTGATTCTTACATACCATCAGAACATCGGGTGGTTACATAAATGTATTAATGAGACATGGGATTTGTTTAAAACAGTATCTATAAGAACTACGATTTTTCACAACAAATTGACATATAGTTATAGGAGAGGTTACAACATAAAAAATATTTTAGAAAAAAAGAAATGTCATAACCAAGGAGAAATTGTTCAAAATAAAGTAGGTACTTTTAAATGTGGTAGATGCCCCCAGTGTCCATTCATAGCGGGGGAAAAAACAGTAACATTACCTAGTTTGAATATCACATTGAAGTCTAAGAAATATAGTAGTTGTTATACGAAGGGGTTGGTTTATTTAGTTTATTGTAAATCCTGTGGGGGGTTTTATATTGGCAAAACGGAATGCCATTTGAGAAAAAGGATATATGAGCATATGAGAGATATAAATCGCAAGAACAAAAACAATGCTTTATACAGACATTCTTTAACATGTGATGAGGCCAATTTTAAATTTTGGGTGGTTGAGGTGGTGGACCAGTTAGATAGAGGGGGTGACTGGGAAACCAAATTGGCATATAGGGAAATAATATGGCAGCTCAGGCTAGATGCCTGTAGTGGTAAGGGCCTGAACAATCACATATCCATTGTTCCAGCCCTTAAATTACTATCTAATGACCCTAAAAAACATACATACAAAAAACATACATAATTTGTATATATATTATATATTTGAATTAATCATTTTATGCACAATAGTTCAGTTGTGCTATGAATTTTATAGTTATTTTTATTTTACTTATTCATGTATATTTGCATACATTGATGCACATATACATATATTTATACAGATCATGGTTTTGGTGATACGTTTTTATATGTACTTGTATTTGACTGATATGTATAAGTAGTTTTTAAATAACCATATAATGATTTGTTTGTACATATGTATATGTATATATATATATATATATATATATATATATATATATATATACACACACACACACAATATGTGTATATATGTATATTTTTTGATGGACATACATACACACACATATATACACACAAATTCACATGGATTGTGAATGTAAAACGATAGAAGGTTTTTAATAAGTTTTTTAAAAGTTTTTTAAGAGTTTAAGAATGTCTTGAGACGAATACTTTTGTTCATATCATGAAAGATAGCCAGTTCACTTTATTTCAGCACATTGTTCAGTTATCCTATTACTTGATCAATTATCACTTGACCAATTACCAATTATCTTACTGTTTTTTGGAAAATGTATAAAAGGCATTTAGTGTGTGGTGGTATTTGATTCTGATGAGGTCTCCAGTTTCTGGAGATGAAAGCGCTAAATCAATTTGTTAATAAAGACGTTTTGTGACATCTTTGGAAATACTTCTTGAACTTTGGACGTGGTGTTGGTGCAATGGTGTACTTTTCAGGAAGACAGCCTTCATTGTAGCTCGGACTACTGTGGTATTTGTATTAACATGGACCATAAGGATGATGACTTCTGGCATTACAGAAGATCTACAGAACATCAATGAGGCTCGAAAGACACCAGTTATTAACAACGAACCAAACAGATTGCAGACAGACATTATGGCTCTCCAGGAAACAAGGCTGCCATCGACTGGATGTCTTATGTCCAGGAAACAAGGCTGCCATCCATTGGATGTCTCAGGTAGAAAGACTATACTTTTTTTTTGGCATGGGAAGCTTCCAGAAGAGACCAGGGAACATGGTGTTGGCTTACCAATCAGAAACAACCTCAGTCATAATACCAAATATGGGAAATGACAGAATGCTGAAAATTCAGCTACAGACACCAGTGGCAATGGTCAACATCCTCAGCATCTACGCGCCTACATGCCTATTTTAACTTCTGCCCAAGAAGTCAAGGACAAGTTCTATGACGAATTTAATGCTGTGATCAGTGAGGTCTCTTCCCATGAACCGTTACTTATTCCTGGTGACTTTAATGCCAGAGTTGGCAGTAACCATTACAGCTGGACATCCTGTCTGGGACAGTTTAAAATAGGAAAGACGAATAAAAACGGACAGCATCTCCTTGAACATTGTTCCCAATATGACCTCTGCATAATCAACACCTTCTTCAATGTCAAGTCGCAACACAAAGTTTCATGGGGACACTCAAGATCGAATCAGTGGCACCAGCTTAACCTTGTCCTCATCAAACACAGCAGTTTAGGTAGTGTCAGGGTAACATGCAGTTAACTCAATGCAGACTGTGATAACCAACCACTTGCTCATGTGTACTAAGGTGAGTATCCAGCCGCAGAGGTTTTTTCCGTCTTAAAAGGAAGGGAGGCCACACATTCACATAAGCAAGACTTATGACCCTTCAAGAGTACACAGGTTTGTCGTGGGGCGTGGCCAAGGATGAACACAGGATAGCAGCAGATTTCTTCAGCTCCACCAACATAACTACACTGACAGGAAATTATTACTTCAAAATTCAACTAATGTAATAATTTTCTTTCTAAAAACGTTTGGAATATCAGTATCTTGAATAATATCTAAAAAAGAAAGAAAATTTAAATAATTTTCCTGTCAGAAATCTTCTTGGAAATTTCTCTTTCATCACCTCTGTTCAGAATGAGTTCCAGTAAGGCTAACAGTCAGGATTCCAGCATCAAGAAAGAGCTTCAGTCTTTACTATCAACTATTCAGCAACTAACAACTAAAATGGACAAACTGGATACTAAAATTGATAACTTCATAGAAAAAACTACTAAACAAATGGATTTGTTACATCAAGACTTGCAACATCAGAAAGCTCAGATTACAGGTATAGAAGAGACTCTTAATGATATGGACAACAGAATTCAGGAAGAAGAAATTAACATTGAATTCTTATTGAAACAGAACACACACCTTCAATCCAAACTAGTTGACCTTGAAAACAGATCCAGACACAATAATATAAGGATTTTTGGACTGCCAGAAAATATAGAAGGTAACAACATTACATCCTTTTTAAATACTTGGCTTCCCAAAACTTTAGATCTGTCAGAAGCATTTTCTTTTGGTATTGAAAGAGCCCATAGGTCTTTATCTAATTCTAATACAAATAAAAAGTATCCTAGATCAGTTATTGTAAGATTTTTATCATCTTATGACAAGGAGATGGTATTAAAGGCTGCATGGGCTAAAGCTCCTATAAAAATTAATGAGGCAACTGTGCGTTTTGACAATGACTATTCTTCCTTGGTAATAACAAAAAGAAAAGTTTTTCTGCCATTAAAAAGAGAGCTTAAGAAAGCACAGTTCAAAACTCATCTTTTATTTCCTTCCAAGCTAAAAATCTTTTTACCGGATGGCCCTAGAATTTTTGAAGACTTGGACTCTGCTTTGCTGTATATTAAAAAAAATAAAATATTAGATAAAATAGAAGATATGGAATGGGCAAGTCCTTCGCTAAAGAGAATGGCAACAGGAACTTCTTGGAAGACATCAGAGAAACAAAAAAGACTAAAAAATAAATGACATGTTTTATATTTCTTTGAACTCTTTAATTATAGTTACTACATTTACAAGAAAGCCACAAATATCTTAAGGATTTATTCAAAGTTATTTTTTTTGTGTGCAAAGAACTGAATTTTGTTTTATAAATAATCAAACTTCCTGAGGAACAAATAACCTGATATGAATCAACTTGTTTCTCTTTGTGATGAAGAGACCTAAGGTTAGTAATTTGATACATTTCCTTTCTCTTCTTGTTTTAAATAATGGCATTCTCTTTAAACTATACATTTAGAGAGGGGTGGGGGAGGGCAGGGAGAGGGGTTAGATGAAAAATAGGAAATAAGGGGAAAAATAATTTATTAGTTCTTTAAAATTATTTATGCTGTTTAAATATTGCTACTATATATTATACCATGACTTAATTGCTTAATACATGATTTCAAATAATATGACATGATATAATTGCAGTTAACTAGAACTAAAGTAGTTGAAAGTAATATGTCTCATGTTCTACTTTATTAAAACAAACAGCAAGTAAAATATCTTTGTAGATACTCTTTGTAGGTCCCTTTTTTTTTCTCTCTCTCTCTCTTACTTATAAAGTAATATACTTCTGATAATACTGATATGTGTATGTAATAAGCTCTGACTGAGAAAATGAAATGGGGCATATAAAAATAAGTTGTGTTTATGTTAAACAACTGAAGGCTTGGTTTCAATGTTATAGAGACTGCAATGACTTGTAAAGTGCTTCGAGAAGCTTTTGCACTGTTTAGATCCATTTGTATTACAAAATGAATGTCAGTCACTTACTTTTATTAAAATTCCTGCCAGAATGTTATGGGAGACAATTTTGGATGTGGGTTTCCTCGTGAATAGTGTCCTCGAGTCGTTTTAAAAGCTTCAACATTCAGAAAACATGCAGAGAACCTGAAAGCAGCCATTTTGAACTTTGACCCCTGATTTCACACTGACTCATCGCAAATTCAAGAAGTAAACTGTTTCAGGAAGTAGAACTGCTGTAAATGCGGTTTTGTGATGAAAAACGAACTTTATGACATCTAAATGTGAGTTTTTCTTTATAATAGTTTACTTATTTAAGATGTAACTTATAAAATATATAAGTTACAATGATTTTAAGTGACTTAATATGCCATAAGTAAACAAATGAGATATTTTAGAAGGCATAGAAGGTAAAAACTGATGCGCACTTGTTTTTGAAAGCTTATATGACTGCTGCACTTTAATGCATATAGGTGCTTATGATTTAAAGATATGTAATGTTATAAATTATTTGCCTTGACTAACAGACAAGTATGTGCATCATTATGATTACATTTCAGAAGAAATTGTCATGTGACACATTTTAAAGCTGCAGTTCAGATATATATAATACAGATGGCTTTCATCACAATGATTTATGTATAACTAGGGATCAATATTGCTGTGTAGTAAGTTCTTTTAACTTATACATGGGAATAATTATTTTATTTAAATGGCAATAATAAATATGAGAAGGAAGCTTCTGATGCAAGTAATTTAAAGTTTTAAAGCTACTAACTGTATTGCTATGGCAGAAAGTGGGAATACCCTAATATAAGTAATGTATGAGTCATAATAGCCTGAGATAATAAATGTTATTGAATTCAAATGAGCATAAGCATATAATAAGAACTTATTCTTACAAACTTTTATTAAACTACCATATGGATATTCCCTTTTTTTTTCTTCTCTCTCTCTCTCTCTTCTTTGCTCCCATTACCAAGATTGTTAGAATGCTATTTTGATTATGAGTTTATTATATATAATAGATGTACATAGCAATATTAGTTGTTTCTAAATGTTTTATATGTTTATATGAAGCTGTTTTATAAATTGTTTAGCCTTGTTATAGTAGATAATCAAATTAAATGAGGTTAACTTTAGTTAATAATAGTATAGAATTAATTTGGTGGCAGCTGGAGTACTGCTGCTTAGGATAGGGGGATAACTTGAGTGGTATTTGCTACTTGAAGTTGGAGTTTTTAACTCCAGGCTGGGTGCATTGTTTAATCCAAACATTATTCTCACCTGATTATTGTTGTGTGTATATAGTTTTGACATCCACATCACATTTTATAAACTCATTGTCACTACAAATAAATATGAAAATTACACAAAATTCCATAAGATTTTCATTAAATACAGCTATAATTAATAGAACACCTAAAGGAGGAGACATAATAACACTTATTTTAGTAAATGTTATTCTGATTATGTGTTTTATATGTTTATAAAAGTTAAATGGTAACACTAAAAGGAATTTCTTTAAACATTAATGGATTGAATAACCCATGTAAAAGGGCAAGTTTAATGAGATATATTAATTTGCATAGAGCCAATTTAATATTCCTTCAAGAAACACATCTCCTGAAAAAGGATATAGATAAATTAGCCACTAATAAATATACAGTCTTGGTTAGCTCAGAACATACACAGAAAAAAAGAGGAGTGGCTATCTTATGGAACAAAAATATGCCCATACCTAAAACTATTAAGTCTTATAAAGATGATAAAGGAATGTTCTGTATGGTTACAATACAGATTAATGGGAAAATATATACATTAATCAATGTATATTGGATTCCAGGTATTGGCATTAATACAGTGAAACACCATCTTGATAAGGTTATATCATTCTCTATAGGAGATATTATTTTAGCAGGAGATTTTAACTGTATTCTGCATGAAAAAGATACTACTACTATAGGGAAAAGGAAAATCACATCTAATGCAAAACATTTAAAGGATTTTATTAATTTATATCATTTGAATTATATTAATAATCAGACAGATTCTAAATCATTACCATACACTTTTTTTCTAATAGATATAAAACTTATTCAAGAATAGATAGAGTCTTTATTTCTAACCAACTGGTAACAGACTTAATTAATTCCAAGATCATTTCATGTCCTATATCAGATCATAATTCAATTGTCTTTGAATTTATGGTAAAGAGTACTTATAATGTTCAGATCAAAAGAATACCAGCATATTTAACTCAACTAAAGGACTATAAAGATTATATACTTACTGAGGTGCAACATTTCTTAGACTTAAACACTACACCTGACGTCTCTATTATTCACATTTGGGATGCTCTAAAATCATATTTATATGGACAAAGTATCAGATGGTATAATAATAAAAGGAAATCTTGGGACAAGGAATTAACAGACATTCAAAACAAATTAGACTCATATAAACATAATAATAAAGAAATTATTATGGACAAAAAAGTCATCGAGGAAATAAATAAATTAAATGAGAAATACAAAGAAATTTTAAGCCATAAAGTCAAAATAACATTAGAGAAATATAAGTTTTTGTCTTACTCAATAAGTCCCAAATACTTACATAGACTTAAAAATAAAACAAAAAGGCTGAATAAACAAAATCACATCAAAGAAATTTTCTCTCAGGAAAAAGAAGAATGTCTCTAGTTTACCAGAAATATTAGATGAATTTAGAAATCACTTTCATAAAATTAACCACAATAACATTAATATGGATTCTAAAGATAAAATAAAGAAATTTATAACTACAAACATGAACAAAAAACTTAATAAACAACAGACTAAATTAATAGATAAAAATATTTCATATACAGAGGTTATTACACAAATAAACTTAAATCAAACAAAGCACCTGGTAATGATGGTATTATTCCAGAGATTTATAAAATTCTTCCTAAGAGTACTTACTCATTAATACATAAGGTTTTCATTTCAGCTCAAAATGAGTTATCAACTCCCCCATCCTGGCAATACACATTTATTTCACCAATTTTAAAACCCAATAAAGACCCAACCAGATGCACTTCATATAGACCTATTTCATTACTTAATGTTGACTATAAAATGTTCATGAATATTTTTGCTGATAGATTAAAGACAATCATTCCAGGTATAATAGATATAGATCAGACAGGCTTTATTATAAATAGAAATACTTTTGATAATATAAGGGGAACTTTAACGCTAATTGATTATGCAAACAGGAAAAAGAAAGACTTAACACTTATTAGTCTTGACATAAGTTCAGCATTTGACTCAGTAAGTTGGGACTACTTGTTTATCTTATTGAAGTGTACAAATTTCTCTGATGCATTTGTGAATTTAATTGAACATCTATATAAAGGAGCATTGGCTTACATTAAGATAGGAACATATGTCTCACAAAAAATACCCATATTAAAAGGTACAAAACAAGGGTGTCCACTTTCACCACTATTATTTACTTTAATAATGGAGCCTTGGGCTAATTTGATTAGAAACAGCATTGATATAGAAGGATTTGATATAGATGAAAATACAATATCTAAAATCCAACTTTTTGCAGATGATGTTCTAATTACGTCAGCAGGAACAAATTCTTCTATGCAGTCATTATTTGATAAAATGACAGATTTTAAAAATATCTCTGGTTTGATATTTAATGAAGAAAAAACTAAAATATTACCAATATAAAGCACGAAAAAATGTCCTCACTAAAGATTTTCACAAATATATACCCAATTCAAGTCAGATAACTTACTTAGGCATAATATTAACTAAAGATATTAAATCCATTATACATAATAACTACAGTAACTGTCTTCATAATATACAAAATCTTTTCAATAGCTGGAACAATATGTTTTTTTACCATGGAAGAGAGACTCACAATTATTAAAATGATAATATTCCCAAATATATTATACTTAATACAATCAATAATACTCCCACCTACAAAAATAATTATTAATTGAATTCACAAATGTTAAATTTCTTATGGGCACCTAATAGACCTAGGATTGCATTAAAGAAACATACTAATAGTTGGTCTCAAGAGGGCATTTCATTTCCAGACTTTAATTTATATGCTATCTCTTCTATTATAAAAGTTATTACTTTGCTAATAGATCAGTCATATGTTGCAAAATGGAAGGAATATTGGGAACTAATTAGCATTCACTTCATGAAAATATAATTAATACACAAAAATACTATTGTAAATAACCCTATGTTATGGTTACTAAAAGAATTTTGTACCTCATCTATTACACCAAAATATATAGCTAGTTACCCATTAAATATTATTATTAGATATCGTAATTTTATATTTATGCATCCTAAATATAAGGAATGGAATTTTATCCTATTCCCTATAATGTATACACAAGGTATTCTTTTATCATCCACCTCTGAAAGAATTCTTCTAGTTACAGAGAATGATTTAAAGTACTGGTATCAGTTGCTGTCTGACAATAAAGTAAAAAAATTAGACTTTTTAAAGCAAGAATTTGATTTGAGAGAAACATGTTGGTTAGAGATTCAGACTTTTAGACAACATCTTATTAATAAACTTGATTTAATGTCTTTAACAGTTAAAGAATCTGTCCCAATTCTGATTAATTACTTGATATTAAATTTACAACATAGGGTTTCTGATAAAGGTAAGCTCTCACACATACATAAAATTATTAGAGAAGAAACACATTACAGTTCAGATACTTATTGGAATTATTTCATTTCCATTAATGGTGAATCACCAAAACAACAAGATAAACAATATATATTGGAATCTGCTTATAAAACTACTTCTTCCATTAATTGGAGACTTTTTACTTGGAAATGTTTACATAGATCTTTCTATACACCCTTAATGATGAATAAAATAAACAATAAAGACAACATATGTAAGAGATGTACTGTAGAAATAAATGCTGATTGGGCACATATGTTTTATGACTGTATAAAATTGAAGGAATATTGGATGTTAATCAATGATTTTTTGCAGGCTCTTTTCACAGATAATTTCATAGTCTCTAAATCACTTATATTATTTAACAACCCTGTTCCTAAAAGTATTAAAAAAGTTAAACTTCCCTTATTATGGTCTATTCTAGCAGTGGCTAGAAAAATAATAACTAGAAATTGGATTTCAGATACTCCTCCTTCATTTAATGAATTTAAAAATGTTATGACTGAAGTGTGTCATATGGAACTAATGACAATAAAGTCAAGAACCACTAGAAAAACGTCTTACTATACTATATGGAATACTTTACAAAACCTGTTAAAAAAGTCTTAGTTTCATTAGTAAGACATTACAGTTTAATTAATTGATTTGATTTGTAGTGGATGTTTCTGTAAATACTTTGGTTGTTTTATCAAATGTTATAATTATTTATATTTTAACTGCTTGTATAAGATTGTTATGATATTTACTTTGTATGTTAAAAATAATAAACTTGTTTTAAAAAAAAAAAAAAAAGAGTACACAGGTTTGTCCAAGCACTTGAAGAGACCTTCCGCTGCCCAGACAGTAGTGATATCTTCAAGAGATGGGAAAAACTATGGAATGATATCTATAACTCTGCAATATCTATTTTTGGGAAGAAGACATCCAAGTGTGATGCTTGGCTTGAAGCCCACACTGAAGTTCTGACATCCCTGATTGAGAAGAACATATAGGCATTGCTTTGCTTCAAGATTCAGCAGACCACAGACATTGGTAACATCAGAGGAATATACGAAAGGATCAAGCAAGCCATCAGTCCATCAAAAAGGAAGATTGCCCCACTTAAGTCGGTCACAGGTGAGTTCCTGAAGGACAGAACCAAGCAGATGGAATGCTGGGTGGAATGCTACTTGCAGCTGTATGCCAGAGACCACAGTTACAGACAGAGCTCTAAATGCCATCAAGCCACTGCCAACTATGACTGAACTCAATGCTGAGCCCAACTTGGAGGAACTCAACGATACGCTAAAAGCACAATCTTCTGGTAAAGACCCTGGGAATTATGGTATTCCCTCAAAAATCCTTAACCATGTCAACCATACTCTAATCTCAAAGCTGCATGCAATACTTTGCAAATGCTGGAGAGAGGGTAGTGTGCCGCAAGGTACGAGGGATGCAAACCTAGTTAGTATCTATAAGGATGACGAAAGCGATTGTAACAACTATCACGGCATCTCCCTTCTCTGTATTTGGAGAAGCTGTTCGCAAGTGTTGTACTGAAGAGGCTCCATGTTCTTGCAGAAACAGTTTACCCAGAATCTCAGTGTGGGTTCAGAGCTGAACGGTCTGTCATAGGCATGGTTTTCTCTGTGAGGCAACAAAACTGCAGAGAACTGAACAAACCTCTGTATATTGACCATTTACCTGACTGAGGCATTCAACTTCTTCAGTAGAAAAGGTCTGTTTGCAATTCTGGCAAAGATCAGCAGTCCTCCAACACTGCCTAGCATTATCAGGGCCTTCCATGAAGGCATGAAGTGGACCATCATGTACACTGGATCCACATCTGAACCTTTCAAGATTATCAATGGAGAGAAGCAGGGGTGTGAAATGGCTCCGATACTGTTTGGTATCTTCTGCTTTTGGAACTGCTACAGAGGGTATATTTCTTTGAACCAGAATGGACAGCAACTTCTTTAAACTGTTGAGGCTTAGATCGAAGACCAGGATGCTTGGAAAGCATCCAAGGCAGTTCCTGTTTGCTCATGATGCAGCTGTTGCTGCTCACAGTCAGCAAGAACTTCAGAGACTAATGACTTACTTTGTGGATGCGTGTATGGAATTTAGCCTCACAATCAGTTTAAAGAAGACCCAAGTAATGTGCCAAAATGTAGCCAATGAGCCATCAATCAGGGTGTCCATGAGTTTGTGTACCAAGGCTCTACAATCTCTGACAACTTGTCACTTGAAAGCAAGATCAACAAGTGCATTGAAAAAGCTGCCA
The DNA here is from genome assembly GCF_019279795.1 of Protopterus annectens. NCBI lineage: Eukaryota > Metazoa > Chordata > Ceratodontiformes > Protopteridae > Protopterus > Protopterus annectens. The sequence goes on along the minus strand of NC_056750.1, from coordinate 870,012,029 downwards.
CAATATCTTCCAGGCTGACAAAGAGTACAGGTTAATAATAACCTCACTGTGCACACCAAGGGTTCAGGTTTACACAGCCTGTGTTTGTACAGGCTAATAATAACCTCACTGTACACACCAAGATGCAGGTTTACACAGCCTGTGTTTTGAGCATGTTACTGTATCCCAGTGAAGCATAGCATGCACTCTGCACTGAAAACAGGAGCAGCATCTTAATGTATTCCATATGCACTGCCTTAGGTGCATACTTGGTAACAATGGACTCCATATGAATTACCCTAGGTGTTTGCATGGTAACATTGTATTTCACATGTGCTGCCTTAGGCACATACTTGGTAACGATGTATTTCCTATGCACTGCCTTACGCACATACTCGGTAACAATGTACTCCATATGCACTACCCTCGCTGTATACGTGGTAACAATGTACTTCATATGTGCTGCCTTAGGCACATACATGTTAACAATGTATTCCATATGCACTGCCTTAGGCGCATACTTGGCAACAATGTATTCCATACGCACTACCTTAGGTACATACGTGGTAACAATATATTCCACATGCACTACTTTAGGCGCATACTTGGTAACAATGTATTTCATATGCACTGCCTTAGGCACTTATGTGGTAACAACGTATTTCATTTATGCTGCTTTAGGCGCATACTTGGTAACAATGTATTCCATATGCACTACCTTAGGTGCATATGTGGTAACAATCTATTCCATATGCACTGTCTTAGGTGCATACTTGGCAACAATGTATTCTATATGCGCTGTCTTAGATGCATACTTGGTATCTCCTGGCAGGACAAGATCCCCAACAGCACAGTGCTTGAGAAGACAGGCGCCACCTCCATGTTCACCCATCTGAAACAGAAATGTATGCTCTGCTTATGCCATGTCTCACACATGACAGATGGCAAAATACTTAAAGTCCTCCTTTTTGGAGAGCTAGAGTCTGGAAAGAGGCTGAAAGGGTGACCCAAACTGCACTACAAGGACATATATGCAAGCCTGACCTCAGCACTCTCTCCATCAGCATAAACACCTGGTATTCTCTCTCACCTCATAAAAGGATATCAGGAAACGGGAAATGAAGGAATTTTTCACTATGTATGAAACCACCTTAGCAGGGACAGCAGAAGATAGGAGAGCCCTCAGGAAGACCCATGCCCATGATACCACACTGGCATTTGCCTACTGCTGCTCAGAACGCAGAAAGGACTGTCCCTCTTGGATTGTATTGCACAACCATATAAGATGTGGCTTGAATCAGTCCAACAGGTGTGCAAACCCATGATCCTTTGGGATTAAGGGATGCCTTCTACTAATATGGTTGGTTTAGACTTTGATTTTCATTTCATAGTAATTGCTTTTTGTAGCAGCTGTCAGAATTTAACTTACAAAGGCCTATGTCTAGGCAATTCAGATTCTGTATCACAGCTCACAAAATTATTTTCTTAGACAAATTTTCTCACCCAGTATTTCTAAAATCATAGTCTGAAGGGAAATTGTAAAGTTTACCAACTCATTACACTCCCAAAAATTATGTTCCCAATTACCTCTTTCTTCCCCAACACAACTCTACCATTTGCAATCTACCTGAAGAAAAATTCACTGAAGTCACTTCCAAGCAAATATCTTAAATCCTTTAGGCTCTGTTGCATATTTGGGAGCCACAAACATATCCCCCATTGTTTCTTTGTGAATTGCTTATCCAATCTTTCTTTCCAATCATTTCTAACGCTGACCGATTCCTATAAATATCATGCAATATTTTACATGTTCAACTAATTACCTCTTTCTACTAAAAACTCTAGCACTGCTGCTCTTTCACTCTTTCTTTTTGCCTGTACTCTGATATCTATACTTGATAAGGAAGACGGTTTACAGTCTTGCAGTTCAAATGTATTCTTAGCCTCATCCCATTCTCTCTAATTATTTGCACCTAATACCTTGGCTCCTTTGCCAGTTTTCTCCAGTAAATTCCAGCCCCCTCTTACCTATTCTCTGTACCCCTATCAGCAGAATCTCCGTTTTCCATTCCCGTGTTGGCTTAGTTCTTAGAATACTTTCTGCTACTTTAGAAATGCAATATATTCTGTATGACTGATGTCATTCTCCTTAATGATCAACATCCACAATCCCAGAGTCTCTCCTTATGTCTTGAGCCCCCCCCCCCCCATTTCATCATCATCTCTTTCCACTTTGAATTATAGCTTTCTTTTCTGGTATGTATAGGAACATAACTGTGTAGCTCTGAAATATCCCTTCAGATCAGGAAATCCCAAGCCACCTTGTTTTATTGGAAGGACCAGCTTATTTATCCCTCTTGAC